>NC_089598.1:106593208-106919321 GCF_019320115.1 Miscanthus floridulus
TTAGCTGATTTAATTACATCCCTTTCAAATGCCCAAAAAAATAAATAGATGTTATATCTATAGAATGTATAAAATTGCTTTGGGCGGCCTTGAAGGTACTAGTATAAGTCAGTATCATTGACCATATAGTCTTATCAATCTGTGTATTTTTTTTTAATAATTATGATAAAGCAAACGCTTATAGTTTTGACAAGTTCGTTTCAAAAGGCAGTTTTTTGTTTCGACCAAAGACTTTTGGAATGGGTTTTTAAAAAATGGAATTGTTTGATGTTGCCTTCCATTAGAATCAGAACTTTGGGCAAAGAAACAGTGGAGAGGCCCAAACTAACACGGCCTTATAGAATAAATAAAAATAGATAAATTGAGGTTCTAGGCAATATACCTATATTATAAACATTTGTGAGGAACGATTGACCACATATGTGACCTCATGGGAGGAGGTAATTAGGTCGCTTAAACTAACGTAGCGACAAAAAAACTATGCTCAATGATGATCTTATCCATTTTCATCTAGATGTGCAAATAACATTGATCTTGTGTTTTCCTCACCCACAAAACAAGTTATGCAACCAAGATCAACTAGCAACTAGCGTAACAAGGTCCTCTTAGAAAGGTAAACACACACATGCAAGTGTACATGCGGTAAGGTGATGATCAAGAGGATCGGACGCTCTCAAGACGAAGGATTTATTGTGTGGTAGAGGTGGACAAAAGCAACTCTTTTAGTCCATGTTTGAGCTCCACCAAAGATGTGCTCCCAATCATCAAGTCTCTTTAAATCAAGGCAGTGGACTCGTCATAGAGGTTCACGCCAAGCTGAATGAGCAGCTTGCCATAGAGGCAAACCCCACCTCAACCTCTTCCCCAGTTACCTTGACGTGATGTCTGCCCTAGAGTTTCTACACCAAGAAAGGAGTCTTCTCGTCCCCCAAACAAGTTGTTGTCGCCGCTCCACACCGAAGGGTCAATGAGCAAGCCACTGAGCCAACAAGTCTCGAACCATCCAGCACAAGTAGAATGGAATCTTGATGTCACATCTTGAACCAGTAGAGACTCAAGTTCACACTCTTCTCTAGACATTTAACACTAATCACACCTAGCTCTTGTGGTAATTTCATTGAACCATTTTTGAGCACTTTGGTGGCTAGGAGCTTCTCTCAAGTGTTTAACAATTGCCTTAAGTCTTAAGAAACTCTAGCAACCCCAAATGGATCAGGAGGTGGGGGTATAAACTGGTTTAATCACCAAGTTAGCCATTACAACTCGTTTGATAGAAAATAGTGGTTGAGATTCAATTCCAGCAATCCTCCTAGGCGTCGAGGTGTGGCCAGTCATCCTAGCACCATAACTCACACAGAGAACCTTCAAAACAGATTCTCTGGCCCTGTTTGGTTGAGTTGTGGCTTTTGCAAAAGCTGCTGTGAGCTGTGGCTTTTGAAAAAGCTACTGTGAAAAAGCTGCTGTAGAAAAGTTGAAAGCCTGTTTGGTCGATCAGTTGTGGCTTTTGGAAAAGCCTTTTTCACTTACGAGCGGACCCCACATGTCATAGACAGCAACCATTCATCTTCTTCTTTCTCTCGCCGACGAACAGAGAAGGAATCGGCCATGGAGGATGGAGGATGGGGGCACCATAACTCGGGCCGAGCTAGCCGCTAGGGGCTGGGGCGCTGCCGCATAGACCGCCGGAGCAAGGCCGCGGAGCCGCCGCCGGAGCCGTGCCCGCGTGGTCCGTGGGGTTAGATGCGAGGAAGACGATCCCACTCGGGAGAAAAACAGTCGCTCTGCGAGAAACAAAGAACCCAGCGAAGGGGTATGCTTCATAACTAGTGCAGGTGGGTAATTTTTGAACCTAAAAGTAGATGAAAGCAGGGAAGGCACTAGTAAAAAAGGACTTCTATTTCCGACTGCCAACCCCCTTTATTCCCGGTTACGCAACCGGAAATAGGAGTTCGGGAATAAAGGGTTAGTAGCCGGGAATAGAAGTGGACCTTTAGTCCCGGTTGGTGATACCAACCAGAACTAAAAAGGTAGCCACGCCAGCGCCTGGGCTGGCCCCTTTATTCCCGGTTGGTATTACCAACCGGGACTAAAGGGTCTTTTTTTTCTTTTCCTGCTTATTTCAATTGATGATTCTTTTTTGTTTTAATTTGGTTTTCGAATACGCATTATTCGCTGCAAAGTAATATATGTATACGCGCGCGTACTGTAAAGTTTTTGCTCGATCAATGCACGCAAGCAACACAAGTAAAAGTAAACTAAAACATAATATTACATTTCATCATCCCATGTAAAGTTTGCATTAATTGTACATTTCATCATCACATGTTCTTTGGATCAATATGAAATTTGGCTTTCATCATCACATATTTTGGTCATAGTAAAACTCGCCGCCGGGAGTTAAGACCTGATCATTCAGAAATCCACCTATTATCTCTTGGATTGCTTTGAGATGGTGTGTGTCCAGTGTTTTTTTCCTTCAACCAACGAGTCTTCAATTTGAGATATGAGATAAAGAAAAAGTATATTAGTATATATATATATATATATATATCAAGAATAATGATAAATAAATTGTATCTATCACGAATATATATATATATATATAAATATATGTATGAAGAATATATATATATATATATATATATATATATATGTGTGTGTGTGTGTGTGTGTGTGTGTGTGTGTGTACACTTACCCTTTTTTCCTCTAGACTAGTTCTTTTTAGCACACTCTCATGAACTCGCAAACATAGTATCCATAGAGATTGGTCCCCTGTGGCTGCCGTAGAACCCACTTTACGAGAAAAAGATTCGTCATCGTCCGAGCATAGGGAAATTGAACTAAGGTAGGTATATAGTACTTACTTTGTATAATACTACTTTCAGTGGCACTTTGCGTTTCATATGGTGTTCCTGACAAACCTTTTCCCAACAACTACCAAATAACATAAAAAATATTTGGACCATTAATTTGCATGCATAGAGACTATAATAGTTTTGCTAGTGAGACTACAATTACCTCTGAATAATATCTATCATCTCTTGGAACTCTTTTTGCTCTTTTCTCATCGAGTCCCAGATGCCTAGATGACCTTTCTCCAGATTGAGTTCCATCAATATCCAGTGTTCACTGCCATGTCCATTAACACTCATTAATTAGCTAACAGGTACAGTGAACATATATATATATACACATTAATTTTATACATGTATACATTAATTGATATATATATACACACACACATGCGAGGTGGGCGGCGTCGGGGCTACTCCGGCGAGGTGGGCGGGCGTCAGGGTGCCCTCCTGTGAGGAAGGCGGCGTCGGGGGTGGCCGGGAAGGCGAAATCGGTGGCGGCGTGGCGCGCGCATGGCGTCGGGGGCGGCTAGGGGCTCCTCGGTGAGGGGCGCGGTGTCGGGGCTACTCTGGCTAGGTGGGCAAGCCTCGGGGTGCCCTCCGGTGAGGAAGGCGACGTCAGGGGTGGCCGGGGAGGCGAATCGGCGGCGGCGGAGCTCTGGGGACATGCTGAAGACGAAGACGATCGATGAGGAGGAAGAGAGAAGAGAGGCGGCGTTATATAGGAAAGGGACCTTTAGTCCCGGCTCCATCCACCGCCCGGGACTAAAGCACCTTTAGTCCCGGCTCCTGCCACAGCCCAGGACTAAAGCACCTTTAGTCCCAGCTCCTTCCACCAGCGGGGACTAAAGGTCACCTTTAGTCACCTTTAGTCCCCGCTGGTGGAAGGAGCCGGGACTAAAGGATTTTTTGGTGGGCCGCCAAATGCAGCCCACCTTCAGTCCCAGCTGGTGGCAGGAGCCGGGACTAAAGGTGGGCTACATTTTCATTTCCCGTCAACTTTTTAGCAGATCAGTTTATTTTATATATGTTTTGTATTTAAATGTTTAAGTCTTATTATTTGTGCAGTAAATTCAATGCTAGGCATAAATTTTTTTAGAAAAAGTAATAAACTTTATTTTCATTTACTGCACAAAAAAAATATGTGACCTAAACTATTGTGTTTTTTTATTATAAATGTTGAACATAATGCAACTAATACTCACTATTTTCGTTAATGCAAAAATGTAGACTTTAATTGAAATTATTAAATTTATTGGTTTTCGACAGGAAATTAGTTTTCACATAATTGTAACGTAAATCTTTAGGTTCTTCATTAATCATTGTATAATTAATCGGTGAGTTCGGGCAGAAATTTAATTAAAGTTAAAACAGTACCAAACCACCTCAGAAAAATCTCAAAACTTGGTGGTGGCTACACATAAGGCATTTGTAGTCTTGAGAAAAAGTTTGAGACCAATCCGGCACTGGAAAGCAAATGGACTTCAGAGTCCCAGAGAACCTAGGTATATAGATAGGGTTCGACGAAAGGTTCTATATACCTCTGTGAAGCACATCGACTCCGCCTATGTCGAAAAAGTTTGAAAATTTTTTGGCAGTCATTTACACCCAAAATATGGCCCCACATAAGATCTTAGATTTTTCTGATAATTATTTTTATTATTACATTTTTCTTTGTGCCGCGTGAGACGAAATACGGTGAATTACATATTGAAAACAATATAATTTTGCATCAACCTCCACAAATATTTGTCTCCTAGGGCACAATAGACCATTTGGCAAAGTTTGGCACCATTCCGGATCATTTAGGGGGTGGACCCAGTTCAATGTATAATTAATCGGTGAATTCGCGCGAAAATTCAATTAAAGTGAAAAAAGTACCAAACCACCTCAGAAAAATCTCAAACTTGGTGGTGGCTACACATAAGGCATTTGAAGTCTTGAGAAAAAGTTTCAGTCCAATCCGACACTAGAAAGCACATGGACCTCAGAATCCTAGAGAACCTAGGTGTATAAATAGGGTTCGATAAAAGGTTCTATATACCTCTGTGAAGCACGTCGACTCCCCCTATGTCGAAATAGCTTAAAATTTTTTTGGCAGTCATTTACACCCAAAATATGGCCCCACACAAGATCTTAGGTTTTTCTGATAATTATTTTTATTATTACATTTTTCTTTGTGCCGCGTGAGACGAAATACGGCGAATTACATATTCAAAACAATATAATTTTGCATCAACCTCCACAAATATTTGTCTCCTAGGGCACAAGAGACCATTTGGCAAAGTTTGGCACCATTTCGGATCTTTTCGGGGGTAGACTCAGTTCAACGTATAATTAATCGGTGAAGTCGCGTGGAAATTCAATTAAAGTGAAAAAATTACCAAACCAATTCAGAAAAATCTCGAACTTGGTGCTGGCTTCACATTGGGCATTTGAAACCCAGATAAAAATTATGAGATCAATCAGGCACTAGAAAGCACATGGACCAGAAAATTCAAAGTATAGTTAACAAAAGAATATAATCAATTAAAGGGTCTTCTCTCTTATTAAATAAATGTTTGGGTGCTTTCTTGTCGAGAAAGTGACTTAGTTCAGATGGCTAGCTAGTGCGCTGCGGTTTGGACCTTGGCTATGAGGTCGTGGGTTCAATGCCTGGCTGCTCTAACTTTTTTGTCCAGCGCGACTATATTATTTTATCAAGAAAGATTTTATCCCGGTTATATCTCAGAGCCGGAACTAAAGGTCATCCTTTAGTCCTGGCTAGATCCTCACACCAGGAGTAAAGATTTATTCCCGGTTGGAGGGTACAGCCGGGACTAAAGGATAACCTTTAGTCCCGGCTCTGGGCTATAATCGGGACTAATTGTTACCTACCGTCGCCACACACTTGGGACATGAACTTTGTATCCTTGTTTGAGGATACAACCGGGACTAATAGTCCCTTTAGTCCCGAACACAAAAATACCGGGATTAAAGGCAAAAATAGAGGCGGGATGAAAGGTCTATTTTCTAGTAGTGAGGGTTGCTTTCAGTTTTGTATTAAATCAAAAGCAACTTTTGGTCTAAAGTAGCTGATGCTTTTAGACCCTTTGATTGACCTTTTGGCTTTTGGGGACAAAAGCCATAGACAAAAGCCCAACCAAACATGGCCTCTATTGTCTGCTCTATCTCTCAGTATTCTGATATGAAAATAGTGTTCGGAGATCCAATTTTGGGAAACCTTCAGGCAGACAGTGGCGACATTCAGGGCCAATGGGGAGTGCCAAGAAAAGAAAATGGTGCCAACACCGATAGGGTGTATCGACGATCCACATATCATTGCACGTGGATACCTCAATTTTTTTTTCCAAACACTGATAGATTGGGAGTTACATAAGGAGTTGTAGGAGTGGGTTTTTCCCATCATAGCAAAAACAAAAAAGATTGGGAGTGAGTTTATCAAACCGATAGAGATGCTTTTACATAGAATTTATGCCAGCTGATGCGGTAGGGTGCATGACTCCATGGAGGAAGGACACCTGCAATCAATCAAACATACAAAACTATTTTGCAAAATATATTTGAAGAAAACAAAAAAAATGTCGCAATGCGTGGGTCACACGGTGCTAGCGGTCCCATACTTTATAGTTAAACTCATAATAAACACAAACATAAATCCTTAGAGGACCTAGGATACACCGACGAAGGACATACAGGTCACCTCACGCCTATACACGGCCTACACTTGGCTCACATCCATTTGCAACTGTTTCATGTGCTTCTAATAAACGCTCCATGGACAAATTCTCTTTTGCCTTCCTACTTCCTAACCTGATTATCAGACGTGTTAAGTTCCCTTTGGATATATAACCGATTAGTTACTAGCTCAACTGATTGATGGTGACTGAAGGGCAACTGATTAGAAAGCTAGTAGTGTGTGCCATCAATTTGGAAGATTACCAGGCTAATCCCTGCTGTTCACAGCTAAGACGATAGTAACAACACATCCTCGTCACCTAAACAGATTTTCTCTTTTCAGTCTTGGCCCACCGAATGCCTGAATTGACATGAAATCGTCAATCCTGTACGTCGTCATGTCATTTTCGAAGCTGGCTGGCAGCGATACATATATAATTAATAACCACCTGTATATCCTATCCATAATCGGCGACCTGAATGAATCCAAGAGAAGAAAGGAAGCAGGCGGCTAATTGAGCTTTGCTGACAGCGACGATGGCCAGTGAGAGTGATCGATTGACCACTCATTAGCCTGTTGCTAATGGCAAATTGAATCACTATAGCTTTTAGTTATTACGGGCAGCGATCAATGGCCCGGACCTGCTCTTTCCCTCTTCAGCTACTCTTGGAGGGTACCCGCCTGTGTACCGTACGTGCGTTGCTTCAGATATTTTGACCTAGCCATTACTCCCTCCATTTCAATTTATAAATCATTTTGATTTTTTTGATACGTCGAATTTGCTATATATCTAGATATAACGTAGTCTAGTCTAGATATATAGCAAATTCGATGTACCAAAAAAATTAAAGCGACTTCAGAGAGGAAGTATTATTTAAGGCTTCTTTTCTGTTCAATGCACCTAATAGTAAGTATTAGCAAAGTTTTTCTTGTTATTTTTCCAAAGAAAGGTGAAGAGTCCGTTTGGATCCTAAGCTAATAGATTAGTTAGTGTCTTACCATCACTTAGCTCAACTAAAAATTAGTTGTTAGCTAGCTGGTTTATTCTAGCTAACACATAAAACTAGTATATAGTTATCTATGTTGATGATCTAAACAGGGCTTTACTAAAATTAGAGCTGGTCCGTATAATCCTCAAACCCCTTGGATTGGAGGGGATCGAAGAAGATTAAATTCTCTACAAGTCAAAGTCCTCCTTTAATCTCCTCCAATCCCTCTAATCCCTTTGGTTTGAAGATTAACCGAATGAGGTCTCTTAGTGTTTTCATATCTAGACTAGAGATACAACCGTGTTTTTTTCTATGAGCTTGCACATAAAGTGGTAGGAAATGAAAAGGCTATGGATCGATGCTTTTTTCCTACTGGAGTTCCATTTCTCCTGACACCACGCCAATTCTTGGCGAAGTAGCTATCCTACCTCTAAGGAGGTTAGGGTCTGTTGGGTACTTTTTCTTTGTTCCGGCTCCTAAGAGGTAACGTTGAGAAACTAGAAGAGCCACCGATGCCACAACTTTTGGGGGGCGTGCTTGCTTCTCTTGCCCAACCCTATATAGCTTCGTTTAATGAAAGGGCATCCGTTAATTGACAGAAAAAACTTGCTTTGCCAGGCAATCTCGATCAGTTTAGTAAGGATTTTCTTGTCCGGTGAGGCGAGCCAAATTGGCTCTCCTATCCGGACAAGCTCACTTGCCGCGTCCGAACCCCTGCTGCTGCTACTATACGACCAAGCAAACCAAAAACTGAATCATTATCGAGCTAGTTTATCATGTCTCTGTCATGTATGGTGACCCAACAAAGGTTCCCCTTGCTCTCCACCAGCTTCATTGCAGCACTAGAGCTATAGTCATAGGGAGCTAGGGCCGGCTCTAAGGGGAAAGAGGTGCAACCGCTTGGGGCCTACGCTGCTGGGGGGGGGGGGGGGGGGGGGCATGAGCATATATGTATGTAGTACATATATATTGGCCCATTGAAATGAGCCACTGAAGGACCATGTACTCGGGTCGAACAACTAAAAAACATTTGAAAAAAATTAATTTATTTTTTATTCAACTCGAAAAATCTAAAGTCCTTGGATGATATGCTAATCTACGTAAGTGTTGCACTACTTTGGTAGAATCTTCGTCTCATGACAACAAGTCTGGTTTTGAGTTAGATGATTTTTCCTGAAATAAAAGTGGTGCAAGTATCTTTGCCAGATGAATTGATGTCAGCACCTAAGATTCTTCAGTTTATTAATATCCGAATGTCTTTGTTGCATATAGGATTCTCTTAAGTGTGATCATGTGACAAGTAGCATCATCCGAAAGAAGTTTCTCCAAATTAAAACTATTGAAAAATTGTTTGAGGTCAAAACTATGTTAGAAAAAAAGTTTGAATAGCTCGGCTACGTGCAACATTGACTATCGAGAATGATGTTTCTGGACGACATTGATTCTGATATTGTTCTTGAAGATTTTGCATAAAAAATGCCTCAAAAGGTTTTTTTTACAAAGCACAGAAGCAGCATTGTTTCATTTGAAATAACTATAGTTGTTATTTTATTGTTTTAGTTTCTTTGTTGTATCTTATATATTATTCTTTTATAAACTAAATATATGCTGCAAGCCTGCAAGTTAACTCTTTTTTTTTTTGCGAATTACACAAGTATAGACGCAGATGCTCAACACGTAATTATATATTTTAATTGTCATAAAAAATTAGTTTAGTGGGCATTTTATTGTTTTAGTTTCTTTGTTGTATCTTATATATTATTCTTTTATAAACTAAATATATGCTGCAAGTTAACTCTTTTTTTTTTTTGCGAATTACATAAGTACATACGCAGACGCTCAACACGTAATTATATATTTTAATTGTCTTAAAAAATTAGTTTAGTGGGCACTTGCTGTCTTATATTTGTCCAAGAGCCCTTAATGTTGTAGAGCCGGCACTAGCTGGATGTAGAGGTAGGCCAAACAAACGCTTAGGATTAGCGGTTAATTACATTAGATTTTGGAGACGGCCGGCCATGTCGCAAGAATCTGATGGTGAGGATAGACGGAACACGACGTCAGCAGGGCATGCCTAATTAACATGTAGCACACCGTGGTTGACACGGCCGGTGAAGTTGCTTGCTGGCCAATTAGTCAGCAAATTCAAATTTGCTCACTGGAAAATGAAGTCAGAAAGCTCAAGCGCCGGTTGCTTTAGCGCCATTAATTTGCACGCCGAACATGTAGCACGGCGTGGTTGATGGATTCACTGGAAAATGAACACGTACTACTCTCGATCGACTCGATCTCCTGATGACTCGGCAGGCTCTGAGTACTGTGTACAGCTACAGAAATACGTATATGTGTAGTATTACGGTACATAGGTAAAAACCTGGGGAGGTGAACAACGGAAGGCAATAGGTAATTAAAGGTACGGAAGCGTAGACGACCGTGCTGTCGTGCGGGCCATGCTCATGCTCATGCACTGCACTGCACACATGCATGCACGTGGCGTTAAAGCGGCCAAAAATATCTACTACTCCGCCGCCTACACCACTACACGGTCGCAGTATTAGAGGCTTCTCTGGTGGCTTTTGAAAACCCGGTTACTCAACTAGCCGTTGTTTCATTACTGCACCTGCACGAGTAATTTCACAAAATACAAGCAGGTAGAAATGCTCCCTCCTCTCCGGTTCATAAAATACAAGCAATAGATAAATTGCTGACCCAGCCTATCTCACAAAACACAAACAGGTACACAAATCACCTCTCCTCTCCATTTGAGAGAACACAAGCCAAGTTTGTTGAACTCTTCAACCTCAAGCCTAGAACTTCAAGGACCACAATGTGACAACCAGCAGTATCAAAATATTTTTTTAATCACTATGAATCGCCTCATGTTTTTTAATCGACTCCTGACACCTAGCTTCCATGGGTTGGTGGTTCTCTAGTGGCCATGAGTCCGACTCATGGTCTGCCACCTCAGTCTATGAGTCGGTTTTCAAAAGCCACTGGAGAAGCCATAAGAAGTGTAGGTAAGAATTGTAAATCAACGTGAGACACATGGGAGGAGAACAACCCCGATCCAACTCCGTTTAGAAAGAATCGAGAAACTAGAGGAGCCATGTAAGCTACAATTTTAGGACTCATCAGCTTTGTTAAAGTTAGCACGGAAGGTAGAGCATCTTCAAGAATCTATTTTAAATTTATTCAAAATTATTATTCGGAGAGTTATTTTAAAAAATGTTCTCTATATCCTTTTTTTACCATGCGGTAATTTTTTTTATCTTTTGTGCGTACTTTAAAGAACTAGCCCATTCAACATTTTTAGTTAGCGAGAAATTCAAAATAGGAGATGACTATATCAAAAGATCTTATGAAAAAAGATATTAAAAAATATTTTATTTACTAAAATCCCTATTTTTATCGATTAGGAAGTATATAAAATGACTCGTCGATCTTTAGAATGGGCCATCTCGCAAGAATCTAGTGAGGGCAGACAAAACACGACATCAGCAGGGCACATACGTACGATGGTAGTGGTAGCGGTGGAAGTTGCAGCGAACTTCGAGATAAGATAATGCTTTCAACTTGCATGCATGTCTTTAGCCCATCGCTACCGCTCTCTATCCTTCCAACAGTTGACACATGAGTATCTATAGTTCATACTGACCCTTCGCTACCGCTTTCCTTCGACAAACTACTCCGCCTTGCCAACGCTGTCTTACCGCTTGCCAAAGGTTATTTTCTTTTTAGGATTTGCGATTAAAAAAATCCATAAACTTGGTCCAAACAAGCAACGGACTGAGAAACTAGCGCCAAAGCCATTACGCTAACGTGCATCCTCTCGCTTGCTTGGCTTGCTGAACACTACCCCAGAGCAGAAAATTCCTGACGGCCAGAAACCATCAGGAAAAGCCTAAAAACCATCAGGAATCTACACCGACAGGAACGACTCGATAGGAAAGATGAATATTTTCTAATGGTCAGCCGACAGGATACATTTCCTGATGGTTCTAGTTTGACCATTCAACCCCTGAAGCCTGACTGTAATGCCGTCGGGAATTCCCGACAGGAAATAGTAACAGACATGAATCCCTTAACTATTCTTGACATTCAACCGACAGGAAAAAAATGGTCAAGCCGACAGTAAGCTGATTTTGGTAGTATAAAATTCATATGCACCAAGGACATGATCTATCAATTCTACAAATTGATTTGTCCACTCACAAGACACAATACACGTTAAACCAACAAGTAACTAATAACTAACACAAGTAATCCATCAAGTAATTCATCGCATTCATGTGCCAAAATCCAAACACCAACATATCAGTACATATTAATTGTTTGCGACACTAGGAATACAACAATATGACAGCTAATAAACTGTGGATTCAGAGCAGTATGCAAGTCAACTACAAAGTAAGTCCAGTATGTACAGGATACCACCAGAAAAACGTCAGGCCCAATTTTTCATACCAATATGACCTCTTTCACATGTTTTGATGTAAATAGGGACACAAACAGGAACAAAGAACACAAGGGAGGGTATTTGTACTTTTAGTTCCACTTAAGTCAATTAATACAGCATAGATGTTTTTTTCTCATTAAAAATGTCATTGTGTGGTAAGTCATGCACCTGGTACTGTTTGTCTCTTGCTGCTAATTTCTCACTGATCATGCATCTTAGAGGTTTCTTGGTATGCAAGTCCTGCAAAACACTGTCAGCTCTCTGGACAACTTCATTTGGAACACCTGCCAACCAGGGAATGTGCTCAAAATAGTAAATTAGTTTATCATTTTACTGAAAAAGTAATCATGTTATCATGACATGCTAGGTGATTAGAAATTCGTCCAGGTGCATGACTTAAATTTCAAGAAGAAGCAAGTACTGTACGCAGTTTAGTTTAGACATCAATTTCAACTTAAATTTGAAGTAGCCTTTGAAGCCTGCTGCTAAAGACAACCGATGAAACTCCATACAGTGTACATAGGCAAATTTGGGGGAAAAAACAACCTGACCTATTAGTTTCCCGTAAGGGCATCAGGCAGAGGTCAAAAGAAACAATCCAGTTTCTCGAACCTAATGACAGAGAAAAGAATGTGCAAATGAGCAAGCACAGGAGTCACAAATTGCTATATTTGAAATTACTCGAACCCCGCTCCATTTTTCTGCAGCCTAGGAAACCAAACCTGCAATGAGACATAATGAATCGTAGTAGTAGTAGTTCAAAATTATGCATTTTCTCCTAAGATTGCATCTGTCTGCATGAAAGGACTGCGGATGCTCTGGTTTTTGGAAGATAGCATCAGGCAGAGACAACTGGGTGTGCCACTATTGGTCAGGCACATCTACAAGTATGCAAAGGTTTTTTATGCAGACCTTACAGAAAGATCTACACTCTTCAAATGACTCGTGGAGAAGAATTGTATTGTCATGGTTTCTTGTGCATACCAAAAGACAATTAATTTCTATACAAGCAAGCTACTACAGTAATGTAAGTAGTGCTGCTACACCATGCTGCCTAATTTCAGCATAAAGAAGGCATAACAAACAGTGCTAAATTTCACATCATAGTATAGGAACAATGTATTAGAAACAAGAAATAATATCTAGGAAAAACAATTACAAGCCTGTGTGAATTACAAGCAAAGCAACAATGTTTTAAAGCCAAATATGACTCCTACTGTACATTGAGTTGTTCTATGACAGAGCTATGAAAGGCCAATTGAATTATGATATATAGAGATAATATTTTCACCAATTGCAGGACTCTTGTTTGGTTATCATAACATGACCAAAATAGAAAAAGAATCTGTAGTGCAGAAATAAAAAGAAATAGGTTTCTTTACAAAGAATTGATCTTTTCAAATTAATTGTACAATTGCAGGATGTTAGTTTCATAGAAACATAATGGAAAAAATTGACCTGATTTTCGTTTTTTTATGCAGAATAAAGTAGACAGCAGCAAGGATATCAACACGACCATATTCCATTCTAAACTAAAACATCGATCTTGTCATTTTTATGCAACTGTGAACATAGATCCCTTGCAGGAATGGAAAGAGAGAGCAGATCTGAGAGGGAGATTGGGAGAGGGTGAGAGAGAGGGCACGTTGCGCAGGTTGGGACCTGGAGGGGATAGGGTGGCAGCGCGGGCATCGGGGAGCCCCATTGGGGAGCCCCTCGGGGCGGCGGCTATCGGTGGCGCGGGCGTCAGAGAGCGCACTCACGGTGGCGTAGGCGTAGGCGTTGGATTCCCTTGGGGGCGGCGACAACGCGGACATCGGGGAGGTACGGTGTGGGAGGAGCCCGGCGGCGGCAGGCATGGGAGTGGGAGGATAGAATGGGGCAGGTGTGTGGCTAGGGTTTCACGTTTTTATTTATGCCTCCACGTGGGACCCACAATACAGTATTAGTAGGCGCGTCTTTGAGTTTTTCGCCCGGGCCGCGCGGCGAGTAGTGGGCGCGTCCTCTAGTTTTTCTAGTGAGTCGCGCGCGCGAGCAAATCCCGTCGGTTTCGACTGGTCGTCAGGAGTCGTGAGTGCATTCCTGACGGTTTTTATGTTTCCCGTGGGTTTTCAAGAGCCGACAGTAATACTCGAGCTTATTCCTGTCGGTTTTTTAACAACCGACGGGAGTTACTGAAATTCTTGACGGTTTGAACGAAGGTGACACGAAAAATGAAAACCGACAGGAAAAACCCTGTGTCTGGTAGTGGAATCAGCATATGGATATGGATCACTTCATTGAATTTCTTGGCCCGAGCTCTTGCGATTGGTCTACTTGGAAGGTGGAATGGATCCTTAGCAGGTTCGTATGTTCCTTGTCTACGTAGCTCTTCTGTACTCAGCAAATTCAGATTTGCCCGTAGAGAAAACTGAAGTCAGAGAGCTCAGGCTAGTTGTTTTTGCGCCATTAATGAATTAGTTAGTTTGCACACCGAACAGTAGCACGGCGTGATTGACGGATTCAGATCGAATTAGTTAGCTTGCGTGGAGGAGATATCTCCGGACTAACTAAAATTTAGGAAGTATCATGTAAAGGTGTTGTATGGGGTGTTGAGATACTAATAAAAAATAAATTATAGAATCCGTCAGCACTCCCCGAGACGAATTTATTAAGACTAATTAGTTCATCATTAGCACATGTTTATCGTAGCCCTACATTGTCAAATCATGGACTAATTAGGCTTAAAAGATTGGTCTCGTAAATTAGTCGTAAACTATGCAATTAGTTTTATAATTAATCTATATTTAATACACCATGCATGTATCTAAACATCTGATGAGACAGCAACTAAAGCTTACGAGGAGAAAGCAAACACCCCTACCTACGCAGGCCAGGCTCTGAGCGGTGGTGTACTGTGTACTGTGTACGTCAACAGGTATACAATATACTACTACGTGTGTATAGTAAGGCACCCGTAATGGTTGGAATCAGTTACTACCTCTAAACCTCTCCTATAGTGGTCTAGCTTTTGTTCTTTTTTCTTTCATTTTTGTTCCTGAATTCTTTGGGACTTGTTTTGTTAGAGGCGGATCTATATAGTAACTTGTGGTTGTGAGTGCACCCACACAAAAATAAAAAAACAGTGATTATGGCTAAATTTTCACCGTACCTATATGATAAAAATTTATGTACCCATGAGGCAAGCATAGATCCTTCTTGAATTTGCTCTAGCTCTGTCCCTGTTTATACTGTAACCTTCATTCTCCTTTTTAATCCATTTCAGTAGGGACCAAAAACCCTCTCCTGTTCATTAAAAAAAATATAGTAGGCAAGAGGGATTACACCTTGTTTAAAATTAGGATATAAAGTCTTGGGGTGTCACATCGGATATTATATAGGGTGTCGTATGAGATGTTCGGATACTAATAAAAAAATAAATTACAGAATCCGTCAGTAATCTACGAGACGAATTTGTTAAGCCTAATTAATCCAGATTCGTCTCGTAAATTAGTCGCAAATTATATAATTAGGCCCGTTCACGTACCCTTAAACTCGGCTTGATCCGTTTATTTTTTCATCCGAAACAATGTTTTTCTCTCATAAATTCCTCCAGCATTCCTCCAAACAATCCAAATTCGTCCAGAATTCAGACAAACGAACAGACCCTTAGTTATTTTTTAGTCTATATTTAATACTCTGTGTGTATGTGTCCAAATATTTAATAGGATAGAGAGTAAAATTCAGGAGGCCTGGTACCGGGGCCTTGTTTAGATACCTCAAAATTCAAAGTTTTTTCACTCTCTCTCCATCACATCAATTTTTAGCCGTTTGCATGGAGCATTAAATGTAGGTAAAAAAATAACTAATTGCACAGTTTAGTTGGAAATCACGAGATGAATCTTTTGAGCTTAGTTGGTCCACGATTGGACAATATTTACCAAATAAGACGAAAGTATTACTATTCATCGGTTTGAAATTTTTTTCAATCTAAACAAGGCCCGGGGTAAGTACGGAATCGTAGGCGACTGTGCTGGCCGGGCCGGGCCGGGGCATGCACTGCACCCATGCACGTGGCGCCAAAGCGGCCAAAAATATCAACTCCTACTCGGCTACTCCTACACGGCCGCCTCGCAGTCGCGGCTACTCCGGCAGGGGCTCACCAGGGGGCAGCAGGCCAGCAGCGTAAGCAGGCGAGCCGCGTGAGGCGTGGTGACCCCGCAACGGCGCAACCTGCCTGCCGTGCTCTCTCCGGTCTCGTCGCGGCATAAATGCAGAGGCGACGGCTTGGTTGGCGCCATAAATTCTCGCCACCACCGCTCGACCTACCCGTCCTCCTTCCTTCCTTCCTAGCTCATCCCCCCTCCCCTTCCCCATTGCTTGCATCAGAGCAGCTGCTGCCTGCGCCGTCGCCACCTCAATTCCCTCGCTCGTCGTCCGTTCGTCACCTCGTCCAACTTCCCCTCAGTTCCCACCACCTCCTCAACCGCACCATCGTCGTCTAGCGGCCGGACTAGCGGAGATTGCTACGACCAGATCGGAGAGCTAGCTCAGCCAAACCCAGGAGCGGGAACAAGAAGAAGAAGAAGAAGAAGCTAGCGAAGCGGCAGGTGAGGTGGTCCTTGCTGCCGGCGCGCGGCTAGCTAGTTTAAGCTACCTGCTAGGCCATGGATCCGTCGGGCGGCGCGTTCCTGCCGCAGCTGCAGCAAGGGAGCTCCTCCTTCCCGCGGTCCTCCAGCAACACGTCGCTCGCCAGGAGCGGCAGCGGCGGCGCCGGGCGCGGGAGGGGCGGCACCAGGGGCAGGAAGATGATGCGCAGGGTCTGCCGCGGCGTCATCACCTTCATCTTCGCCATCGGTACGAATGACGTTGTCCGAACCAACCCCCACCCCCACGCGCTTTCGCCTTTCCTGCTCGTCCTTTTCTCCCCTGGTTCTTCCTTGCTCATCCTCCTCCTCCGATCGGTACCTTCCGCTCGATCCGAATTCCGATGCGCTCTCTCTGCTCTGCTCTCGTAAAATTGCATTTGCGGTGTGGCCGATTTGGGCGCGGCGCGTGCGAATTGCATGCGATGCGAATCTTGTTTACGTTTCTGCAGAAGGTTCCCCTTTCTTTCTTCTTTGGTTTCTGTTCCCATCCGCCAGCCTGATCCACTGCACAAAATTGGGGCTTTTTTTAATCAAAGTTCCTGATTATGGGCCTCTAAAGTTTTCACTTGATTCTGTTTATTTTTCCTTTCAATCCTAACAATTTTCTTCATGGTTTGGCTCTGTTTCGGCTTTCAAGTGTTTTGTACATCATAGGATTATTAATCGGTTGCAATTGCTCAAAGCTCACAACTTTCAAGTGTTCGTATTGTACTAACTCTGATGCCTGATCCCTAAAACAAGAAATACAGAATCAACCTTGTCTGACTGAAACATATTTGTTGAGCTATCTATGTTCTTCCCCACCACTAAAGCTACCAGATTTTTTGGGCTAGCTGCAACAAGATTTGATGGCTTCAATTTTTAAGTTCAATTTGGCAAACGATCTTTCTCTTTACTTTCTTTTTTGTTTCTTTGTTTTAAGGAAAACGATCTTTCTCTCTCTTTTTATGTATGTATCAACTTCACTTTTGCTTTGTTAAGCAAGACAAATATCTTTGCATGTCTGATGCTGCAAACTACTAATCTGAAAAGGCACTGGCTGCATGTATGCATGCAGCTGGGCTATTCCTGGGAGCGGTGACCGGCGGTCTGATCGGGCTGGCGACCGAGAGCGGGCTGTTCCGCGGCACTGGAATCGGCGCCATCACCGGCGCGCTCGTCTCCATCGAGGTCGTCGACTCCTCCATCCGGCTCTGGCAGGCGCGCCGCTCCGGGATCTGGAGCATCCTCTACGTGGTAAGCATAAGCACTCACCAGTCACCACTAAGCACTACTGCAGATCAGGATCAGCACTGGTGATCACAAATTCAGCAGTAGCTGGGAGTAGGACAACAACTCGCGACTGCATACCTGACTTGCTTTCTTGCGTGGACTTGCTTGCTTCTGTCTGCAATCTGCATGTCGGCTAGCTTCTGTTGCGGATCAGTCAGTTAGTAGTAGTTTATAAGTATATGCATGGATCATTAGTTATTTTAAGGCTGTGTGTTTCTTTCACAGTGCTTCACTGTTGAACCTGCAACTCAGCCAAGACCCGTTTGGACATTTTCCTCCTCAACAAAGAACAATTCCTGCCTGCAATTAAAATCCTTGTGGAAAATTTGTCTTGACTTAGCATTTCATACCTTACCAGCTACTAGTTAGTATATATACTAGACTACTGGTAAATAGCCGAATAGGATAGTTGCAACTTGCAATCTCTGGCTCTCTGCATCATCTTTTTTTGTAGCATATATACACATGATCCATACGCTTGCTCATCTATTGCTCATGAAAGAGGCATGGTGTTTTGTGAACATGATCTGAGACTGAAACGCGGCGTCTCTGAAGTCTGAACTGAACTTTAATCTGTTGTGCTGCTGCTGCTGCTGAATTTTCTCTTATCTTGCCTAACGGCCGCAAACGGTTGCAATGCAGCTGAACGTGATCTACAGCCTCCTGACGGGCAGGCTGGTGCGCGAGAAGGTCGACCCGGCGGTGCAGCGGGTGGTCCGGAGTCAGGTCGGTTGTTGATCCATGTGGGTCGATCGTTCATGCATCATGCATCTTGTTCGTGTGCTTCTCTCTGAACCTTAGCCATTATTGCAGATGAACGCGGTGGACTCGTCGCCGTTCAGGGAGTCGCCGGACCTGTTCGAGGTGGAGGCCACCAACGGCATGCCGCGGGCGTCCATCGACAAGCTCCCCGAGTCGTGGATCACCGAGGAGTACAGGCGCGACGCCGTCGGCGACCTCTCCGGATGCTCCGTCTGCCTCCAGGTACGGTCCAGATCGATCTTTGACGACGTCCATTTATTAATTTCAGACACAAGAAATCGCTACTGGGACCTGGGAGTTCTGAAAATAAATCTGGATGGATGGTGTTCGTAAATGGTTGCAGGATTTCCAGGTCGGGGAGAAGGTGCGGAGCCTGCCGGACTGCTGGCACGTGTTCCACGTGCCATGCATCGACGGCTGGCTCATCAAGCACGGCTCCTGCCCGCTCTGCAGGAGGAAGCTCTAGACCGTACGCCATGGATGCGTTCATGGCTTCATGCTCGCTGGATGATGTGCCCGTCGCTGCTAGGATCGGAGGAGGCTGGAGCTGGAGGAGGAAGAAGAGACTGACATCTATAGAACCCTTAATTTATAGAGAGCTTTTGTTTTTTGCTTTGCTGCTGCTGCTTGTACGTGTCCTACTACGTACGTACCTTTTGCATCTTTTTTGATCCCCGCCATGATCGATCTTCCTCGTCCATGCATCTATCTCCTCTCGGTTCGGTTCGGTTCCTTCTATCCTGAAGATCTCATGTAATGGACCGTTTTGTGCTTCGATCCATTCCATGCATCTCCGGACTGTGATCTGGTGTAATATATAAAAACTAGTACGTATGTCATCGCACTTTGGACACGCATGCTGATTGCCGATTTGCCGTTGCTGTACGCCTGGGCTCCTGGCAGTTTTGTTCTTCATAGCTTCTTCAGAGACGAACTCACTTCAACAGTTAAATTCTTGAAAAATTCTTGGCCTGAGGTACGAAAAATTCTTGGACTCGGTCAGATTAACTGGTCGGCCTGAGCTACAGATCGATATCGCAGTAACTGCAAGTGACCGACGCCATGATCGGCCTGTTCGTCGTGTGTTCGTATCACTGGCGATTGTACGCCGACCGCCGACAGAGGTCGCCGGCCTGGCGGCCGGGGATTGGATTGGATTGGATTGGTTCGGTCCGTAGGTTAGGTCAGATGATTCATGGCGTCGAATAGTCACCGTGTCCGGCTGCCACTGCGCATGCGTGATGCCTGCGTCTGCGTCGGCGACAGCGAGAGCCATGGCAATAAATACGGATCTCGACCATCTGTGTCACAATATAGCGGTGCTCAAAAGAAGACAGGCTATGGATCGGCAAACGTCAGTACCTGCACCGGTCGTTGCCATGTGCCACGCCATGCATGCGATGCAACGAGAGCGCGAGAGAGACACGGAGGCATGGAATTGAAAGGCGGCCGGGACGAACATGGGCGTCGTCGTGGTTTTCATGGTGGGTGAGAAGATCAATGCGTTCCTCACACAACCGACGAGACCCAGCTTCAGTTTTGAATAAGTTTGGTATCCATATCAATGAGCTATAGCATGTGGGGGATATTTGGTTGATAGTCACGTTCCGCCACACTTCGCCTTAGACGAATTTGACTAAGTTAGCTGGCTAGCAACTAAACTCGAATATAATTTTTCTAGCGGAAGGTCTAGCGTCCGGAAGTCCGAACGGGATGTCACGTGCGGACACGGCTCCCACACCTGCGTCCCGCATCCCGCCCATCACGGCGAAACCCTCGTCCGCATCCCGCCCAACGCCCCGCGTCCGCATCACGCCCAGCGCCCGTGCCCGTGTCCGTCGCAGGACCCGCGTCCCCGCGCCCACCCCGAGCCCGCACGGGGGAACCCACGTGGGTTATCCCACGGTTGCACCCCAGCAGCAGCGACAGGCGCCTGCAGTAGGCCGCTGTCCGTCAGCCATCGGCGCCATGCAACACCCCGATCTACTTTTGAAATATCCAGATAAAGCATTTGCAACATACATCTGAATTAGATGAAACCTGTGAAACATGCGCTTGAACACATGCATGTATAGGCATAGCAACATATACAACATGTAGATCTACTTTTACAACATCCAGAAAGGAACACTTGTAACATAAGTATGAAACACATGAAACACGTGAAATATACGCTTGAAACATGCGAGTAGAGCTATAACAACATATGCAACATTCAGATAGAACACTTAAACATACATCTAAAACACCTGAAACACTTGAAACATAGCCTTGCAATATGCGTACATTGTCATTGCAACATATGCAACGTCGCAGATCTACTTTTGCAACATTCAGATGAAACACTTGAAACACAACGTCGCTGGGGACCACGGCCTACCTGATGGGGAACCGCGGTAGCGAGCAAGCTTGAGTCTGGGGGACGTTGAGAGTTGCCCAGCGTATACCCAGGCGCAGGCCTCCCCTTCTTGCTGCGGTATCTTCGGCTAGCCGCGTTGCACACCATGGCCGTGACGACGCGAGGTGGATGGGGGCGCGGCGCGGAGCGCGGAGGAGCACGAGATGGGGGCCATAGGTGCGGCACACCTACGCTAGAGAAGGCTGCCGGACTAGAGAAGGCGAGGTAGAGAAGGCCGCCGGGCTGGAGAAGGCGCGAGGTGGATGGGGCGGCGATTGCATGCGTGCGGCTAGCGAGCAGCGGTCACATGCGTGCGGCGGTAGAGAAAGGAAAATGTCGCTATCTTTTTTTTTTCCGAAAAACCGTGAAACACTTAAGGTGGAGCGGAGCAGGCCTATTAGGCCGGATGGTTGCGCAGGCTCGAGAACAGGAGAGTCCGGACGGATATGCCGGGACAGACGACCTCACCAGAGAATTTCTGTGTTTTTTTTAGATTTTACGTCTTACTTGATTGGCTTCTAAAATTTGCCATGCTAAAGATTTGGCAAGCCAAAAGTTGGCAAAAAAATTGTCATAGATTTGGCAAGCCAAATATGAGAGTTTGACAAGTTTTGATAGAAAACCAAATACTAGTTAAAATCATGACTTGCAAATTTTTGGCATGGCAAATTTTGGAAGCAAATCTTTGGCTTGAAAAAAGTGTGGCAAGATTCTTTAGACATGATAAAATGTGGCATAAAATTTTCTAACCACATTTTTTTGAAACTTGTTACACTTATTAACTAAAGTTAGTCATGACAAATTATGGCTAGAACCAAACAACCCGTAACCTTCAGTTTTACTATCTATATCAACGGGTAGTAACCTAAATACTGCCTCCATTCTCATCATCAGTCCTAAAAAGAATCTAATTCTAGGCCTACTCAAAGTAAAAATTATTTTAAATTTAACTAAATATATAGAAAATATTATTAACATGTATGAAATAGATATATCATAAAAAAATATCTATATGACGATTCATCTAAAATGAATACAAAAGATGTAATTCTAGGCCTGGTCAAAGTTAAATTATTTTAAATTTCACTATATTTATATTAAAAAAAATATCAACATAAATGACTCCAAATAAATTTACTATAAAAATATATTTCTTGACGATCCATCCGAAGAAAAAAACTACAAATGATACCATTCTAGACCTGGTCAAAGTCAAATTATTTTAAATTTGATTAAGCTTATAGAAAATTATCAACATGAATGACTCCAAACATGTATGCTATAAAAATATACTTCATGACAAATCTAATAATACTCTTTTAGTACGATAAATATTAGTATATTTTTATAGAATTTTGTTAAATTTCAAATCATTTGATATAACACTATTAGAATTGCATGCTTTATGAGGAGGGACAGGGAGTAAGTACATACTAGGAACAGTCAAATCAGAAATACTGGGAACTGATAATAGTGAGACGAAATCAGCGATGTCACTTTACCAGCGGTCAATTAACAACAGTAGATGCAGTAGCAGTAAAAAACAGTACACATACAAAACATACATACACCTCACAGCATCAGTTAAATAAGTTACTTCTCCTTTTGGCTTATTATTATTTCATATATATATATGCACTAGGGTTAATTCCAGCACTGGAAGACATATTACTTGCTTTTCGGGTGGAAAGGATTCGAGCTTTCCACAGAGCATCATCAGAAGAACAGTGACGAGCTATCGGCTTGAGTCCACACCTTGACACCATTGAGAGCATTCAAAGACGCTGGGGAGGAGCTTCCGCGCCTCTCCTACTTCTTTACACCATTGAAGGGGGATGGATGATCTTGGCCGGTACAAGTACATATATAACACATTCGACACGAGGAAAGAAAACCTCCTCCAGTCAGGGGTGTAGCCTCCTCTCCACCAGGCACTTTATAGTCACGTTGGTGGAAGCGTGTTGCTGCGCCGGCCAGCGCTGGCACCACCGCCTCGCAGGGAAAGAGTGGGACCTCGGTGCGTGCTCGCCTTGCTTACGAGGCTGGAGTCAAGGAACACTACTATGACTGTTATGTCGTCGTGGAAGTGGCGGCGAACACCGCGATCGATCTTCTTGAGGTCCGAGTACCTCATCTCTCTTTTCTTGGCTGCCTCTTGCAGTGCCGCTCTTATCAGCCTCCTAGCACAGCCCTGCAAGACCAAACAGAGATGTGAAGCATTAGACGGTGCAGTTAGCAGCCAGATACCTCCTAACATCTAAACTTATCTTCTGTTTGGCTAAGAGCAGCAATACATGTACCGAAGTTTTCTTACTACCTCCAGTCAAGTATAGTTGATGTTTTGGACAAAAATATATATTTAACTAAATGCAGGTCAAAATAGCTGTCCAAGACGTCATTTGATTTCGACCAGAGGGACTACAGAAGAAATTACTGAAAAAAGGAAACTTTTTCTGCATTAGAGTGTTAAGAAAACCCCATTGTTTGGAGAGATTTCTAACATCTAAGCATGCTCCTTTGGCCAAACAAGGTAAAAAAGGCCATGATGCTAGGCTCCTGGGAGCTATAGGTCCAACTCTAAGTCAATCTGACAATCACAATTCTACAGCAGTGGTTCCGTTCTCTACCTTGCCTGAACTGCATTATTATTTGCCAAACATTTGACCCTTCTATTTTGTTTACACATATTTCGAAACAAACACGATGGTGCACATGCACAGTGCCCAAGGGTTATTATATTTCTGTTACTATGAAATAAATGATATTTGCAAAAGATATTTGCCTTTTCTAAAGGATGCAACTTTTTGTGTAGCAACAGTCAGCTATACAGTAGGCAAATTCATCATATTATCTTAATCACATAGTCCATGCCCCATCAACAGAAGCTTGTAGTGAGTATCCAAAGTAAAATGAAATACAACAGGGGGAAAACAACTTACACTGCAGGGGCTACTGTGAACAATATCAACAGCATCTTGGTTGGTTAAGTGCTCCCACAGTCCATCAGATGCAAATATGAGAAACTGGTCGTGTGGTTGTAGTGGTTGCACACTGATTGATGGTTCTGAACTTAGTATTGGCTTGTTAAAAGGTTCACGGAGGCGGAATTTTGCATATAGGGGTTCCCTGTTGAACTCTTGCTTTTTGAGATAAGCATCACCAATCGATCTACAAACCTGCAATGTAAGATGGAGAAAACTCAATAATTGATATACATGTGAAAACTTAGAAAGTATTTCCAAATTTGCTAGTTGTAACTCATAGAATAAAAAAAATCACAAACTTAACATCTTAGCATAGCAAGCCAGTTGGGTATGTTAGATACACGGGGATCACATTCAAGTCCTTCAGAATGCAGATTAACAGGCAATTAAACCATTAACAGATTGGGCATAATAACTGTAGAGAGTTAGGAAACACCTCACACCCAATTAGGGGGGGGTGACTTTCATATAGTCAAATACAACTTGGAGTACAAGTAACATGATATACATGTGTACATATCTCTAATAATAACTATCTATACAAACAAGTCTGAAGTTGAAGGGTAAGGGGGACTTGTGTATTTTCAGTAATAGAAAGTTAAGCTGATTGACGAATAAACATAAATGAACATGATATTCACCAAATAACACTTTAGCAGTAATAATAGTAACTAATGAGAAAGAGCTTAATGCCATTATATGCTTTAGGCACTAACAATTGATACAGAAAAAATAAAACCCAATACACATCCAATTCTAAAGCTCCCTGCACAAGAGAAATATGAATGGTGCCACAATCAATCATAACACAAAGTGAGTAAGAATATTTCTGACTTTCTGTTGTACTTCAAATAGCACCTACGAACCACTTTTTTTTTCATCCAAAGACCTATACAACTGGTGTCATTTAGTAACAGCATTAACAGATAGTTCAAGACGACCAAACATCAGGCTTGGCACAGCTCCAGACCCGAGATGGCGAGATTCATGCAGGGTTTGGAATTTGTAGAACAAAATAAAGTGGTTTAAACATGTGTTCAATCTAGAATAATAACAAAATTTTTCAACTAAATACTCTCAACATGCCCACAGCTCCAGTTCCAAGACTTTCTGGAGCTAGCGATGACCAGTTCCAAAAAATTCTTGGAGCTGGGGCTGTACCAAACAATCTGAACCCAACAAATCGGTTCTCAGATACAGAATACACACCTGAATTAGTCCTTTTACACGCCAAACATTGTGCTTGAGAACAACAATGTGCCTATCTTCTGGGTGCATTGACTGCAGTTCTTTCCTCACTGACTCAATACTTACATTATGCTCTGCAGACAGTTGGACAGCCAAAACTTCTCCAGTAGCTTTAACATGTCTTCCTAAAACGACACGGGAATCCCCAACATTGGCAACATAGAGCATGCCACCACAAATTACACCGACCAGGCAGCATGAGCCGACAGCTGCTATCTGAGGCTTTACAGGCCATTGTTTGGTAACAACAGAGAAGAATCCATCTTCTGTAGCTTCATACGCCTTCTTCAGTACATCAGCAGACATTGCATTCTGCTCAGATGCAAACCCTAAATACAAGCCACGAAAGAATGGATTGATCACTGGATCGCTCCTTTATGTGCAAACTGAAAGCCAAATGCAGATATAGTACTAAGAAATGGGAATAATGCTACTGCACAGTATTAAAGGTTAGCAAGTTACTTTTCAGATTCTGGAAGAGATGATCATTGATATAACAGGCTGTCTCTGGGCCACCATGTCCATCGTAAACGCCAACGAAAGTGCCATATGGTCCAGAATCTAGAAAACTCAGTGGGCCTGACTCGATCTGACACTGGTCCTCAAGTAAGTTATTGGCCTGAACAACAGCCATGGAGAACTCCCCATTGACATGCTGCCCGGCATCCTTGTACCAAAGAAGTCCATCCTGCCTACCGGTAACATCTGAGCCTGTTCGGGCATGCCGGTTCGATGATGGTCGCCAGCACGCCCGCAACAAGTTCATCAATGTCACTAGCATCCCTCATCAGTCATCTCTTGCACATACGCCTTCGAGCCCGCTTCATCTGTAGTCCAAGAAAACCACAGTTGGATTTGTCAGCGCGCCAATAGTTTTCTTCCCTGTGTCCTATAACAAAAACAACTGGAAATGAGCCAAACACAGCTATGGCTTATGAATGTTAGTGAGAACTGCGAAGTCTGTTGACTTTCGATCTGAAAGCACGATTCAATGATAAGTGGATGACGTTATTTCTTTTACTTCATATCAGTTAGCAAATAACATTACAGGTATCCTATCAATGTTGCCGTAACTGTTCTCTAAACCCCTTAGACCCCAGGAATCTCCTTCATAATAGCAGTAGAGTAGAAGTGCAAATAATCATGACATGTCCTTCCCACAATTGTTCAAAGCTAGCACTGGACTTAAAAATACTGAGAAGAGAATCCAATGACAAATGCAGAATTTTGTAGGACTCCTTCCACCAGATAAGCAGAAGAAAATATATCTAGTCTAGGCATGTAAATGACAATCAAAGCCAATCCCCCAGGAACTATAATTACGCAAAGCCGGCTCCTCCCCTCGCCAGGTAAATTGTTAAGCTCTCTCTGGGTCCTTATCCTTATTCCTTGGCGACGCGAATGAACTGCATCATCAAAGAGGAAACGAAAGATAAAATTGGGACACCGCAATTCACACATTAATTTCGCCGAAAAGCCTCCACCCCTTCTCCTCTGAAACGCTCACGCGCTTCCCGCACATGACAGGCACCCCGTCAATTGGAGAAACAAGACATGATTTTTCTTAGCCCACGAACGAAAAAAACCACAAAATTGGAACGATACCACGGCACGCCAGCGCCGAAAACTAATAGGACAAACCCGCTGATTCGGATCAAGAGGGAGGGTGCCTGTCACCGATCCTGGGGGCCGGGGCACGCGGCTCCAACCTCCAAGAGGGGGGGCAGCGGGAGGTAGGAGGGGGAAAATCGCACCTTTGCGTGGGCGGGGTGCCCAATTGGCGGGCTCGGATTGGGATTCAGCGAGTAGGGGCGAGGGGCCTCGATCAGGTCGCTCGATTTGGGCGTCGCCACGCTGCTGCTCCTCCTCTCCCCTGTGTCTCCCTCTCCTTCTGGTCTGGACGAAGAGGGAGAGAGAAAATAGCAGAGGAAAAAGGTTAAAAGGAGCCCGAGCAGCCGCGAAACGGGTCGGGTGGCGCGCTCTCGCCCGGCCCGGCCCGACCCGACCCACACGAGGTGACGCGGTGAAATGATGAGGGTGGGGGAGCACGGGAGGGGAAGCTTGGGTGGGGCGCGCGAGCGCGACCGGCTGAAGTCGGGGACGACGGGCGGCGAGGGTGAGCTGAAAAATGTCAGGCCTAACCATGTTCGGTTGGCTGGTTCGTATCATTGCTGTTTTGTGAAGAAGTACTGCTGGCTGGTTTGTGTGAGAGAAAAATACTATTCTGTCTAAAAATTTACGATCGTTTACGACACGCCACAGCCAAACGAACATGCTGGTCAGACCTGACATTTTTCACTGCCCATTTCGTTCAGAACAAGCTAAAATTCGTCAGAATCGATGTCGAATTCACCTCGCGAAACCGCCAGAAGATTCTTCCCCAGTCTCGATTTTATCTCTGACGACACTGAAATTAAAGAAAGAGAGAATCGTGTTCGGCTGTTCACTTGCACAGTGGATTTCGGATTATTTCGGATGATTAGTGCTCTGTGAAAGAATAAGGTGAGAAATGAACAGCCGAACACGTCAGCGTTATGTGAATGAATGACCATCTGATCTGTCAATGCGTTCACATGTGGATGCAGTTAGTTGGTCACACTTGGGAGATGACTGATGGCTCTGCCTGCCCTGGCAACGGCAGCTGCTTCACCTACCTGTCCACCAAGGTCGTCATCGGCATCTGCTGCCGGCTCCGTCGAAAAGCCACGAGCTTGCCAAAGATCACGGTCACGTTTTTGACCAAATTTGTTGGCTGCAACTGATCAGGCCACAGACTCTTGGACCCATATCTGACTGAATATTCATTTTTGCGGTTCCTAACTGGACAGAACTCTGAATATTTGCTTCTGAACTGTGAAAATTCAGCAGCTGGTATGCGACGACGACGGCCCGGTATGCCAACAGTGTGGTACCGCTGGTCTCCATCTCTTTTACTCCCTCTGTCGCAAATTATAAGTCATTTTAATTTATCTTAAGTCAAATTTATCTAATTTTAACAAAGTTTTTTTTAAAAAAATGTATATTAACACCTTATATAATTTTTAAAAATACACTGTCAAAATATAGTTTGATGTTGTAGAGATTTGCATATTTTATCTATAAATTTGATCAACTTAAAGATGTTTGACTTAAACAAAGCTAAAACAACTGATAATTTGGGATGGATGAAGTACTTATCTCTGCCAAACACAACACAAGCATGCCGAGCTGTCAAAGTCCATCTTTTTGCACTGCTTCTATATTGAAGCGTAGATAACAACACGAAGAAAAATGTGATGCAGGAGTATGAAGAGCCTGCACCAGCAAACACCCAACCCGCCGGCACCTAGGGCATGTTCGTTAGTTGGTTTCTGGGCTGGTTTGGACTGGCTGGTGCTGGTTTGTTGTGAGAGAAAAATACTGTTGGCTGGCTGGTTTGGGCTGGCTGAAACCAACAAGCGAACATGCTTATGTATCCACTGTACACATAGTGCACCAGTCCTTGCTTCACTGCATGGCTTTCATTCAGGCGTTCACACTGACCATGACTAGATCATGTCAAGGCAGATGATCAGCACTGACCAATTTATTAGAGTGAGAGGGTGTTCGTACGTTCAATAATAGCCTATCAATATAGTACATATCTCATTGATTAGTGATAGAGCAAGGTGGGTGGTAAAACCAGCCAATTCCGTTCTGAAAACAAAATGAGGTTGAGCCATACTTCGGAGCTAAGATAGGATGTTGATCCTATTGTTGGAATATGAGTGAACTCTCACAGGTTTATAAACGACTTTACAATTGAATTGGCTGGCGTATGTAGCTCAATATCTAACCCGTCACTCCAGTTATAATGAAACACGCCTCGTATTTGTTATTTTACCCTCCTAATGAAACACACGTCAATGGGCGTGTTCTTGGGGGAAAAAACTGAGCACAACTTTACCTAGTCGATAATCTAGTTATAATGCAATCCAAGCACAACTTTTATGCTATGCTTAACTAGAATTGCATGCCACATCTTCGTGGCATGTTACCATCCAACGAAATGTGTTGACTTATTGGTCTACACATGGTTATTCATGAATATTCTTTTCACACTTACTCTATCTTCATAAATATTCTTTTCACACTTGCTCCCTCTGTCACTGAGATTCAATTCTACAATAGCGCTAGATCAAATAATCTAAAGTTTGACCAAATTTAGATAGGAATATATCAATATTTAGAGTTAAATTCAGGAGCAGGGTGTTACTTTGATCCCTAACTCTTAAATTTTGATATTTGAATCTCTGAACTTGTACAATAGTGTCACTAGGTCCCCAAACTCGCAGAACAACACACAATTAGCATACCCGGTTAGCGTCATCTATGTATTGACGTGCAAGTTCTGGGTCCTAGATGACTTACAAGTTAGGGATCCAAATATAAAAATATGAGAGTTGGGGACTCGAGTGACACTGCAATACAACAATTTAGGGACGCAAATGTCACAAATCGAGATGACACCAACATGTAAGCTTAGGGCCTTGGCTTCACCTGGTCCCACTGGCTCTGTGAGAGGAGGAGAGGGGAGAGAGAAAAAAAGCTCCAGTGAACAGTGCATAAACAGTGAATGCGGCAAAGAAACTGGAGCCGGTAGGAGCCCTACCAAACGAGCCCTTAGAGACCGCTAGTGAATTCGCTCCGATATTTATTATACTCAATATGTATCATTAGATTTGTAGGGAAATATATTTTCATAGTATACTTCTTCAAAATCATACATGTTGATACTGTTTCATATAAAATGTAGCCAAATTTAAGATAGCTTGACTTTGACCAGACTTAGAATTGTATTTTTTTTTTACAAAAGTAGTAGCTAATTGGTGGTTTCATCGAGGCCTCTTGTTTACCCGTTCTATAGAAAGTTATTCTTGGTGCCTTATCCATGCAACTTCCCAGCCTAAGAAAGTATGCAAGACTTTTGTGGCCATTCTCTGCCAGTGCTGTTTAAAGAGCTAGTAGATAAAAATTAAGGGGAGTAACTATGTGCCATCTCTTCCTGTTGGGAGACCAATAATGCTTAAACTTTTCGGACTCGATCCAAGTTCTCATTGTGGCGAAGTTTCACGGAGAATGGCCAGCCATGGAAAAAAAAATAAGACTCATGTCTGTGCCGAACTTCGCTGAATTCCTTTATGCTCCAAACACTGCAGGCCATATCGATGAAGCCAGTGCTGTCAGGATCGACAACACTACATGTGAAACAAGAATGGCGTGGCTAATCCTTACAAAAGTCTTGCACACGATCGACAAATAGATACCGAAAAATATATAATATATAAGGGGAGTAACCATGTGCATTCCTTTCTCTATATATAAGGTACCATACCAAAGTTTGGATTTTTTAAAGGTAAAGTATATTTTTTAACCTTTAAGCTGCGCGTCAGTTAGATTTTCAACCATAAACTATGAAACTGGGTATCGGACACCTTTCAACTGTAAAAACGGTCCTCTGGCTGATTTCATAGGTGATTTTCTATTTTCTAAAATAATAAAAATATGATTCATCTCTTAAAATTCATAATTAATTAATTTTAAATTAGAAATATACCATTTTTCTAAAAATGTTATCTACATGTTTATGATCTATATATAGTTATTTGGAAACACTTTATTTCTGTTTCTATTTCTCTATTGCTGGTAGTCGTATTTATTATTTATTTATAAAACAAATAAGGTCTAAATAACTCTAGATAGAGCACCGATAGGTAAATAACATTTTTAGAAAAAAAACATGAACTAGTTTCATATTTTCTGGATTTAAAGTAATTTAATTATGAATTTAAGAGATCAAACTAGATTTTTATTATTTTTAGAAAATAGAAACCTACCTAAACCAGCCAAAGGACTAAGTTAATTTGTCCAGTTTCAACAGTTGAACGTGTAAGTTATCTGATTTCATAGTTTAGGGTTGCAAATTAGATTGACATGTAACTTTGAGATTGAAAAATATATTTTATCCTTTTTTATTTTTAAGGGTGGGGGAGTCTTCACTCTAACATAGTATCCAGGAGAATAAGGACGTGTTTAGTTTGCATCGAGAACATGCCGCCCCCAGGTCTAGCCTCACCAAAAGTTCGGCCAACAAAAATGACACTGATCTTTTGCTATCTTAGGCACATGAAATAAACTACAACTCAGTTAAAGACGAAATTGTCCCTATGTTTTTCTGTGTCCACATCGGACTTGACAAAAGTAAAGGCAACATGCTACACCCTGTTCGTTGATGCTGAAATTTGGCTTATGCTAATGCTTATGTTGAAATGTTATGAGAGAAAAATAATATTCTATGGCTGAAAAATAGTTCTGAATAAGCTCAAGCGAACAAGGTGCTAAGTGAACACCAATTAGCTAGATGGTCCAAACAACCCTAGCTAAGGTGGATCCAAACATGGCCTTAGACACGTTGAGTTGTGACAAACCTATGATGGATTCTGGTCATCAACCAAATACGCTCTCAATTACCGTCTTCCATCAAAGCAAGTTATTCGGTCTCAGTAAGCTTGGTCGTGCCTCTTAGTGAAAACGACATTTTTCTCTTGATGCTATTATGTGGTTTTTATATAGGAGTCTTGCACAAGATTCTTTTATATAAAGCACAATATATGCATGTTCTAGTCATCGACCAAACACTCTCTAAATTGTCATCTTCCATCGCAAGTCTAGAAAAAAAACAGCCTCGTTTTCACCCTGACGCTTCTTTGTGACGCTTAGTGAAAAAGTCATTTTTTATGGAATTACATATGAGTCTCACACAAGAATTTTTGTTATGAAACATATTATAGACGTGGACACATAACTAAAAATCAAGGGGAAGTAACAAAAGCTGTGCAGTCGTCCTTTCTCTATGAGATGTACCCGAGTTTGTACCAAAGTTTGGTTTTTTGTTTTGGGTGGTTGAGTAACAAGAGTCTTCACTCTGATGTAGCATCCGCGAGAATTGTCGTCGTCTATCAGAGCAAGTGCAGAGAAATTGGGCTCGTTTTTACCCCGTAGCTTGGTTGTTCCTCTCAGTGACAACATCCCCGTACCTTTTAGCTGAAGAATGAGAGGAATAAAGACCTTGTCGTCAAAGTCGCATGCAGCATCAAGCGCAAGCATGTACGGATGTTTAGAATGGAGGAAAAAAACTGATGAGTGATTGTAAAGCCTTCGTGTGTAGCCAACACCGTTGCTGTCAGTCTGAAATCTCGGTTGTCGGTTGTCACATTCTTAGCGGGCACACAGCTACAACTATTACACTGTGCATTGCTCGACATTGCAACTGACAGGCACTGATTCATATGTTTATATATGTATATATGTAGAGTTATCCGGAATGGCGAAGAACAAGAACAATGTATGTGTCATGATATTCAAACTTTGTGATCTTTGATGGACAATTTATTTACAGCTAATAATATGGTTGATTCTGTTCTTGAAAATGATAGTGTACGTGCCACTGTTGGTGTTGTGACTGAAAACGTTTACTCCCTTATCGTCAAATTTTGATGTTTGCTGATATTTGTTTGGCTTTAATAAGGAGTAATTAAGTACTCACAATATAAACTAATATATAAGCCTGAGTGATGGAATTATTCTACTGAAACGACGTGGAATGATGAATTTATTGTTATAACTCATGGTTACCAAGTGATGGGTCTAGAGCTCTTTTTATGGAATATGCAGGATATTCTAAATTGTAAGAAAAAGAGGAGAACCCTTACAAATCACACACCTCCAAGAAAAAAAAGAGATACAAAGAAAGGATAAGGATGCATCTGCAACCTAAAATACACACTTTACTCTGACGACTGGGCAAAAGAGTATGAAATACCTTTACCCTAGCCAAACCCCACAACTGGATTTCCCCATTAGCAAGCAATAAAGCTCTAGCCAAATAAGGAGGTGCATCATCAAAAACACATTTATTCTGGTGATTCTAAATGGCCAAAGCCCCAAAAATCACAAGAGAGTTAAGACCTTTCTACAATTATCCTCCAATAGCAAGAATAATGTTCTCCCACCAATCATCAAAGATCTCTTCTCCAATCTAAGGGGCAAGGATCTATAGGCCTACTCTTAAGAATAACTTGAACCAAAAATCAATGGCAAAGACACAAGAAAGAAAAAGATGATTTATGATTCCTTAGCTTGATCATAATGACGACACCTCTTTGGACGATGGAGCCCTCTGATAGACCTAAGACAGGATCACTAGCCATAGATCTAGCATGTCTACTTGCTTTTGAAATAAACAGTGAGTCCTAGAACATCTACTAGTACATGATTAATAGATAGAGTGAGAGAGAGAGTGGTGAAGGGGGTGCAAACCATCGGCCGCCTTTGAGGAAGACGGGCTGGCCATCGTGGTGCTTGGTGAAGACCCGGTGGCGACGATGTGTCGAAGGGCGGCGGTGCAGTGGCGGCGTTGGCCGGTGGCGGTGCTTCCCGTTACTGGTTACGCACCCTCTCTTAGATCGGATTAGGGTTGTGTCGGTGGGGCGACTGTAGCTCAGGTGAACCTCGTGATCTGAGCCGCCGGCCCCCACCTTTCTTTTATAGCGCAGTGTGACGGAGGCCCACGAACCATGTAGGGTTGGGCGCCCCCGATCAGGGCGCGGATCCAAGGGCCTGGGCCAATTGGATAGAGATCAACTAACATTCTCCCCTTTGATCTCACCTTATGACTTAAACTCAACTTACTTACTTTATCTTGTTCCTATTCCATCACAGATCAGTGTATAGAGCGTGCCTCATCGTCACGGTCAGTTGTCATTAGATTAAACAGCTACAATGCACCTTTCTGTTTTGAAACAGATTCTCAACTAGGCCCTTATTGTCCAGGAATCATAGGCTTTCCCTTAAACCCATATCGGCTAAGTGTTCTCTAAACATGCTGGGTGGTAAGCCTTTTGTAAGTGGATCCACGAGCATCTTTTCTGTTCTTATATGCTCAAGACTAATTATATGATCCCGAACTTTGTCTTTCACAACATAATACTTTATGTCAATGTGTTTGACAGCACCACTTGACTTATTGTTGTGAGCATAACATACTGCTGGATTATTATCGTAGTATAACTTGAGTGGTTTATGTATGTCGTCTACCACTTTCAACCTGGACATGAATTTCTTTAGCCAATTCACTTGCTATGTGGCCTCATAACATGCTACAAACTCGGCATACGCTGTGGACAATGTAGTGACGGTTTGCTTTGAGCTTTTCCACGATATAGCTCCTCCTGCGAGAGTGAATATGTATCCTGACGTGGACTTTCTTTTATCTTCCGCATAATCAGAATCTGTATACCCCTCTATGTGTAGGGAATCAGACCTTCTGTACGTTAGCATGAGACCCTTCGTACCTCGCAGGTAACGCAAAACTTTTTTTACTAATTTCCAGTGTTCTATTCCTGGATTACTCTGATATCTACCAAGCAACCCGGTAACAAACACTAAGTCAGGGCGAGTACACACTTGAGAATAATGTAAACTTCCGACATCTGAACTATATGGAACTACTTTCATTTGATCGATCTCATATTGGTTCCTAGGATATTGAAATTCTCCATATCTGTTGCCCTTGACTATGGGAGCAAGTGATGACTTACAATTTTGCATATTGTATTTCTTTAGAATCTTTTCTAAGTATGCCTTTTGTGATAATCCTAAAACCCCATTTTCTCTATCTCGGTGAATCTCTATTCCTAGGACGAACGAAGCTTCACCGAGATCCTTCATATCAAACTTTGAGGACATGAACTTCTTTGTTTCTAGTAGTAGATTAACATCACTGCTAGCGAGCAAGATGCCATCCACATACAAGACTAGGAAAATGTATTTCCCATTCTTGAACTTTGCATAAACACAATTGTCCTCTATATTTTTTTGAAACCTAAACTTTCTTATTGTACTATCAAACTTCAAATACCACTATCTTAAAGCTTGTTTTAATCCGTAAATGGATTTCTTTATGCGGCATCCCATATGTTCTTTTCCTTCCACAACAAAACCTTTCGGTTGTGCCATGTAAATGTTTTCCTCCAAATCCCCGTGTAAGAACGCTGTCTTTACATCCATCTGATGTAATTCTAAGTCGTAATGTGCTACAAGCGCCATTATGATTCTAAAAGAATCCTTATATGAGACTGGAGAAAATGTCTCATTGTAATCTATGCCTTCTCTTTGCGTGAAACCTTTCACCACAAGTTGTGCTTTAAACCTTTCTATATTCCCTTTGGAGTCATGTTTAGTTTTGTAGACCCATTTACAACCTACTGTCTTGGCTCCTTTAGGAATTGTTTCTAAGTTCCAAACTCCGTTGGTTTCCATTGATTTTATTTCATCTTCCATGGCTTCAAGCCACTTGGATGAGTGAGCGCTTCTCATGGCTTCTTCAAATGAGGTGGGATCACCCTCTATTTGAAATTCCTCACATTCATAAACTTCATAATCATCAGGAATGGCTGATCTCCTGACTCTTTGAGACCTTCTAGGGGCCTCGTTAGATGATGTTTGTTCTACATGAGGCTATTGTTGCTCTCCCTCATGGGTGACAACGGGTTCTTGGGGATCCTGAAGGATAGGTTCCTCATGTTCATTCATTGTTGCCACAGGAGAACTAACAACAGGTGCTGTTACTACAGTATCTTGCACCGTTGGTACAGCAACAATAGGTAGCGTGAAGAATGGTTCCTAAACCATAGGAGTGGGCACGTATACCCGCTTCTCTTCAAAACTAATTTCTCGCGCTACCATGCTCCCCCTGATCATATTATCCTCTAAGAAGACAGCATGTCTTATTTCTACAAACTTTGTTTGTCTGTCAGGACAATAGAAGTGATAACCTTTTGACTTTTCTAGATAGCCAATAAAATGGCAGCTAACTGTCTTGGAGTCCAGCTTCCCTATGTTTGGGTTAAATACTTTTGCCTCAGCTGGACAATCCCACACACGTAAATAGTTTAGTGAGGGTTCCTTTCCTGTCCACAACTCATACGGTGTTTTGGGCACCGACTTATTTGGCACTCGATTAAGTATATGAATGGCGGTTTTTAACGCCTCCATCCATAAACTTATCAACAAGGTAGAGTAACTTATCATGCTTCTCACCATATCCATTAAGGTACGGTTATGTCTTTTAGCTACTTCATTCTGCTGAGGCTCGTCCGTTGTAGAATACTAGGCTACTATGCCATTTTCCTGTAAGAACCTTGCAAAAGGTCTAGGAACTTGGCCATATGGGGTGTGTCGATCGTAGTACTCTCCCCCACGGTCGGACCTTACTACCTTAATCTTTAAGTTGTGCTGATTTTCTACTTTAGCCTTAAATATCTTAAATTTATCCAATGCTTCTAATCTTTCTTTAATTGGATAAATATAGCCAAAACGAGAATAGTCATCTATGAATGTTATAAATGAATCATAACCATCCACACTCTTCACAGAAAAAGGACCATAGATGTATGTGTAAACTATTTCTAAAATTTATGTACTTCGTTTGACATCTTTCTTTATTTTCTTAACATACTTTTCTTTTATGCAATCTATGCATTGTTCTAAATATGAAAATTCTAAAGGCGGAAGAATTGATTTCTTAATCAATCGCTCTATTCTCCCCCTCGAAATATGTCCTAAACGATAGTGTCATAATTTCAAAGATACATCATGCACTCTCTTCCGCTTATTTGTTGCATTCATAGATGAGGAAACATTCTCATTCTTAGTACTTACATCATTCACATTCTCATAAATTGATAATAAATAAAGCTTGTCTTGTCGGAAGGCAAGACCAACACTTTTATTATTATAAACAATCTGACAGTTGCCATTACCAAAATGGTAATCATATCCATCGTCATCTAAACGTGAAACACTTATTAAGTTTCTTCGCAAAGAGGGTATAAATAGAACATCTGAAAGCTTAAGTAGAAACCATCACCTAATTCTAGAGAAAGATCTCTAATGGCTTCAACTCGAGCTTCAACTCCATTTGCTACTTTAATTCTTCTTTCTCCTCTTTGTAGGGTCCTCCTCGTACGAAATCTCTGTAATGAATTTGCAACATGAATAGTTGCACCTGAATCAATCCACCAAGTAGATTTTGCATAACTTAAATACAAGGATTCATCTATGAATGTAATAAAATCCTCACATCTCTTCAGCAAGCTGTTTAGAAAGTCTGGATAATCCCTCTGGTAGTGTCCATGCTTCTTGCACCATTGGCACTAATCCTTCTCAACTTGAGCATTGTTGTTCTTCTGATGATGCTCAGTCTGAGGGGCTTTCCCTTGAGGTTTGGCATTCTTATTGAACTTCTTTTTCTTATCCTTCATAAGGTTAGCAGAGTCACCCTATAAGGACTTCAGTCTTTCCTCTTCTTGAACACACATTGCGATTTGCTCCTCTATGTCCCACACTATCGGGCTGTATGTTGTAGTTAACAACAAAGGTTTCATATTCATTTGGCAAGGAAACAAAAACCAAATGAATTAGGAACTCATCCATGAGCCCCAAATCCATTGGCTTCAGCTTCGAAGCCATGTTACTCATCTTCAATATGTGCTCTCTGATACTGCCACTAGTATATTTTTCATTGAACAATTTCTTGATCAATGTACTAGCATAAGCCTTTGAAGAGTTAGTGAACTGACTCTCCACCTTCTTTAGGTACTCCGTGGTGGTATCACAATCTGGGATAGACCCCCTTATAGCATATGAAATTGTGGACTTAGCCACCATCAAGCACTTGTGGTTTGATATGTCCCATTTTTTGTGTTCGAGATCATACTTCATCCGCACTTCTGCATGATCTCACTGCCGAGCAGTGAAATTAGCATCAGACTCGTTTTCTTCCCTCATCGGGTCCACTGGCTCAGTAGGACATGGGGAGGTTAGCGCTAAGTCATTCTCGGACAGCGCAAGTGCGAGCTCATACTTCTCTCGCCATACTCTGTAATTGCCCCTTCTAGAGGTGGTATGTGCGAGATGAATGTCCTTGGGTTGAGTCTAAAAAACACCGTTAGAGATAGTGAGAAAATATGACATCATAATTACATGCTTTAATTTAACGTTAGTCAAAATTAAAATATACAACATTCTTATACACTAATTCTACATCACTGTTGGGCAGAAATAGAATTAATGCATGGAAAACTTATGAATAAACATTATAATATTGTTATTATCAACGTTGGTCAGAAAAAAATAATATTATAATTTATTGACTAAAAATGACTACTCTTCAAATTAAATTCTCCCGTTGGTTCGAATTTAATTATAAGATAATAAACTATTATATTACAGCGGAAACATGAAAAATTATTTATTTACTTTTTAGAAGCATTTATTGTACTAATCTACTCTCTGAAAAAATTATCCCGTTGGTTCAAATTTTGACAAAGATTTAAACTGGACAAAATTCATCAAAATCTGCTTCTGAAAATAATAAAACAAAAACTGAAAACGTTACTGTGCATTGAGGCCCAGCAGCGCGCGCGACCAGCATAGCGCCAGTGTAGCCTAGGCCCAACTTACGCACGCATGCGCTCGTGGCGCCTCCCCCGCGCCCAGGCCGCAACCTGGGCCTGGGCCGAGAATTCAACTTCCCGCCTGGGCCAATTTCGGTCCAATGATTGGTGACCGTCGGATCGCATCCGACGGCTACGCACATGGATCGGGGATACAAAAGCCAACGCTGCGGCGACCCCTAGGAAACCCTAGCCATTCGAGTCTTGCCTTTCTCTCTCTTCACCACGCCCCTCTCTTCTCCTTCTCAGCCCTGCGACAACACCGAGTGAGGCGAGGCGATGACGGCGCCGTCGACGGCCCTCTCGCTGGCACGCGCTCCACAGCGGGTGAGAACGCCGCCGTCGAGCGGCCTAGCCACGGCGCCCTTGGCCAGAGCACGCGCCCGCTCAATGTGCAGCGGCGGCTCGACCCTTCTTCTCACGCGCCGACGAGGCGACAGCGCGGTGCAGTGGCGAAGTAGGCCTATTCCCCTTCCCATTTTCTTCTCTGATTGAATTTTTCTTTCTTTTCTTCTCGGATCTATCCGATTTAGGGTTGGGGATGGGGTTAGGATCGAGATTAGGGTTAGGGTTTCCTTACTGTTCATCTTCCTCGAGCGGTTTGCACGGGTTAGGGTTAGGGTTTGAGTTGCTTTTCCAAAACAAAGACCCTTCTCTTACTTCTTTTCTTCACCCGAATTAGGTTTAGGGTTTGATGACCCCTCTATTTAGATCCCTAAATGAATCTATCACCTCCTTCTAGATGTTGCTACTCGGTTTTCTTTTCCGATAGGCTAGATCTACACCTAGGTGACTAATACCATTGATAGACCTAAGACAGGATCACTAGCCATAGATCTAGCGTGTCTACTTGCTTTTGGAATAAACAGTGAGTCATAGAACATCTACTAGTACAAGATTAATAGATAGAGTGAGAGAGAGAGGGGTGAAGGGGGGGGGGGTGCAAACCATCGGACGCCTTCGAGGAAGACGGGCTGGCCATCGCGGTGCTTGGTGAAGACCCGGTGGTGGCGCTGTGTCGAAGGGCGGCGGTGCAGTGGCGGCGTTGGCCGGTGGCGTTGCTTCCCGTCACTGGCTGCGCACCATCTCTTAGATCAGATTAGGGTTGTCTCGGTGGGGCGACTGTAGCTCAGGTGAACCTCGTGACCTGAGTCGTTGGCTCTCACCTTTCTTTTATAACATAGTGTGACGGGGGCCCACCAATCATGTAGGGTAAGGCGCCCCCGATCAGGACGCGGATCCAAGGACCCAATTGGCCAGATAGAGATCAACTAACACCCTCTTCTCGCCAGTCGATCGACTGTCCAACACCTGTCATGAGCTACCAGCCATAGGAACAATTTACACTTGCTAGGAGCCAAATATCTCCAAATCTTAAGGTAAGTCTGAAAGGAGTGCATCCCTTGGAAGAAATTCATATATGCTGACCTTGCCAAATACTGGTCATTTGAAGGCGCCAAGTCTGGATGTTGGGAACACCATACTGCAAGACCACCTCCCTGATGATGTCCGAGAGAATAAGCTATTTTGATTTTTACTCCCATGCTCATGGTGCCCTGAATGTCAGAAACCCACGAGTGACTTGTGATCGAGGGCATTCTAAACTGTCCTCTTCTTAGCTATTCTTTTTCAAACCAATGCACAAACTTAGGGTGCAAGGTCAACAATCCTTTGGCCAAGCAACCATATCCATCAATCCAAAAAAGGGTGTTTCTTCCTCCATCCCAAACCTCAGTCAAGATTGCCATAGGGAAAAGAGCCTGGGGGCAGCTATGGACTGAGTGTCCATCTAAGATTTTGGACATTAGCAACACCAAGCCCCCAAGTTCTTTGGGAATGCACACTTTAGTCCAAACAACACAACAATGACTACCTTTCACACCCCTTCTTCAAAGAAAGACATATGCGTGGTTTAGACCCTGCTTAGATCCCTTAGTCTAAAGTTCAAGCACTAAACTTTAGGCCACTTTAACTCTTGAGGCTCCAAACAGATGATCTAAAGTTTAGCCAACCTCATAAGAAGACCATTATTTTGTTAGACCACACAAGTTAGCCTTATTAAATGAAACCTAGACCATGGGATCGATCCAAACAGGGTCTTAGTATAAATGTAACAACCTGTGTTATATTATATAGTTCTTCGAAGAAAGACATAAACCTGTTCGGCTGGTATTAAAGACGACTGATAAGTCGGCTGAATTGAAGCTGATTTGTTGTGAGAGAAAAATACTGTAGATTCTAGCTGATAAGTTTAAGCGAACAAGCCTTGTTTATAACCAGTTAACCTTCTCCTATCTGGTTTCAGAAGGGGATGGATCGGTGGAGGATGCAGATGAAACTAAGACCAAATTATTGGAAGCTATAGGAGCTGACTTGTAGCAGGCCGATCGACTAGCTTAGCCAATAATAGCTAAGCCATGATCCAACACATGCTGCTGAGCAGCTGAGGGCATTGCATGCATGCATGCATGAGGCAGCTTCCGTGCTGCTTCTCTACACGATGAGGTACGTAACGTACGGAGGTTACGTTGTACTCTAGTCTCTGGGGATCACTACGTAAAAAATGATTTTTAGCAACGGTTCGATTTTTTGTAGGGGTGGCTGGTGATGGAGCCACCCCTACAGTGGCGTGCTCGGATGCCTAGACACCAGCCGCCCCTACAAATAGAACAGCAGGGGCGGCTGGTGTTACGAGCCGCCCCTACAAATGGGGTCTGATTTATAGGGGTAGCTCAATCACCAGCCACCCCTGAAAATGCTATTTGTAGGGGCGGCTGGTGATTGAGCTGCCCCTACAAATGGCCCCGTATTTATAGCACCAATTTATAGGGGCGGCTCAATCACCAGCCGCCCCTACAAATGCCCTCATATAAAACAGATGCAGCACATTCTCTCTCCTCGGGTCACTCACTCCAACCCGTGAAAAAAAGGTGGGGAGGCCTTGGGCACCTCCCAAAAATTGTTCTACTAAGGGGGAATGTTTTGATCTCAAATCCTTTGATGGAGAGATTGTAGAAGGTAAGAAAATGATATTCCATACTTATTTTTAAGTTTTAATAGTTGGTTAGTGAGTAATTAGAGTTTTGTTTTTCTCTCTCTTCTATGGTGCTTGAGCTATTTATGAAGCAAATTAGAACCAACTTTTAAATGTACTAGGGTAAATTAGGGAGGGGAACAAGATTATACCCTTATTTGGTCCATGTTTCTTGATTTTATTGAACAATTAGTTAGTTTTATGGATGTTTCATGTGCATGTAGATCTAGATCTAGGGTTTGGTTTTTTTATTAATTTTGTTTTTGTAAATTTATGTTTGATGAAATTAGACTAGAGTTTGTATGAAAGATATTGGGTAAAGTATAAATCTTTCTAATTGTTGTCTTTGAAATTATTTATTATAATCAATAAATATGTATTTTAATTATTTATGGATAAATGGGCCATTAATTAATTTTCTTTTACCATGGTGTGTTTGTATGCTTCATATAATTATATTAGATTTATATTCATATATATCTGAAGTATATACAATTATTCTCAAGTAATTATTAATTTGTTTCACTTTTATATATATCTAAATAAGTACTCCTTTAATGTTTGTTTTGTTGTTGTTGTAAAAGATGGAGTACAGGAACTCTTGGATGTATGATTCGTTAAGGTTTAAGGCAGGTTTCCGTGAAGAGGTGGATAAATTTATTGAAGCCGCAAAGAAGCATGCAATGACATTGAAAGAGAATAAGGATACAATTATTTGCCCATATAAAGATTGCAAGAACCGTATGGCATGGACAGATGTGACTATCATCAGATCACATTTGATTATGCGAGGATTTGTTGAGGACTACACAGTGTGGATTCATCATAGTGAAACGGTTATTGTTAATGACGAGGATGAGGAGGAATACGATGACAAAACCATAGAATCCCTGTCTCAATATTCAATAGAGCTTGATGCACGAATGGATTTCGAGTTTGGCAATGAACAAGGTGGTGATGCTGGTGGTTGGGATGGTAACGACGAAGGTGGTGCCAATAATGATGGTGGAGCATGTGTCGGGGATGAAGATGATTTGGAGGACATGATTCGAGCCCTTAGACCAGAGATTTTACTAAATAGCCCGAAAGGTCTAGAAAATTTGGAAAGGGTGACAAAAGCATCGAAGGAGACTGTGTATGGTGTTGAAAAGGGTTATCCGATACATTGGACATTGCTACGTTTTGTGCTTGAGCTGCTCATCCTAAAGGCTAACTGTGGCTGGTCAGACTGTAGTTTCAATGATCTATTGCATCTCCTGTCATGGGTGCTGCCACAACCAAACTCAGTTCCCACCAACACATACCAAGCGAAGAAGGTTGTAAGTCCATTGGCAATGGGGGTTGAAAAAATCCATGCATGCCCCAACCACTATATACTTTTTCGTGGCGAAATGTTTAAGTCACTGAATAAATGTCCCCGGTGTGGGGCCAGCCGGTACAAGAACAATGACCTTTACGGTGGAGATGAAGCCTCCACGGGGAAAAGGAGGAATAAGAAGGGTACTAAAAAGGTGGTATAAGAATCTCAGCCCCCAGAGGATACTCCATTAGGCAACGATGCATAGCAGAGAAGAATTCCTGCCCTAGTAATGTGGTACCTGCCAGTGATCGACCGCTTGAGACTTATCTTCGTAAACCCTAAAGAAGCCGCACTCATGACATGGTGGGATGATGAGCGCAAGGTGGATGATGATAAGATTGCACACCCGACTGATTGTAGTCAGTGGTAAAGGTTTGATGAGAAGCACAAAGAATTCAACGATGACCCAAGGAATGTACGGTTTGGCTTGAGCACTGATGGAATGAATCCCTTCAATGAGAGGATGAGCGACCACAGCACATGGCCAGTGATCTTGACCATGTACAACATCCCAACATGGCTGTGTCAAAAGAGAAAGCACCTTCTCCTCACTATTCTTATTTCTGGCCCTAAACAACCAGGCATTGATATAGACATGTTCCTCGAACCCTTGATGCAAGAAATGGAGAGGCTATGGAGGCATGGGGAGCAGATGTACGATGTGTTCCGAAAGGAGGACTTTATATGTAGAGCAATAATATTTGTTACTACCAATAATTACTCCGCGCTGTTTGCTTTGTCTGGACAGATCAAAGGGAAGATGGGATGCTTGGTTTGCTTGGATGGTACTACATGGGTGTACCTGGATGCATCCAAGAAGATAGTTTACCTAAGGAACCGACGCTTCTTAAAGATAAGTCACAAGTACCGCAACAAATTGTTCTTTAGATTTTATGACAATGCCCCAGAGATTGAACCCCCTCTGGAGAGACGTCATAACGGAGAACACGTGTACAGAATGGTGAAAAACATACGCGTCGTCTATGGAAAGAAGAATCCAGATGGGATGAACAGAGATAGAAGCACACCTCCTATCGAAGGCGTACCTTTTAAGAAACAATCGATCTTTTTTCAGTATCTGCCTTATTGGCCAGACTTAGAGGTCCCCCATGCCATTGATGCTATGCACGTGCAGAAGAATATCTTTGAGAGTCTCATTGCTATCTTGATGGACACAGGCAAGTCAAAGGATAGTCTAAAAGCACGGAAAGACATGGTGCAGCTAAACATGATGCCACAGCTTCACCCGGTACCTGAGGCTAATGGAAAATACACTCTGCCCACGGCGTGCTTCAACCTAACACCAGACAAGAAGAGAGCTATATGCACTTTCCTGAGAGGGATCAAAGCCCCGACTGGGTTTTCAGCAAATGTGAAGAAGCTAGTGTCGATGAAGGACTTGTCAATAACACACTACAAGGCTCACGATTGCTATGTGATGTTGACAATATTTTTACTTATTGCAATCAGGGCTATAAAGCCAGAGTTCTTGAAAATGGCCATCACCTACATGTGCTACTTCTTTTCGAAGATCTCACAGAAGACGATTGGCAAGGAAGAGCTGAGTGACCTACATGAATTTATGGTGGAGACACAAAACCAACTGGAGATGTGTTTACCTCTTGCTTTTTTGATATAATGCCACATCTCTTGATTCATATGGTTCATCAAATATAGGTGCTTGGCCCTTGCTACTTGCATGAAATGTGGTCCTATGAGCGGTTCATGTCAGTTCTAAGTTGATACGTGCATAATCGAACATACCCAGAGGGCTCCATGATAGAGGGTTATAGTACTGAAGAAGTCATCGAGTGCTGTCAAGAGTACCTAAAAGTACAGAAAGGGATTGGTAAACTCGATTCTAGTCACAAGGGTAGGCTGGCTGGAAAGGGCACCAGTGGTAGAAAAGTGTTCATCGACCATGATTACAAAGAGGTGAGTCGGGCGCATTACAGTGTCTTGCAGAGTACACAACTGATGCAACCGTATATTGATGAACACTTGGCTATCATTATGGCGGAGAGAAATGGCTGTTCGGATGATTGGGTCATGAAACAACACAAGCAACAACTAACTACATGGTTGAAGGACCAAAACATACCGCCTGGAGAAACCATAGACTCTATTACCATCAGTAGGTTGGCGGAGGGGCCATCGAGACAAGTGACATCTTGGAATGCTTATGACATCAATGGGTATACATACTATACCCACGCAAATGATAGTAAATATGTGAACCAAAACAACGGCGTTCGAATAGAGGCTCTTGATGGATTAGGGTGAAAGATCCAATACTTTGGCATCATTGAAGAGATATGAGAACTTGACTATGAAAGGGATATAACGGTGGCCCTGTTTCGATGTCGCTGGATCAAACAACACCAATTGAACGAGATCGGATTGAGAGTCATGGACCTCGAGAATCTAGGCTACCAAGATGACCCTTGGGTGCTCGCTTCACGTGTCGCATAAGTTTTCTATATGTCTGACCCACAAAGTAACCTCCCCCCGAAGAAGAAGACAAAGCACGTGGTTGCCTTCGAAAAACAGCACATTATTGGAGTTGATGACGTGGACGATGTTGAAGCTTACAATAACTACGATGAGATGCCGCTATTCATAGACTTTCCTAAGAAGATTAGTGTTGTGGAAAAGAACATCCCCAAAGACATATTGCTATAGGAACGAAAAGGTGTCAAGGGGAAAGTCGTTACACTGGGCTAGCTAGTTGTTGAACGTGGAGTGTTTGTGTAAGTGTGTGTTTGTAAGACTTTATTTATGCATGCGTGTGAGACTATATATTTATGTATGTGTGTAAGACTATATATTTTTGTATGTGTATGAGACTACATTTATGCATATGTGTGAGACTACCCTTTGCAACATACAGATGACTCTATTTGAACATCCACTCTATTATTACTAAAACTTTATGAAATCACTTAACACTTTATGAAATGGAGAAATGACCAAAATAAAAGTAGAAGATCTTGATGAGTTATACAACTCTTATATTCATCACCTTTACAGCTGAAATCATTTTGTGTTTGAAAATTAGGTTTGAAGCTGTCATTTTCTGAAATTTAAAATTTGAATTGTTCAAAATTAGTGACAAAGATAGATGACTAGATTAAAATGATAGAGCATGATTTTAGAAAATTTTAGGGAAAAAACCCATCACATTTGGAGTTAGTATGAAGGAGAAAAACTAGTTATAAGTTTCAGCCTCAGATTAAAAAGAGAAATCACACTTGTTCATCATTGATCATCATGAACAGCTGTGATTTTTCTTTTTAATCTCTGGGTAAAATTTGTAACTAGTTTTTCTCCCTTATACTAGCTCTAAATGTGATGATTTTTTCCTAAAATTTTCTAAAATCTTGCCCTATCAAGTTTGTGTGTTGATTTGGTCATTCTTTTCATTTGACAAAGTTTGAACACTTCAAATTTTCAAATTTAAAAAATGACAAGTTCGAACGAGATTTTTAACCATTAAATGATTTTAGCTGAAAAAGTGATGAATACCAAAGTTGTATAACTCATCAAGATCTACAACTTTTATTTTGATCATTTCTTCATCTGATAAAGTGATAGTAAACATTGTTCACAAATCAATATGTTTCTCATATAGTTCATGAAACTATGAGTCATATGTGAATTTATGAACAATATTTACTAATACTTTGTCACATGAAGAAGTGACCAAAATAAAAGTTGTAGATAGTGAGGAGTTCAACAACTTTTATGTTTACGACTTTTATTGTTGAAATCATTTAAGGTTTCAAAATCTTGTTTGAAGTTGCCATTTAGTGAAATTCAAAATTTCAACTATTAAAATTTGGTCAAATGAAAATATGATCAAAATAAAAGTTGTACATATTGATGAGTTCTACAACTTTGGTATTCATAAGTTTTTCATCTGAAATCATTTACTCTTTCAAAATATTGTTTCAAGTTCAAATTGTTTGAATTTCAAAATTTAAATCGTTCAAACAAAGTCACATGACAAGATGACCAAAATAAAAGTTGTACATGTTGATGAGTTATACAACTTTTATGTTTACAACATTTTCATTTTATTTCATTTAATATCATAAAATTATAGTCGAAGTTTTAAAATTCAAATTTTTAATTTTTGTTTTTTTTTGTTTTCTATATTGTTTTGACTACAATTGTTTATATATATATTTCTTCATATATATAATAATACAAAATATTATATTTGTGCATATACACAATTATTTTTATATTACTTTGTGTTTTTATGATATAAAAAATACAGAATTAATAATTTTTAAAAAATAGAAATGCATTTGTAGGGGTGGCTGGATCAGGAACCGCCCCTAGAAATGCATTTGTAGGGGCGGCTGGATCAGGAACCACCCCTAAAAATGTATTTATAGGGGCGGCTAGATCAGGAACCGCCCCTAGAAATCATCTCGAGTATAAATTGAAGGGCGCACGGGTGTTAGCCTGTTGGGCGCTCTCTTCTTCCTCCGACGCCGTCAGGCTGCCCCATCTCCGCACCCGTGCGCCCTCCCCGCACCCGCGTGCCTGCTCCCCGCCCTAGGGTTTCCGGCCGGCCGGCGGTGTCCCGACGCCGCCCGCGCCCCCTCCCCACACCCGCACGCCCCCTCTCCGCACCCGCGCGCCCCCTTCCCGCACCCGCACGCCTGCTCCCCGCCCTAGGGTTTCTGACCGGCCGGCGGCGCTAGGGTTTCCGACCGGCCAGTGGCACGAAGATGAGGGCCACATCCCCACGCTCGGCCACGGCCGTGGCGCGACTCCGCCGCCTGGGTACGGCCACGGTACTGGAGGAGAGCGGCCGTGGTACTAGAGGAGAGCGGCTCGGCCAATAGCTAAATAATCTTGCCGAGGTACGTCTCCTGCTACCCACCTCTGTAGTTTCGCCATGGTCTACTGAATCCATGCCGCTGTCTGGTCCAATTTGGTTGTATATATTTTGTATTGTAGCTTTGCCTCTATCAAAACTGATGGTTTGATATGTGTATATACTTGATTTACTGGTTGACAAACTAAACTAACAGTTTCTACTTGTAGTCAATCATGTGTATATTTTTATTATGTGTATATACTTGCTTTACTGGTTAACAAAGATAGATAATGCACACTAGCTTAATTATCTATGAATTACTGTGGGAGACCTACACTTGCCAAAGAACTGAAGAAACTGTCACTTGACATGAGCCACAAAACAGGAACCCGCTTTGATTTCCATAAGGAGTACTTCTGATGGAAAAAAGAATTAGTCCTGATTTCTTTAGTACTAGAATATACAGAAAAAAATCACAAATTTTGCATAGAAGCAAACTGATCCTCCTCATAATATGTCCTGTGCTTTCAGACAGCCATTGGTTACTGCAGATATACACGTATAGATCATAGCTATTCATTGTATGCTAAGCATACAAGAGACTGAGGCCAACAATCTGAATGCATATCATTCAATTAACTGGTCGTGTTTACTTGATTACTAACAGTGGCATTGTGCAGAAATCATATATGATCATTCTTCATTTATGCCTCAACTGTTGAAGCAACTAGCATGCTGGGACTGATATGAATTAGGTTAGACAGTTTGGAGGCAGATATGAAACACTGTGTCATATGAAAATATACCAAGAATCAGTACTTGTTATTATTAACTAATAATCACATACAGTTTACCATGAGTTAATGTACAATACATCTACTATATATATTATATTTAAAGCTAGAACAGACAAAACTTAGTCGTAGAGAACAGCGAATCTATGGACTTGATTAATCAAGAGAAAAATGACTTGTTCAAGAAAAAGCAAATGGTGGAAACTGTCTGGTTTCCTGGAATCGAGTCAAAATGCCACTACAATATGGAGGGCTTGGTATTCATGATCTGGAGTATTTAGGAGATGTCCATATATAAGCTAGTGTGCATTATCTATCCGGTGAGTGTGCTGATGCTTTCTTCCAGCTCTTTGCACTGTTTTTTCCTTCAGTGGCTCAATCAGCAGCAGTGACCTCTCATCATCATGGCTAGTGAGCTCTTTGCACTCTTTGTATATGAGTGCTGCGGCAAGTTGCATTGGCTAGTGTTTTGGATCAGTTGCATTTGTGAAATCAAATTGTTGTAGTGTGCTTAAAACCCAATTCTACCAATGTTTAATTGAAAACCCATTGCGCAGCATCTGATTTCATGATTTATAGTAGCTAGCTGAGTTTAGTGTGGTTTTCATTTCCTATGCAATGTCATTTTCATGATACAACAATCTACCTTTATAATTTGTTCCATGCTTAGCTGTTGTGTTTTTTTGTAGCTGTTTGTTTCTTATATTAGTCTCTTTTTAGCTTGAACTGCATGGATGCTTGGCCCATTGGTGGATGGTTAGCTGTAGGTTAGTTTCATATCAATGTTTTGGTGGTTAGTAATTGAGCCTTTCAGTTTTAAATATTTGAGAAGTGAATAAAATAGGTTTCTAAATAGGCCATTTGACATTGCTAACAACATTGCAAGTGAATCATACATATTCGAATCAGATTGTTATATGGCAATAAAATAAGCTCATATTTATCAAGTGCAAGCAGTCGATTCTTACTACATATTCAAATCAGTAGTAGCTAGCCATTTCAGGTTCCAGATCTTGACTGTAGCATTTCACTTATATGATTGGTTGTAGCATTTCACTACATACCTGCTACTGCTATACTACTATCCTACTGTACTACTCTCTACTGTACTGAACTACTACTACTCTACTTGCTACTGCTAGCTACTCCTACTCCTACTAGCTGGCTGCTACTCTACTCTCTTCCCTTGCTGCTGGCTGCTACTCTACTACTATACTGTCCTCTTGCTCTTCTCCAACTACTCTACCACTCCTCTTCTACTACTACTCTCCTCTACTCCACTCTACTCCTCTCCTCTCCTAAGCAGTTGTTGCTTTTTTGCTACTTCTACTACTTCTACTACTTCCTTACTACTACTGTTTACTACTTCTACTTTTGTCTTCTATCAACTACTTGTACTTCTATCAACTACTTATACTACTTTCCTACTACTACTGTCTACTACTTCTGATTGTCCGATCTGTCTATCAGGTTTGGAAGATATTAAGCATATGATGTTAAGTCAGTATGGCAGCTGTTGGTTTTTTTGGGAAGCAGCACCTGCTTTTTTTGTCAAATCTCCCCTCTCCTCTATTTTTGCCACCTTTCCTATCCTCTATGTTTGGGAAGCAGCAGCTGCTTTTTTTACACCTTTTCCTCTCTATGTTTGTTAAGCAGCTATTGCTTTTTTGCCAAATCTTCCCTCTCCTCTCCTCTCCTTTGTTTTGCCGATAATGAAATTGTCCAAGTCCATACATTATATGGAATATGAGCTGATGATCAAGAACTTGTGAGGAACTTGGCATCATTAGCAGCCGCCCCTATATTACCTTCTCCTCTCTTCTCTGTTATGATGCCTTGATGCTCCAAGTTCAAGATCAGATGCTGTTTGACATGTTTTTGAGGCCTCTACCACTGCTACTTCTTGTTTTTTATATATTGTTGTTTTATTGGACTACTTTGGTTTATAGACCTTTTTGATTTCTTATACCTTCTTGCGTACCTAAAGCACACTTTCTTGCATCTATTAGAACAAAACGCGAAATAATGTCGCGGACACCAGACAGTGCAGCCTGATGCCCCAAGCATGATGAGCAGCCAACCCTTGAGGAGCAAGCACTAGAGGACCAGCTTACTCAGGAACAGTTCAATAAGGAGGTACAAAATGATCTAGAAGTGATGCTTACTCAGGAGCAGTGTGATGAGGAGGAAGGCTCCGAAGGAGAGGCTGTTGAAGGCGAAGAAGAAGAGGATGATGCTGATGATGACTCAGAAGAGGGATATGTAAGTCCCGAGGATCGTTTCCCACATGAAGCCAGAAGGAGGCCAATGGAGGAAGATTTGGACAAGGACTTTGACCCGAACGAGGAGGTAGGGAGAAAGCCTTAGCTTGTAAATTTTGCTAAAGCTTTGGCTGTGTTACCTCTACTAACACTTTGACCTGTCGTATATACAGGTCCCTCCTGAAACTCAAAAAAGACAACGTCGACGTCCGCGACGTCTCGCTGGACAAGACGGAGTAGAGGAAAGGAGAGCAGATGCAACAGCCATAGTGACGGATCACGATGCCTCTGCTCTACAACCTGAAGACACAACCACGACTACCAAGCCTAAGAAGAAATGAGGGGATAGAAAAGGAAATCTATATCCAGATAAGGCATGCTATGTGATAACAGAGGTCGGACCAGCAGGAGAGGTCCTTGAGCCGAAGGAATTAAGAGGACAATTCCATAATGCGATCGGGGCCCTAGTAAGAGATAAATTGAATCCAACAATCCCTAACTAGAAAGAGGTACCAGAGAACAAAAAGAATGAACTATGGGATAGGCACCTGAGGGTCAATTTTAGATTTCCAGAGGGTAAGCACGAACTGGTAAAAAAATGCTTTTGGGATGATGGGAGAGGTATTCCGACGTTGGAGGTCGGAGCTCAACATGAAGTATATCCAAAAGGGGTTAACTTCCTTCAAAGAGTTCGGCAAAATAACTACTAGTCAATGGGAGGAGCTCGTGGCTCAAAAGACTTCACCAGAGGCATTGGAGCTCAGTGTCCATAACACCGAGCTGGAGAAGAGAAACAAACACCACCATCATCTAGGCCCCGATGGCTACTATGCCAAGGAAGAGCAGTTTAGGAAGATGGATGAAGAGGCCGTAGCTGCTGGGAATATCGATGTGACGAATCTGAAGGTACGCTCAAGGAACTGGATATATGCGAGGAGTACAGAAACATCCAACAGTAATCTTAAGTTTGATAAGCCGGAGACCCAAGAGGCGGTATCAAGGATACTGAAATATGCTGAAGACAAGGAGAAGGGCTCCTTCAATCCTTCCAGAGAGAGGGACGAGCTTAGCCTTGGCTTGAGAAACAAGGAGCACACAGGCCGCACCAGGGGGCTAGGGAAAAGGACGATCTGGAAGCAAGGATTCGAAGAGGACAGGCACATGTACAAGAAACATGGCCAAGACCGAGAGACTAGTCTTGAGCTCCAAGTGAAGGCTCTAGTTGCGAAGGCGTTAGAGGAGCAAGGACTGTCTACAGAGCCATGGATGTTAGTGATGTCGTTAGGAGAACTAGCATTAGTTGACAGCCCTCCGAAAGTTCCTAGCAGCCAAGGTTCCACTGCAGCCTCAACCCCCGTCAATCGCATACGGGAACCAACTAGTTGCACCTTGGTGTTTCTAAGCGGCTGACAGAACACTGTAATGGAGGTGGCAACAGGTGTGGCACATCCTCCCGGTGGCTTACACCACAATAATAAGATACCGCCGGACTACACTAGGGTCGAGGTGCATACCGTAAAGCCCGAGTTCATGCAGTGGAGGATAGACTATGCAACTCCCGAGGGGCTGGTGTTACTCAGAGACGTTATTGGGCAGTTCATCCTCTGTCACAAACGGGACATTATATTGACTGCTTCTTCGCCGCCTCCCCCTCTCCCAAATTTGGAGCGAGTTGTTGAGGTTGGGGAGATATTTTCATCATCTCATGACCACCACGTACCTGAGATGCCACATTCTTCCCTGCCTCCTAGCGAGCATGTGCCTGATGAGATGCCACAACCTTCTTCAGCTCGTACCAAGCAAGTGCATGATGAGATGCCACAGTCTTCTCAACAAGCACAGCCGATACATAAACAACGAGTGCCTAGAAGGTGATGCACAAGAAGATGAGGACGTGCCTGAATGGGAACTTCGAAAGAAGATTCCAATCAACATAAGGCCAATTTATGTTCCGGTGAAAGATGTCTCGTCGGTGTCCAAGTGGTATTCACATGACCAGTTCAAGCCTGAGAACCAAGTTAAACAAGTCCCAGAACGGGGTTCTGAGGAGGCCGTAACTAGCAAACTCCACCAAATTGCAAAGCAGTATCCAAATGTTGATGACATCAAATGGTCAAAGGATTGCCCGAAAACATATGAAAGAGGCAAGCCCTTTATACCAAACCAGGACATCCGGCGCCTACCACTTGGAATGAGAAGGTTCCATGATTGGTACTTGCGTGTTCTCCCAACGAGCATAGATCTCGTACAAGCATGCTTCCTCACCGGCACATTTGGAAGCCCAGCCAGGAAAATTGTCTTTGACTTCAATGACATGCACACATGCTTTCACCTGGGAGAAATGGAGATGAATCTAATTCGCATGTGGTGCTTATAAGTCCTTGTCCTCCCGATATGATATGAATGTAATCTTTGAATTTTGTTATAACTAACCAACGCCGTGATTTGTAGAATGCAAGTGCACATTGTCAAACAAATGCCAAGTCTAAAAGCTGGGTATATAGACCCTCAAGCTATAGCCCAACCAAATTTTAATTACCCTAAACAGTGGACACTGGATGCCAAAGAGCTAGCTGTTGCAAAGACTCTTCGGGAGAAAGAGCGCATCCGTATGGCGAAACTAAAGGAAGAGTCCCTTAAGGTTGCGGCATACATTGCTCTGGCTTTCAAAAATCTACAACAACACTCTACTATATGGCTACCATACAACTTCGAGTAAGTTCAACTATATACTTAAAGCTTTGTTCGATATATTTTATTCGATGCAAAAGAGCTTATCTAGTTCTATGATTAAATCCATGCAGCAACCACTAGATTTGTATAACCGTCGATGTCGGGAGGAGCATGGCATGGGTCTTTGATTCAATAGATAAGGACCCGGCGACATACAAAGACTTCATATCGATTCTCAAGACGTATACATATCGACAATCCTCATTAGCTTATATGTTTGTATACATACTTGTAACGCTCACTTATGGATACTAACAAGTTGTATTTGCTAAAATAATTTGAATAGGCATTTAGGTTCTATGTCACTCATCATCACGGAAGGCATGATCCAGCGAGGAAGGAAAAGCTGGCTATAAAAACACTATGTGCGGTAAGTGTAACTTACTTCTTCAGTACTCCGTTACATGGCTGTCAAAAGCATTACCTAACATTTTCATATGCAAAACACACAATGCCCCAAGCAGAGGCCTGGGAGTGTACATTGTGGATACTATATATGTTCTATGATGAGTAACACCAGTGCCTACAGGAGACACCTTTTAAGGGTAAGTTTGAGCATCTTCATCAGTAGTATAAAAACTTCGTACATGGTATGAAATATTAAACCGAAACTTATTCTCTTGTAGTGGAGAGAAGAGAAAGGAATGAAAAAAGACCCATACAAGGATGACCAACTCTTAGAGCTCGTCGGCGACCTTTGTAACTTCATATTGGACCAGATTGTACACGTCAAAGGCGTCTACCATGACCGAGAGTCTGACTTAGGTACAAATCCTCAGTACCAACACCTTCGTGAGACTGAAAGGCTAGCTCTAGGACGTTGATAACAATGTTTATGGAATTTGTATATTAAATGATGGATTGTATATATCCTTACAAATTAGACTTGTAATTGTAGTTTATATAATACTATTGTGCTGGTAGTCGCGTTCGGAATGTTGGTCGCGGGGCGTTCGGCAACGCGAACGCTGTTCGGAACGTTGGTCGCGGAGCGTTCAGCAATGCGAACGCTGGATGGAATACGCGGAAACAAACAGTTCTGGTCGAATTTGAATTGTAAATTTGAATTTTTTTTACGGGAAAACATACTGTATGGGCGGTTCTGGATTGAACCGCCCCTACAAACAGGTATTATAGAGGCGACTGGCACTACAGCCGCGCCCTACAAATAGATTTGTAGGGGCGGCCTGAGAACCACCCCTACAAATACATGATTTGTAGAGACGGTTTGGTAGGGGCGGCTGGCCAAATCGTCTCTACAAAGAGTTATCGGCCGCCTCTAAAAATAGTTTGTGTAGTAGTGGATGGATTAGATCATCAGACACAATAGAAGCTACTAGCTAGCTGGAGCTGGCGATCGGATCACGCATGCTTGTCCCCTGCATGCTGTAAATCCTTCACCTCATTCATCTCCACCAGTCCCCACTTGAAGCTAGGTAGCTAGGTGCTTCCGTTGCAGTGCTTGCATTTCCCATCTATCAGTGAGATTGCTTTTCAGTTCAGAGTTGATAGAGACCCTTTTTTCGGCTGGCTTCTGCGTGGATGTACATGGGCTACAACTTTGGCCCATGTGATATTGGAAAGATGCATTGGGCCTTATTTTGATTTTCGGGCTCTTTTATATGGGTAAAGCGAAAAGACTTGGTCTGTCCAGATAAAACTAACCGGTCTTTTCTTCTTCCTCCAAAGTCCAAACAGAAACAAAAAGAGGGCACCAGCTGCAGTACAAACGATTCATAACCAGGAGTACTGCTTCCAGACACCTAAAATAAATCCAGGAAAATACGAACATCTGTGTAGTCGAGGACTTTGAACCTAGATGAACAAGTTCCACCACAAGAAACTTAACCATAGTGTCCAACAACAAATCATCCATGATTTTATAATGGTACTCAGCCAATTCAAATTTTAGCGGTTTGGACCAACCAATACCACACAAGTTTGATATGCCATATTAAATAAAAAAAGTTAAGTAGTATGATTTTTTACTTTAATCATTAATGATTAAGTTAATTTTTAACATAAGACAAGCTTACATGAACATGTATTTGTGATAAGAGCACTAAAAGTGCTTACCTAACACCCCACCTCTCTCTTTCTCCATTGTCATCAAGAAAGAAATAACGGGAAATGGAAAGAGTTTGGCGCCTGAGGCTATAATCATACATGCCTAGAGATGGCAATGGGTAAATCCCCATCGGCTATTGATACCCCATACTCCCAGTGCCGGCCCTGGAGAGGTGCCAGAGGTGCGTCGGCCGAGGGCTCAGGGGAGGGAGGGGCCTAGGCCCACGTACACTGTAGACCCTAGCCCTATAGTCTGATGGCACTTGATAGGCAGCCCGAGACGTTCAGGATCAGGAGCACCGAGCGCTTGCTTCCCCAGTCCGCGAGTCTGCTACGTACGCGAGCGCCTAGGGCGAAGGGTCACGGTCTCAGAGAGTCACGGAGAGTCAGAGACGGAGCCGCGCCGCGCTGCCACCGGCCACCGCGGAGAGGCGGAAACATGGAAACGGCGCACTCACAGGCTCGACTCGACGACGACGCGATCATGCGGATTAGCCGATCATCGGTTTACATTTTGAGAGAAATGGAGTTTACAGGCCACTCCTGAGCTGTTTTAGTTTACATTGTTCCTCGATAACTATCAAACATGTTAAATTAAAAAATATATCACTGGATTTGTTTTCGTTTTACAACAAAAATTAGCGCCTATATATTATAAGATTTTATATGTGGTCTAGATGTCTTTCGTGACGAGTTCGCCAGAGGGCCCTCAAAATTCTAGGACCGGCACTGCATACTCCTCCCCACCATAATAACCTAATACCACAAAAAATCCCTGCACCTAGCTACTGTTAGGGAATTTTCCCCAGACCCATACCTAGCTAGGGAAACTAGACCTAGCAGGTCATTCGTATCCACCAATAGTGGAAGGGTGCAGGAGGTTCTCTCGTGAGCGGTGGGTAGTGGCCTGTGGTTGGGCGGCTAGAAAGAAGGCGTGAGCTATGGGTGGTGGGCCGGTGGCGTGAGGCAGGGGTGAGGGATTGGCCAATTGAGAGGGGAGGGGTTAAATACTTAGGGTTTCCACTTATTTGGGCTAGGCTACTTTGATTTGGGGCCAAGGGAGGTGGAATGTCTATGTGGGTTAACGGGTACGGTGATCACTAGAACATTTGGGGCTACAAAGCTACAACAAATCGGTTGTTGGCGTTCTTGCGGATGGTTATTCATTTCAGGAATATTCGATTCAAATGGAAGTCTCAGACTACGAAGCTAAACAATGGCTCAAGATGAATTCATTTTTCCGCCAACGTTTCTCTCTTTTCTCTGAAGGCTCTTCAAATCGCTCCATCATTTCGCGAACATACAAGGCTCAGGCTCGGCTACAACAAAGCGACATGATTTTCATCTTCACAGACTGGAACATGGTCTCGTCTTCTTAATGCAACTGGTGTTCATCTCCAAAATACTTCAGCTCAGTTTTTGCTCTGCATATCGCGTCGAAGCAAGCTATAGCTTGCAAACATCTTCATCCGGTGAAGAGCTATATATTGTTTTTCATCATGGATCTCTAAAGGGTCTTTATTTTCGCATACGTACAGTGTACAGATGTCCCTCCGGCTGGTTTTCACGGAGTGACTTGATGATTGGTTTTCATTTTACTGTCCAGGTTTTCCTCTTGGAGGGGACGGGTATCCATTCATTTTGGATATTCCGGAGCATTGGCTTTCCCATGGAGGGTTTTATTAGGACTCTCTCTTCTGGCTTTCGTTCTCCCGAAGCAGAGGGTGATTCGAGCAAAGTAGCTGTGAAGTCACCCTGGTTTTCTATTGGTCAAGCCAAGCACTACCAGTACAAAGTACAAACACATATCTTTTTGGAGCATGGATTCCCTCCCGGCCTCGCTCGTCAGCCAAATATCAAGCATCCTGAACATCTCGGCCTCAACATATTTTTTTTCAATCACACAAAAGGTTTGCACGTCTTTGTATTAAGATAAAGAAAATATTTATTACAACACGCCTTAGAGGCGCCCTAGGGGGTCAATAAAGTTTTACATGGACGCTCAGATCCTCTCTAGTGTACTAAAGCATTGGACATTGAACAACCCAAATTTATGGCACTGGCAAGGAGGCCTATGTCCGGGATACTGGGCGGCGGCGCTACTTGCGCGCGCCTACCTCGCCATTCGCAAGGAACAACTCACGTTACGCCTGCATATGAGCGGGGTCACCGTTGAAGATATCATCGTACGCCATCTTGGTCCATGTCAACGAAGATGGCCTCTCACTGGATAGTCCCAGGCGCTTCATGACAAGGTACTCACCTTGCTTAGCTGCCGGAATATGAGCTATGCTCTGCGCCGCTATCCGCCTGCTTCGCTTGGGGAGCGAGGGTGGTGCACGTTTGCCGAGGGTCGTATCATCTCTAGGCAGCTCCGAAAGTGGTGGTTGTCTCCTCTCTGTGATTCGCTTCATGAAGCGCTTGAGGCGTCTGTTGGCCAAGGTCGTCTGAGGTGAAGGAGTGCGGTTGATGTCGTCCATCGCAGCCATGATCATCGTGTCTCGTAGGGTGGTTATCTCGACATTGGCCATCGCTGGGCTCATGGTCCGAGGAGGGGTGGCTGCGTCCGCGCCTGGGGGCATGTCGCTGGTCTTTCCTCCCCGTGGCGGCGTGGCCGGTGGCTGCCCCTGCACAGGCAACAATGGAGGCATGTTCGTCTTCCTCTAGGCTACCTGAGCGACGGTGGATGGATTAGATGGGCACCCCGGTGCTGTTGCTCTTGCTGTCCAGCTCACAACGAGCGAGGCGGCGAGCTTGTCCAGCATTGGGTCGACCCACGCTAGAAGGCCCACGGTGGTGCATAGCTCCAAAATAGCTAGTCCACCCTACGCGCGGCTATAGGATTTGGCAACCAAACAGATGCACCATGTGGCTAAGATGTATATGCATACATGAACCAATCATCAAGCCCTTGCAAGGAGTGAGCCTGACCAACACGGGCCTAGCTCTTGGCTATAGTCCAAGTTTAGCACAAACGCTACCAATCTGGCCAAAATCAAATAGCTGAGGGGCTACCATTGGGGGTGTGGCATATGTTAGGAATGTCTATTGCTGTGTAAGAAGGTCCAATTACTAAGCCTAAGAGCTTGTTTGAGTTTACATCCTAGTTGTAATTTATAGAGACTCATTTGTAACTGCGAGCCCTACTAGGGGAAGGAATGAAAGCCTCCACCTCTCACATCCCCTATAAAAGCAGGGAAGGGCAAGGTGGAGGGGACACTTGGTCACTATCTCAAATGTCTCTCTCCCTCACTCTTAACTACAACTCCCTTGTCCGGTCCTCGAACGCCCTTCAACCAAGTAGGATTATATCTTGATGACAGAGAACTATACCTAGGAGATATGGGCGAGTATGGCTAAGTTTATGAAGAAACTAGATTCATTGGGATGTAAATTGGGCGGATGAAAGGGAGCTACTTCAATTGAGTAGGCAATTACTACAAGCTAATTCATAGACTTCTCAAGATTTGATGAGAGCTTCCACAAAAATCGAGTAGTAACATGAGCATTCAATGTTTCCCATTAGAAAAGCTACCAACATCAATATATGTTCAACTACTTTCCATTAGAATAGGAGCTACCATTTACCATTACAACAACTACATAACAAAAGACATCAACATTCAACTGCTTAGAGGCGAAGGCCGTGCGGGTGGCGGCGGCGGAATTCTCTCTGGCCGTGCGAAGGACGATGGCGGCGGCCTTCTCCTGGGTTGTAAGCACCATATTGTCTACTTTCTTCGAACCTCCGGCAGCCTCAATGGTCGTGGTGCGGCAGCCCAGCTGGTTGAGAACCTGCGCCACGAAGGTGTCCACTGAGCGGTCCGGAATGTAGAAGGTCCTCATGATCTGCACGACCGTGTTGTAGTCCTCTCATAAGCATCCTTTGCACTCATCTCCGCTTCCCTGAACGGAGAATCAGACACATCCTCGCAGATATGCTCACACGTTCTTGTACTCCCCGGCGATGGCAGTTAGGAGCTCCATCTTCTCCACAGCACATTCTGTCAGTTATTAGAAGCACCATCGGAGTATCAGAAGCACCATCGGAGTAGTGGAAACAGAAGGGCAACACATGCTTGGGGAAGGTATATCCTGTGACCAGGAACACTGTCGATCTGGCCATGCTTTCGCGGTGGCGGTGCTGGTGGCGGCCTAGGGTTAGGTGCGGTGGTGACGGCAGCTGGGAGGCTTAGGTTAGGTGAGGAACGATGTGACCAACCTACTTATACAAAAATGAATAGTGGGGCCATTTGTTGAGCCGGAGGCTAGCTCCCCTGAGGTAGCTAGACCGGCGACCTCTGGACCGACGGCTGCAGTTGTTGGGCCAGCAACCACTAGCCTGTGTAGCGACTCAGCTAGATTGGTCGGAGCAGCCTAGAGCCGCCAGTCAATCAGCTAGCCCAGTTGCCCCTAGATCCGTCAATCCGCCAGCCCAGTCACCACCAACTACTTGTAGAGACAATCCGGTGCATCGGCCGACAAAAAACAAGAATAATGTAGTCATACCTCTCCTTGGTGAATTCCCTTGCATTAGGCCATGTTTGGCCGGGCTCTCTTCTGCATGCGCTCCACTGTCGGAGCCAGCGCCTATATAGCAAAACAGACTCCGGCTCTGTGATTTCACGGCCAAAAACGATGCTCCTCCATGCGTTAGGGCGTTTGGTGCGGCTACACTCTCTGGGTGTAAAGCCGTACCAAACGGACCCTTAACCATGCCGGTGTCTCTAGCCAACGGCGGCATGGGAGAGAAGGGCTGGACATGTATGCCGCACCTCCCTACCGAGGCAGCAGGGGAGGAACGACACACACACACACACCGAGCTAAACGAGATGTATGTTTGCAATTAGCACACGGAGAACAAACAAGGCCTCTGGGTTTATTCATCTATGCCTGTCTAATATTAAAGAGCCAAAATTTCTTCCATTTTTTTTCTATGGCCTCTCCTAACTGTCGTGGGATCAGTATGGCATTTGAATTATTTATATTGTAATTTATGAATATTTTCAATTCAATCTTCTAAGTTAAGACTTATTGTGTTATTTGGTGCATGTACACTGGATTATATTAGAATTTTTTTATAATTGTTACCAAACTGCTAAATGGTTTTATCAAATTGAATGTAAATTTTTTTAGCGACATACCCTTAGATACAATCCTAGATTCGCCGGTAAACCTGAGTTGGAGATTTTTTTTTTTTTTTGAGTGGATGACCCTGAGTAGGAGATGCAAGCTCAAGATGACCGCAAGATGATTCCTTATATGTTCAATAGTTGTGAGGGTAGCAACTGTTTGTAGCTGGTTGGGACTGAGGTCGTATGAAAACTTGTCTGTGGGTGGTTTTCTAGTAGTTGGTGCTTTGACATTGTTCGTTGGGTTGGTAGATGTTCATTTTACGAGGCTGATCTCTCGGTGATCAGAATTATGGATGCGTCGTTATGTAGTAATGAAATTCGGTTTCGACCAATGTGGAAAAAAATAAATGGAACATAAAATTTCTATCTCTACATCTAAAAAGACTTTAAAATAATCATGTATCCGGTGATACCAAATCTCGCTACCCGTATAGCATCCGGTGATACGTACGAAGTCCTGCCCCGATACGAAGTCTATATTTATAGTCACTACCAGAGTCCTCAAATTTGTCGAGTGTTTTTATGTTTGCCGAGTGTATTCCCTCGGGCACTCGACGAACAAGTTCTTTGCCGAGTGCCGCGCTAAAAACACTCGGCAAAAAAAAAACACACTCGGCAAACAGGGCATTTTGCCGAGTGTCAAAAAAACACTCGGCAAAGAGGTGGTTTGCCGAGTGTTAAAAAAACACTCGGCAAAGAAATAAAATCTTTTTTCTGGAAAAGAAGGAGAAGAAAAAAAATAATTTTTTTTGCCGAGTGCTCAGATCTAGAACACTCGGCAAAAAAAAGAAGGAGAAGAAAAAAAAGAATTTTTTTTGCCGAGTGCTTAGATCTAGAACACTCGGCAAAAAAAGAAGGAGAAGAAAAGAATGAAAAAAAACTTTGCCGAGTGTACCATCTTAGGACACTCGGCAAACAAAAAAAAATATCCTACTTAACCGCGTCCCCAGCACCCCACCCCTTCTCTCTCCTCCCGGCCCCCCAGCGCCCCCTCTCCTCCCGACGGCGCCGCCTCCCTCCCCTACCTTCTTTCCCGGCGCGGCCCCTCCCCTCCCTCTTCCCGGTACCGCCTCCCCACCGGCGAGATCCGGCGGCCGGTGCCGCCCCCTCCCTCCCTCCCCCCTTCCACCGGTGGCCGGCCCCTCTCCTCATTCCCCTTCTTCTTCCCCGCCGGCGGCCGGCCCCTCCCCTCCCTCCCCTTCTTCTTCCCCGCCGGCGGCCAGCCCCTCCCCTTCTTCTTCTCCGCAGGATCCGGCCCCTCCCCTCCCTCCACTTCTTCTTCCCCACCGGATCCGGCCCCTCCCCTCCCCTCCTCCCTTCTTCCCCGCCGGATCCGGGCCCACCCTTCTTCCCCGGTTCCCCCCCTCTCCTACCTTCTTCCCCGGCGCGGCCTCCCCATCGGTGAGATCCGGCGGCCGGTGCCGCCCCCTCCCTCCCTCCCTCCCCCAATGGCGAGATCCAGGGAGGGGGCCTGGCATTGCGGGCACGGCACGGCGGCGTAGCTTTGTGGGTGGGGCGGGGCATGGCGTGGCGTGGCGTGGCGTGGCGTGGCGTGGCGTGGCGCAGTGGAGCTGCCTCTCACCCTCGCGGCGCCCGGATCCATGGCGTGGCGTGGCGCGGCCTCTCTTCCTCACCGGTGCTCAGATCCACGGTGGCAGCGGGCGGAGGCGGTGGCCGGCGAGCACAGGTCCTCGCGGCAGCTGTCTCCCGCGACGCGGATCCAGGGCGGGCCGGCCCCCACCAGCATCGGCGTTGCAGATCCATGGCGGGGCGACCCCCACCCACGAAGGCGGCGGCCAGCGCCGGTGCGAGTGGGGTGGCCGGATCTAGCTCCGTCCCTCGTTCGCTCAGCATGGCGGCGTGGATCCAAGGCAGAGAAGGTGGCCGCGGATCCAGGGCAGGGAAGGCGGCCACGCCGTCGCTCAGCACGGCAGCGTGGGCCCAGACTCCCTCCCTCGCTCGGTGGCGGCGCGGATCTGGCTTGGTGGCTTTGACAACAGTGGACACGGCGGGATCCAGCACGGGAGCGGCAGATCCAGCATAGGATCCAGCACGATTTATTAACATTTATGTAGTAACAATAATTGACTACAAATAGAATATTACAAATGTCACACTAAAAAATGGTTTTATTTGGCTATGGTACAACATACGTGCGAACTATAATTATCATGTTCTTAGTTATTTTTGTCGCCGTTGCGGCGCACATGCATTTATCTAGTCTACTTCAAAAAATAAAGACCGAAGTTCATTTTTTTATTTTTTTTGGAGACATCACCTTGCTTTTATACAAATAGTAAAAACTAAGGATTTAAAAATATATTATATAAAAAATAAATATATTTATTCAGAAATGCGAATGCTCAGCTGGTTGTTTTGGAGAATCAAAACAACCGATTTTGGACCGTGCGATTCGAAGCTTGCGGCCCGATACGCAGCGCCTCTACTCCCTCCATCGCACAGCTTCCTTCGCGGCGGAGCCCGACCTTCTGCTGACGGAAGGACTTCATGTCGCCTCCGCCACCCCCTCGTCATGCCTCCTGCGATCTCTCTCCTGCATAGCTGGTGGTGGCGTTGGGATGAATGGGGGATTGGAATACAGTGGCAGAGGAATAGAGAACGATGGGGATGACCGTATGATGAGAGGGGTTGAGGGAAGGGAAGAGAAGGGTAGGGATAAGGTTGAGGGTGGGTCCGACCACAATTTGTGAATAATTTTTATTTGAAATTTGTGAAGAATTTATGAATAATTGAACGTATATTTCTCTGAAAAATTTAGCACATGTTTGTGTTATTCCTAAATTTCATCGCTCTGTCTAATAAATTACATTAAAAAATCATTATAAATATAATAATAAGACGATATAAATATAGCTACAAGACAGTGTAAATGCATAGGAAAAATCTGGTTGTCAGGAGGAGCTAAAACAACCAGATGTTGGCTCGCCCTATCCTTTATTTGACTTAAAAAGTCCGACGGTTCTAATTCGATTTCGACTTGGACTCCGACTCCGACTCCAATTGCGGACGGGCCCTCCGGATCTGGGCCATATATATACGCGAGCGGCGGCCTCTTTCGCTTCGTTGCTTGCTGGTTCCCCCACCCAGTGCGACAATGACTGCTGTGACTCGATTGCGGGCGGGGAGACGAAAATTACAATCCGCAACTGTGTGGTCGCAAAGCTTATCTAAGGGGGTGTTTGATCCAGCTACTAAAATTTAGGAGGTGTGTTGGGAGGATGTTGCATGGGGTATTTGGATACTAATAAAAAAATAAATTATATAATCCGTCAGTTCTCCACGAGACAATTTTTTAAGCCTAATTAATCCGTAATTAACACATGTTTACTGTAGCAAACATTATCAAATCATAGACTAATTAGACTCAAAAGATTCGTCTCGCAAATTAGTCGCAAACTATGTAATTAGTTTCATAATTAGTCTATATTTAATACTCCATGCATATGTCCAAACATCCGATGGAACAGCGACTAAAATTTAGGAGGACAACCAAACACCCCCTGAATCTGTGACCGTGTTCGTCCATTCACAGGATTCTTTCACAGCGCGCCACCTGTCTCATTCCAGTTCAGGGTCGTTTCCGCCTTCGCAGGCGAGTTTCTCATCTAGCTTCTCGCGTTATCTCCTCATGCGTCTTTTCTCGTTTCCGTCCATTGCCGTATGTTTTGTTTATTATATTCACTCAACGGTACAATCCCCATCCCTCCATATGCTTCTCTCTCCCTCCTCCCTTTCTTTCCGAAACCCTAATATCCCGTTTGGATGTAGATATTAGAGCCTGGAATTAGGAATTGGAATCATGTTTCCCAAATTTTGGTGTTTGGATGTCCATGGCATTGAGATTTAGAATTGCACCCCCAATGCCTTAGTATTGGACCAGAACTAGGAGTGACCTCTCCCAATACAGAGGGGTAAGGCTCTGTATTGGGTGGAATTGGGTCGAGCGGTTCCTTGCCCGAGTCCCCGACGCTTCCCTTTCGTTGCTCCGACATTTTCCTCTCGCGCCCCCGCCGGTCAACCTCGCCGGCCCGACGTTCCCTCGCCGGGCGCCCTCGCTGCCCCGACCCCTCCCCCGCCGGCTCACCGGCCCGATGCCTCCCCCGTCAAGCGCCCTCGTCGCCCCGACCCCTCCCCCACCGGTCAAGCTCGCCGCCCTCTCCTTCCCCATGTCCGATGAGGTGTGGGATCCTCTCCTTCTTCCCAAGCTCGACAATGGATCTAGGAGGCCGAGTGGTTCTTCCTCGAGTCCGACCACGTCGCATATGAGGAACTCTGTCGAGGACGAGCGCTTCTTCCTCACGGCCACCACTGAGGTGCCCGGATCCCCACCGCCGGCGGTCTGCAGCCGGGGATCTAGGATCCCCTTCTTCCTCTCTGTCACCAGCGAGCCAGGTCTTGCATCTCCGGGGCAGCGCGCCGCGTCCGAGGACATCGTCGGTGGGGAAGAAGGCGAGTCGATTCAATTCGACGAGATATGTACATCCAAACATTTATTTGGTATTTGCCATGTCCTTGATTCCAAATAGCAATTTCATCTACATCCAAACATCTTATTTGGTATTGTGGCTCATTTTCAATACTAAGCTGATTTGGTATTGGTACCTAATTCAATGCCAGTCATCCAATATTACATCCAAACGAACCTAAAACATTTCTCGAAGAACATGTCGTATTCTCAGCATCAAGACACCCACCTCGACCTTGCTCTTCGCCATGGTGAGATTTTTTCCCAACATGTCTTTGACTAATTTTACCCGTTCTTCTAATCTATCTTGTTCTCATTCCGCACAGCTCCCTCGGATGATGCCGGATCTTGGTCTGAAGTTTCATCCCCGTTTGATAACTCCGCGTGCAGATCACTGATAGCAAACTCTCCACCTGATCTCATGTGCGGATGTGGTAGGCCCGCACTTAGGGGCACAGCAGGAACTGCGAAGAACAATGGCCGGATCTTCCGCACATGCCCGGTTTGTTCTTCTTTATTTCCGTCCCAACTCCCTTTTGTCTGTTTTGTTTTTGTAACAGCACATTTTCTAGTGTTTAAACTAACCATTTGCTTCTAACAATCGGAGCTGGTTGTTACCTATATCATTTTTATGTTTTGTTTGTACCTTTCGGCTATGCATTTTACAATTTGTCAGTGCCTGACAACATTTTCTTCAACTACACAGATGTGCAAATTATGGATTTGGGGAGGACTTGCTGAACAACTACGTGGATGCAATGATACGCTTCTTTCGTGATGCCACCATTGCTTCCCTTCAGGCCGAGCTCCAAGCCAACCAGTTATCAATTTCTGACAAGCAGGCACAGATTGCTCGCTTAGAGCAACAATTGCAGACGTTACAGAAACTCATCCAGCAACATCCTGATGAAGACCGTAGCCCCGCCCAAACCTCCAGTCTTAGATTAGTTTATTTCCTGAAGGTCCTTTGTCTGCTCGCATTTCTAGCTTGGCTTGTAAAATCTGCCTGTTCGGTGTAGGCAATCTGAGCTACGTGCAATCCTTTTTTTCCCCTGTTATACACTTATGTTAAACGTAGCTGGACCCTGATGCTTAGGTTATCATCTTTGTCATTTGTGTCATAAGATTACCTAGTAGCACCTGTTGGCAAACTAAATCATGTTTTTCTATGCAGTCGCTTGCAATTGATGTATGTGCACTCTTTTTAACCTGTTAGTGATGCCTTAGCTGTCTGTTAGTTGGTGTCTCTGCCCAACGGCTACTGCGGCAGGCTTTTGCTGCAGGGAACCTTTAGTCCCGGTTGGAGCTACCAACCGGGACTAAAGGTTCACTTTTACTCCTGGTTTGTACCTCCAACCGGGAGTAAAAGTCTACTCCCGGCTGGAGACTCTGTCCGGGACTAGAAATGGACATTTAGTCCTGGTTTCTGTATACAACCGGAACTAAAGTTCCCCTCCTATATACCCCTTGTTCCTCCCCGAGTCTGAGCCACTTTGAGCTCAGTGTTCTTACTTCATCGTCGGCCTCTCTTCTTTGGTGATCATAGGATTTTTTCCATTCCTCCATCGATTCTTCGGTTCTAAAGGTTACCAACTTTATACTCTTATATTTCATCAGTAGCTTATTTCATTTTATGGACTAGATATATGTGGTTTTTTATGGTAGATTTTTTTTTATTTGTAAGCCATTTAAGCTCAAAATCACTTTAAAGTTTGCATATTTGGACGAAGAAAGGTTAAAGTAGTTATTCAAAACTAGTATTCAGCTTTCATTTCTAGCATGCATAGCCCACTTCATGCTTTAGAGATATAGAGAATTTTAGAGTTTTTTTAATTTTATTTGTTTATAAAATGAGAAATTTATATTATATTAAAAATGAGTATAGAGAGTAGATGACAACTGCTTCCGGGTCCTCGGCCTCTCATCGTGTTACAAAGCGACTGAGGTCGGACCTCCCTCTCATTGCATGCGGCAAATGTGAGGAGAAGATTGTGATGGAGTACCGGGTGAGGAAGGAGTGTCCCAACAAGGGCCGTATCTTCTACAAGTGTTCGGATCGCAAAGTGAGTTATTTTGTCGCATTTGATGATTATGGTTAATTTATACTTATTTTTATGATGCTTGTGATTAAAGTTCTAATTTTTTGTTTTAATTTTAGTGGGACGGCACTGGATGTTCAGGCTGGTACTGGGAGGAAGAGTATGTTGAACACGTGCAAAACTCTCTTGCACAAGCGGTTACGGCGGCTGATGAGGCAGTGATCCTGCGGAAGAAGCCCATAGATATTGAACAAACGCATGATCTGTCTGTTTTAGTTGGGATTAATTGCGAAATCCTTATGCTGCTGAAGTACATTTTAGCTTTAGTTTTTTTAGTGATAGTTAGGATTGTCTACATTGTAGCGAGACTTTCATAAATTAATACCTTGCGTGGTGACATGCATGTCATATAATTAACTAATTATGTTCTAGGTTTTAATATGGTATGTATGTCATGTAATGCAGATGAGACGGTATTGGATGTACAATGCTGATCGTCGCTCCCAAGAGTTCAGTGAGGACATGCATTCTTTTTTACGTGTGGCCGAGGCAAACAAACACGATGGTTTCATGTGCTGCCCATGTGTCATATGTAAGAATTTGAAGGAATATGCTAGCTCAAGGAGTCTTCATTCACACTTGTTGAAGTCGGGTTTCATGCCAAACTATATTTATTGGACGAAGCACGGAGAAACCAGAGTTGTAATGAAAGAAGATAAAGAAGAACAATGGGACGATGATGACATTATTGCTGAATATGGGGCCTTCAATGATACTGCAATGGGGGAAGCTGAAGAAGAGGTAGGGGCAGAAGATGAGCCCGTTGATGATCTTGGTCAGGCCATTCATGGCGCACAAAGAGAATGCGAAAGTGAAAAGGAGAAGATCAAGTTCGAGCGCATGCTAGAGGATCATAAGAAATTGCTATACCCAACTTGTGATGCGGGGCAGAAAAAGTTGGGTACCACACTGGAATTGCTACAATGGAAGGCAAAGAATGGTGTATCTGACAAGGGATTTGGGGAGTTACTGAAAATCCAAAAGAAGATGCTTCCGAAGGATAACGAATTGCCCGCCACTACGTACGAAGCAAAATAGGTAGTCTGCCCTTTGGGATTAGAAATCCAGAAGATACATGCATGTCCTAATGACTGCATCCTCTACTGTGGCGAGGAGTACGAGAAGTTAGATGCATGCCCGGTATGTCATGCATCGCGGTATAAGATCAGGCGAGATGACCCTGGTGATGTTGAGGACAAACGTCCCACGAAGAAAATCCCTGCCAAGATTATGTGGTATGCTCCTATAATACCACGCTTGAAACGTCTGTTCAGAAATAAAGACCATGCAAAGTTGTTGCGATGGCACAAAGAAGACCATAAGGTAGACAATATGTTGAGACACCCTGCTGATGGGTCCCAGTGGAGAGCAATCGATAGAGAATTTCTAGAGTTTGCAAATGACGCAAGAAACTTAAGGTTTGCTTTAAGTATGAATAGTATGAATCCTTTCGGGGAGCAGAGCAGTAGTCATAGCACTTGGCCTGTTACTCTATGTATCTACAACCTTCCTCCCTGGTTATGCATGAAGCGTAAGTTTATTATGATGCCAGTGCTCATCCAAGGCCCAAGGCAACCTGGCAACGACATCGATGTGTACCTGAGGCCACTAGTTGAAGAACTTCTACTTTTGTGGAATAGACCAGGTGTACGTGTGTGGGATGAGCACAAACAGGAGCACTTTGACCTACGAGCATTGTTGCTTATAACAATCAATGATTGACCTGCTCTAAGTAATCTTTCAGGACAATCAAACAAAGGATATAATGCGTGCACGTACTGTTTCGATGACATTAAAGGTATATTCTTGAAAAAATGTCAAAAAGTCGTGTACCTTGGCCATCGTCGATTTCTTCCTGTGAATCACCCCCTAAGAAAAAAGGCAAGCATTTTAAAGGTAAGGCAGACCACCAGACCAAGCCGGGCAACCGAACTGGTGAGGATGTACTCAATATGGTCAAGGATGTGAAAGTAGTATTTAAAAAGGCACATGGCAGCGAACCTGTTCCGAATGACGCCGACAGTCATGCACCCATATGGAAGAAGAAGTCCATATTTTGGGAGCTACCCTATTGGCAAGTCCTAGAGGTCCGTAGCGCGATCGATGTGATGCACCTGACGAAGAATCTTTGTGTAAACCTGTTAGGCTTCATGGGTGTGTATGGGAAGCCTAAGGACACACTTGAAGCACGACAGGACCAGCGGTGTTTGAAAGAACGAGACAACCTGCATCTAGAAAAGACAGATGATGGACGCCATTACTTAAGTCCTACCAGCTACACTCTTAGCAAAGAAGAGAAGGAAAGCATGTTTGAATGCCTAGCAAGCATCAAGGTACCATCTGAATATAAAGGGTATAATAAATGTGCCAGAGAAGAAATTCCTAAACTTAAAGTCCCATGACTGCCACGTGCTCATAACACAATTGCTTCCCATTGCATTAAGAGGAATTCTACCTCCAAATGTACGTCTAGCCACCGTGAAGCTATATGCATTCCTAAATATAATTTCTCAGAAGGCAATTGATCCAATGGATCTAGCTAAACTACAGAATGATGTGGTTCAATATCTTGTTAGCTTTGAGTTGGTGTTCCCTCCTTCCTTCTTTAATATCATGACACACCTCCTAGTTCACCTAGTCAAGGAGATTAATATTCTCTGTAACACCCCGGTGTTACGATTTTTTTAGCGCCGCGATTTAGGCCTAAGTAAAACGTTCGAAACAAGTTTATCAAATTCTTGATTTAAAATATACGGGAAGCGATGAACGAAGTTGTGTAAATTAGTAGACCGTTATAAAAGTTACGACGAATGAACGTGCTCCAAAGCCAAGTGCTGTTACGATGATATATATATAAGAGTGCCTGAGCCTGAAGCACAGGGTCCTGTTTCCAAGTCAACTCATGTCAATTTCGTCTCGATGTTCTTGTTTTAATGAAAGTTGGCCGAACTTGCTGCAGTGCCGTCCTTCTTGTCCCCGCTGTGCCGACAGTCCCTGCAGGTGTCATCTTTTAAGTGTCTTTTCATTTGCAGTGCTGAAATCGCTATGTGTCCTATAGCGCTGGCTTTTACTGAGTAGTAAGTGTTCAGGCGTGTGTGTACGATGTCGCATGCTTCTGGCTCCTTTTTATTTATTTTTACTACCGTGGAGAAGGCGCCTCAACTCAAGTCTGCATGTTCGGTCTTGTCGCTGCCTCTGTGGTGGGTCGCTGGTCTGGACTGCGCCTGTGCCGAGCCAGCATCCGATTTGACTGTGCCCAATCGCCTAGCCCATTTCTCACGCCCTCCCGGCCACTGCTGTCTCCTCTCGCTAGCACGCGGCTCTGCCTTATCTCCTTTAGTTCCTCGCTCGAGCGCGCGCAAGTTCTCTGCATTGCCTGCTCGTTCCGCGCTGGACCGCAGCCGCAGCATCCGCAGCCGTCGAGCCCCTAGTTCCACGCCGAAACCACAGCTTCCCCGAGTTGCCCCGCTCTTCCTTCCCCGTTTTTCCCCTTGCTCAAGGCCGAAGCTTCGCCTCCCCTCCTCTTCTGGCCCTGCGTGTGCGACCGCCATGGCCGCGCCCGAGCCGCAGCCGCGCCTTCCCTAGCTCCTCCACGCTCTTGCCGCCATGGCTGCGCCCATCGCCGTCAGCTGCGCTGCGAGTGGAGCTCCTCGACCGCGCCTGCCGTCCTTGCTCGATGGCCGCACCACAGTAGCCACCGCCTCGCCTCCCATGCCCCACGCGCCCGTGTTTTCCCTACCAGGCCGTAGCGCATCGCCGATCCAACTACGCCAAGCTCGGTCACCCCGTCCGCTGTCTGCTGCACCACCGTCCGCCTGGTGCCGGCCATCCCCGTGCTAGCGCGAGCGCGCCTACGCCCCGGTCCCCGCGCTAGACCGCTCCGCCTCTGGCTCACGCTCACCGTCGGCGAGCTCTGCAGCCGCAGTGCCTCGCCCCGCCCGTGACAAGCGTGCTGCTCCCCCGCGTCTTCCCAGCGCTCACGCTGCTCATCTAGCCGTAGCACCTCACCACCGCATGACACGGCCTTGCGCTAGTCCCCGTTCCCGTCACCTTTGCCACAACACCTCTGTCATCGGCGTTGCCCCCATCTTCACGTACGCGCGCTCTGCGCTTTGGCATAGCCAGGCTCCCTCTCCCTCTGCTGGCCATGCCGCCATGCCGTGCCTCACTCCCGTCGGTGTCGGCTCTTCCCAGCACCAGCTCACGCGAGCACCGCGGCTCGCTCTGATCAGCTGCTACTTCCGAGCACGCGGACGGGTTTCGCCGCCGGCCGGTACTCCCTCTGCTCCGTGCACGCTGTCTCTGGGAAGGAGGAAGGTGAGACGGGTGATAAATCCAAGAAAGATTTTGTACGAGGTTCTTTCCGCAAAGTACTTGACTCAAGTAAATAGTGTTGTTGGACCTTGTCGTAATTTAAGGAAAGTTTAGTGGCCTTCTCGCGTATGTGCCGCGCCTTGCCCCGCTCCTGGGCCATTGCTTGGCCGCTTGGGCAGGAGTCGGCCGCGCGCCCCCGCTGGGCCGGCCTATTTTCCGCGCGTGGACTGGCCGCTCAGTCGCCTGGGCCGCTGCACCGTGTTGGGCCATGCTCGCCCCTGGGCCGCGCGTCTGCTGGGCCAGTTGTGGCCGACGGCCCCTTTTCCTTTTCGATTTATAGAGCGATTTCTAATTTAGCTGATAAAGTAAACTTGTAAAATCAATATATAATGGTATAGGAATCCAAAAATTATAAAACCAGTTTTGTTGCGTTTCTAAAATCGTGAACTACCTGTTAGTGACTTTGTTCACAAAGTTTGATAATATTTTTGGGAGCTATATAATTAATTTAAGATACTTAACATTATAGAAATGTAAACTTGTAGGAACGGTTATGGTAAATTGGTAATAGTGTTGGATCTAAAATTTGTACGGTAGGCTCCTAGCAATATTAGGTACTCATTGTAGTTTTTGTAGCTCCTGAATAATTAGTTTGCGAAATAAATAATAATGTCCTATTGCGAATAGAGAAACACCGTTGGTTTATATAACTATAAGAATTGTTGAGAAATAATGTCTTATCCGACAACATGGATATGTAGCCTAAGTACGGTCGTCGTTAGATCTAGCTTGTTAATGTGAGCGGCGTAAAGCGTATTTATACGAGTCACGATTGCAGTCAATTACTTATATCTTTGCATGGCATTACATTGCATATCATAATAGGGACATCGGTGGATCACGGAGTCGTCGGGAGTTGCTGGAGGAATGGTGCTTTTGGAGATCATGTCGCCATGATGGAAAGCTAACTTCTGATTATATTTTACCCAGGCAAGCCTCGGTGCACAACCCCTACTTTTCTGCAGTTTAAAATTATATATGTGCATTAAGTTTTAAGGAGTTGAATGAAACCCACTTGCTTATATATCTTTATCCTATGAGTCTTACTAGTATGACAGGATTGTGCAGATTGCTATGCTACAGGACTCCGGTAGAAGTCGAGTGATTGCCTGTCACTCGCGAGAGATAGGAAATATATTATTGGATTACTATCACTTGGAAAATATGAAAATGGTGGAAAGGAAAATGGTGACCAGGCAGGGATGTGGTTTGGGTATTGGTGGGTGTAAGAAGTTGTGTCGCCGCGGAGGCGGGTCATAGCTTGGTTACACCGTTTCTCCCTGTCTGGTCGATTAAGGACCAATCGTGCATATGACTCTAGGTAGGTCACAGACTTATTATCTCGAGCACATACTTGTGTATGGGCACTTGGAAGACTTGTTGCCCTCTTGTCGTGGATTCGACTCTTTCCGGACCGACTGTTAGGGTTTGTTTTTGGTGGAGGAGGTCCTTGCACCGCGCTAAGTCTGGGACTCAGGGGCGGGGGCTTAGAGTCCCAGTTTGGACGGGGACCTGGACACCCGGGACAGGAGAGTGATGGGTTGGTCCTGCTTGTGCTCGGGGTACAAGCGGGGCGTGTGTTTTCGTGGTACCCAACTGGGGGTATTGATTCACGAATCGCCGGGCTATCCGGTACGGCTTGTCTACGGTTTAGCATCGTAGTAAGAACTGAAAGATGGAAGATGGATAAAGGAAATCTGATTGCTTACCACCTGCTTGAAAGTAGCACAGGTGCTTACATAGAATGGTTAGTTAATGAACCAATGCGGCTTTTAATAAAAATCGAATATAAGGACTCACGTTTAGTAATGCTTCCTGCAAATGCAATGAACCCACAAGCCAAATAGCTTTGCATATCCTTGGAGTCTTTTCTTTTCTCCTATCAGGTAAGTCTTGCTGAGTACAATTGAGTATTCAGGGTTTTATTCCCCCTGTTGTAGGTGACAGGTGGATGCTAGAGCTGACTCTTGTGTGTGGATTCCTCCTGATGGGCTCAGAGAGGATTTCCTTTATGTTGCGATCATAGTTTTTATCTATAACTCTCATCAAATGTTTTTATAAATAGAAGTTCTATAATATGTTGTCATAGCTTATTTATCCATGCTTCATCCTGTCATGAATAGATATTTATTTCCACTGTAATTCTAATCACACGCTTATATTCCGCAGTTCAATTAAATTGTTCATACTCTGATAATATGATTACATTCTGCTGTTATATTAATAAATATTATACTCTGATGTTGTATTAAAAGTGATGTAAGAAATGGTTAAGAATGATGTAAGCTTTATTCTCTCATTTGTGATCCTGATGGCAAAAATATAGATTTTTGGGTTCTCCCTTGGGGTGTGCCCGACGGAACCGAGTAATTTAGTGTTCTCCCTCGAGTGCTTAGTGTCTAATGGAAGACGAGCATTCCTATGAGGCATTAGATTAGGCGGTTCTGTCACATTCTCGGTCCTGTGTTCCTGCACAACATGTTCCCCTTTGAGAGGTTCATGGGAGTCCTAAAGAAATATGTTCACAACCATGCTTGACCAGAAGAAAGCATCGCCAAGGGCTATGGAACAGAGGAGGTCATTGAGTTTTGTGTTGACTTTATTCTCGACCTTGACCCGATTGGTGTTTCTGAATCGTGACACGAGGGGAGACTAAGTGGAAAGGGGACACTAGGGAAGAAACCATATATTAGTATGCAGGACAATTATTTTAATAAAGCACACTACATATTTCTGCAAAACTCCTCTTTGTTGGATCCGTATATCGAGACACATAAAGAGTTGCTCCGATCCGAGTTTCAAGGGAAGTCTGAAGCTTGGATTACGCGTCAGCACATGGAAACTTTTAGCGACTGGTTGCGAAAAGAATGTCAGGGTGATGAGAGTATTGATGAGCAACTTTATTTGTTGGCTAGGCAGCCATCGTGGCATATCCTCACATACAAAGGGTATGAGATAAATGAGAATACATTTTACACAGTAGCCCAAGATAAAAGGAGCACCAACCAAAACAGTGGTGTTCGCATAGATGCCACCGACCCTAATGGAAATAAGCAAACAGATTACGGCCGCATAGAGGAGATATGGGAACTAAACTATACACCTACTTTTAAGGTACCTTTGTTTAAGTGCCAATGGGTAAAGACGACTGGAGGCGGGGTAGCAGTCGACAACCAGTACGGAATGACAACCGTAGACCTCAACAATATTGGGTATAAAGATGAACCGTTCATCCTTGCCAAGGATGTGAATCAGGTGTTCTATGTCAAGGACATGGCTATAAAACCGAAGAGAGGAAACAACAACAACGACCCAATCAATGAGCCAAAGCGCCACATAGTTCTTTCAGGGAGAAGAAACATCATCAGAATTGAAGACAAGTCAGACATATCAGAAGATTATGAAAAAGATGACTGAATTCCACCCTTCACAGTGACAAAAGACCCAAGCATCCAGTTAAATGATGAGGACACTCTATGGTTACGACGCGATCATAACCAAGGGATATATGTTAAGAAAAAGTTCACTACTGTGCCCGCTTGATATATATAGTGATGTATTAGACCAATTATGTAATAATTGTGACATCAGATTTTATTATCGTGTTTTCATATTTTCTACGGTTCAAATGAATTTTCTGCTAGACGGTGGATTTCCCATGGAGAATGTGTGATGAAAAACCAAATGATGAACGTTAATAAGATGTGAAAACTAATTTCCTATCGAAAACAATAGTTTTAATGATTTTAATTAAGTAGTATATTTTTGCATGGTGTAAATTGTAATTATTATTTACACTATATCAAATATTTATACAATAAAGCAAAAGAGTTTAGTTTATAAATTTTTATTGCATATAATAATGCAAAACCAAGTCAAAGAATTTTTTTATAATTTTTTTGGATAATATTTTATTTATTAGGCAATTAATAACTCTCTGCATATTTATATAAAAGAGATATATAAAAAAAGGAAAAAACTTACTTTACTCCCGGGTGGATCAACCACCCGGGACTAAAGGTGGTGCTTTACCTTTAGTCCCGGGTGTATACACTAGCCAGGACAGATCCCCCTTTACTCCCGAGTGGATCAACCACCCGGGACTAAAGATAGAGCTACAGTTTTTGCAGCCCGCCCAAATACCCTTTACTCCCAGGTCGTGGGTACACCCAGGACTAAAGCTCAGACCTTTAGTCCCGATTGTAATAATAACACGGGACTAAAGATTCTTTAGTTCCGGTTGGTAGCTCCAACCGAGACTAAAGGTATCCCTTTATAACCCACGTCCTAGTTCTCTTCCTCTCTGTCTCCGCCACGCCGTCACCTCATCTTCTCCACTAGATTGATCTAGCAGTGCAGCCGCTCCCAGGCGACCACCCTACCCTCGCCTCGTCAGCGCGCCTCTTCTCCAGCCGGCCAGCGTGCTTCTTCTTCGGCCAGCCAGCACGCCTCGCTCGTCCTCACTGGAGCGCACGCCGTCCTCATCCTCGGCCCCAACCTCGCTCATGCTCACCGGAGCGCGCCGAGCCTTCACCACGCTGCCTCACCGGAGCTCGCCCGAGCCATCCCCCCGCGCGCTGCCTCACCGGAGGGCGGCCGAGTCTTCCCCGCGCTGCCACACCGAAGCTCACCCGAGCCTTCTCTGAGCGCGCTGCCTCACCGGCCGAGCCATCTCCAAGCTTGTAATTAGTTTCGATCTCTTGTATGTGCCTGTCTTGTATGTGCCTGTCTGTTGCGTGTTTGAGCCTTCTCCGAGCGCGCTGCCGATTGACTCGTGCTGCCTGTCTTGTATGCGATGCCGAGCCTCACCGGCCGAGCATTGTATGTTTGAGCGTGTTTGAATTTCTGTAAAATGCGACGTGCGGGACGGTGGAGAACTCATGCTGCTGATTGACTCCACGCGGCTGCGGTGCCCAGCGGTGTGGCTCGTTTCCATCGATAGCGCCAGGCAGGCGTCAGTCATCGTCATTCAGCTCTGCTGGTCATGGTTTTGCGGTTGCATTGCTATCTTGTGCACTTCATTCGTAGAATCAGAGCCCGAACAGCCGGCCCGACAGTTTTTGTTTCGTTGCTGCAGTCCATGGTGCAATGCAACACAATGACAATTGACAATGCGTTGCTAGGTCAAAATATGGCCGTTTCGACTCTGCGACTAAACATTTTATTTTAACTTTTTATGAAATGAAAAACTTAGAAAATAGTTAGAAAATTGTAGAAAATCCGTACTAGTTGAAATTGTGGACCGTGATCAGCTCGGTGAGCATGTTCTCTGCCGAGCGGTAACGGACATTAAGGAGGAGCTTTGATTCTACGAGGGAGAGCGGCAACGGTCGTGGAAGACCGTGTTCCCTTCCTCGTAGAATCGGAGCTCTTCCTTGGCCACGTACGGTGCTGTCTGGTGGAGAAATGCTCGCCGAGATGATCACGTAAGCAAGGTCAACTAGTACGGATAGTTATTTATTGAAACATGTTTTTGAGCTATAATTTGATGGATATTTAATAACTTTAGACCTACAAATGTCATCTGTAAATGTTACTATCCTCGGCAACCTAAACGCCCGTAAGCTCGCCGATATCGAGCAGGTCACTTAGAATTATTTTTTTCATGAAATGAAATACTTAGAATTCATGCCTTTTATTTTTTAGAATTAATTTTTCCATGAAATGTAAAACTTAGAAAATAGTTAGAAAATTGTAGAAAATTCGTACTAGTTGAACTTGCGGACGGTGTTCATCTCGGCGAGCATGTTCTCTGCCGAGCGGTAACGGATGTCAAGGAGGAGCTTTGATTCTACGAGGGAGAGCGACAACGGTCGTGGAAGACCATGTTCCCTTCCTCGCAGAATCAGAGCTCTTCCTTGGCCAAGTATGGTGCCGTTCGGTGGAGAAATGCTCACTGAGATGATCACGTAAGCAAGGTCAACTAGTACGGATGGTTATTTATTGAAACATGTTTTATTTTTTATAAATATATCTAGTGGAGTAAAAGCTAGATGGCTGCCCCGAGAGACAACATGGATAAAGAAATGATGAATATTATCAACACTGGCACTCAATTTGCCGATGATGACCAGCAGGATATAGATGACGGGAGTCAATACCTGGCTCTTGAAGAAAACCAAGAAAATATTATGCAAGAAAATACTGGCGAGGTATATATATATTTGAATATTGTATATATATTTGAATATCTGTCATCTATTATGTGTACACATGATATTTATTTATTCTTTTTTTATACGTAGCCCTCTAGATCGACGACCACAACGGCGAAAAGCAAAAATATTCGAGGCCCGAAAAAGCCATTGGAGGGGCGCTACATAATATCGGAATTCAATATCGAGACAGGCGAATCACTTGGTCCACATGCAAGAAAATTCGTGCAACACTGTGGGTACCTTGTAAGGGACAGACTTCCGATCAGTGCCCGTGAATAGAAGCAAAAGATCAACGAGCCTCATGTTAGTTTTATCTCTGATCTTGATAAGAATTTAATTTAGGATGATATCCTTCAACATTTCACATTGCTAGCGGATGATTATGATGATATCAACGATCGTGAATTGAAGGAGCTAGTTCAAAAGTGGGCTATGAAGAAGATGGCCACACAATTTCAGACTTGGAAGAAATCCCTATACACGAAATACGTCAAGAAGAACCTAACGCCCAATTTCAATACTAGTGGCCCGCTCGTGAAGTTGAGGCCCTACTGGAATGATTTTGTACAGTACAAGACATCAAAAGAGGGTGAGGAATAGGTCAGAAGGAACCAAGAGAATGCCCGACAGAAGGTATACCACCATGGCATGGGATCTGGTGGCTACGTGACTGCCATTTCCAAGTGGGAAAAAATGGAAGCAGACATTCTTGCCAAGGGTATCACACCAGAATCACTCAATTGGTCCAAACGCGCGAAGAATTGATTTGTCGCTCATGGGGGAAAACTGGACCTAGAGACCAGGAAGCTGGTTCATGGCCTAAAACTCGAAAGAGCAACACAAAGATTATCTTATGCTCTACAAGCTAAAGCTATTGGTGCGTTCAGGCCCAATAGAGAGAATGATGAACTGACATATGCCATCAGGACTGCTGAACACAATGGCCAAACAAGAGGTCTAGGATGGAACATTTCTTGGGAGCATGGTTTCCCTAACGACAGAGATACCTATAGAAGCCGACAAAGAAGGAAGGATGAGGAAGCAGCGTGGATCAGCAAGTTGGAGGAATATGTTCGTGAGTCACAGGAGACATTGCTTCAAGCACAAGAGCACGAAAAAAACATGCAAGCTAGAATGCAAGACGAAATCATAAAGCAAGTGCAAATAGCAATGAGTGCCCAAAGGCAGGCATCAGATGCAGGAATCAACATTAATATTAGCCCCCTGATCAGTTGAAAAATAGCTGCACTTCCACAGAGTTGTCAAATCAAGATGACGCAATACTACATTTCCCTGTGGATGACATCACTGCACTATTTATATCATGTGAGCTACATATTCTAAAAGAGAATGCCACAATCATAGTGGCTCTCAGTGTTTTTTCTCCTCCAGATCCTACCAAGACATCAAGAATCCATGGGGCAATAATACCACCTGGATATGTTAGCGTCTCAGTGGATAGAGTTAACAAAGGTTTTAGTGATCTGGCTCTTGACATTCCAGGAGGTGATGGGGAGAAGACTCTAGAAGAAGCAGAGAAGACATTCATACTATGGCGCAAGCGCTACATCATTATTCCCGGGGTCTCTAGTCCACCGCCGCTTCCTCAATTGTCAGACAATAAGTGCGGACATAAGTGAACAAAAAAAATTTCACTAATTTTCTATTGACATGCATGATTAAAAATAATAATTTCTTATACCTAATTATTCTTTTTTGTACTCACACTGCAGGGTCTCCATCAACCTAAGTCCAATTATCCAATCTCCAGATCATCATAGTGCTCCGGGAAATCAGGTGGCAACGCCGCCACCGCCGCCACCTCCAAGGAGGTCTCCAACGCCTCCAAAGAGGTCTCCAATGGCTTCCCCACCTCCCTTGATGACTAAGAAGAAGCTAGCTCCTAAGAGGTCCACCCCGTAAACAAAGCCATTGGCCCACCAGCTGGCAAAGAAGAAAGCCACATCTAATCCAATTATTCTCCAAAAACTGTCTTACGAGAAAAGTGAAAAGGAATTAAATGTTGCAGTACAAAAAGATGTGGACAGTTTCTTCAAAAAAGTAAAAAAGCAACGAAAAGCGAGGGAGAACCCAGAGAAACCGTACTTCTACCTACCTCCAGATCTTCTAAGAAAGAAGGTGGACCAGAAAAAGCGGGAATCTCAAAAGACCCTACCAAAATCGGACTACGACCGCTCTCTCACCAAGTCATTTGAGGCGGTGTAGAAAAAGGCTAGACCAGGGAAAGGTGTTGCACAACTCAGACAACAATCACAACAATCAGTCCTCCCTCTTGTCGTTCGTAATGAATATGGTTCGAACTTAGACTTAGACGTCGATTTTGAGGAGTTGGCTCGGTTTTACGAGGAAACTGGTTTGGACCTTGCCCAAATGCTCGCTGAAGGACCATCTGCTTCGAAAGTGGATCCTTGGAAGAAACTTGAACATGGAAAGAGTCTATGCAACCCTGAGGCCTTAGGTGATCTGGATACGCAAATGTACCTGCTAAACAAGTGGTACATGATGGCGTGTGAACGGGGAGAGGCCTTTGTTCATGTCAGAGTTAGAAACCAACGATACTTCCATGACGATGATGTTATATATGTCGAGTTTGTAGAATTACACCAACTATGCCATTGAACTCTCTTGACAAAAGTCTCATTAGCTGCTATTGTCTGTAAGTGTGATTATTTTCTACTATTAAAGTGTATATATATAAAGCTACATGTATATATATAAATTATATATCCTCACACTATATTTTTATATATGCAGATATAAGATGATAGAACTCAGAAAGAGAAAGGATAATGATGTTGGTTTCATTGATCCAAATGTCGTATTCAAACACCCTAACCCTCCGCCTCAATGGAAAGCTAAACTCGAGAAAAATCTCATGAGGTTCTTAGTGAACCAACAAAACAAGAACATACTCTTCCCCTACAACTTCAAGTGAGTGTTAAATAATTAATGTCGATCATATGAACATTTGTTTAATTATTTGCTTACTAGCTAAGCTATCTCCCATATATATATATATATATATATATATATATATATATATATATATATATATATATATATATATATATATATATATATATATATATATGTTGACTCTAGTTAATGTCAATCATATTTGTGTATAAAAATATATGCAGCAATCACTGGATATTGATGGTTATCGATATGGCCAATAGTCGCTTGAACATATTAGACTCGTTAAGAAAAGAGCAAACAGAGTACCAAGACATGATAGATATTATCCAAGGGTAATTTGATCTCTCTAGCAACTATATATATCCCGATCTCTTAACTGCAACAATTATTAAAGGCTAAATTAATTTTTTATTTTATTAGGCGCAGTGTTTGGAAAAGTTTCACTGAGGAACACCACATGAAACATTGCAAAGCGCCACTGGATGTAATCGCACACAAAGTAAGTACTAGCTATATATATATATATATATATATATATATATATATATATATATATATATATATATATATATATATATATATAATTCAATTAACACCATGCATGCTTTCAATTCACCGGATCTTTTTTCTCGTAAAAGTGGGTTCTGAGACAAGAACAGGGGAACAACTACTGCGGATACTATATTTGCGAGTTCATCATGCCGTACGCAAAAAGAACTCCTAAAGAGATCCTCAAAGTATGTTATATAAATATATTCATGTATTCACAATTTCTTTTGTTGCTCATATATATAAGTAATCACATGACCAACACACACACACACACACACATATATATATATATATATATATATATATATATATATATATATATATATATATATATATATATATATATATATATATATATATATATATATACTTTTCCTTTAACTTTTATTGAAGACTCTATGGTTGAAGGAAAAAGTCATACGACGTGACCAACTGAAAGCAATTCAAGAGACCATAGCAGGATTTCTTAATGACCAGGTCCTCAACCCCGTCGGCGAGTTCTACAATGATATCAATGAAACATGGAAGCCAAACCAAATTGAGTGAATTTGTTATCCCAATGATATGATAGAATATACAATGCAAGCTTTATTTGTAATATATATATATATATATATATATATATATATATATATATATATATATATATATATATATATAAATATAATATTATATGTACATAAAAATAACATACAATATATGTATATGCATATAATATATATGTTAGTTTCATACTTTAGTTTGTACAAAATATTCGAACATTATAAACGTGTAGAATGCGTATATTACTAGTAGCGTAGAATGCGTATTCGAAAACCAAAACGAATCATCAATTGAAAATAGAAACAAAATGAAAAAAAGGAAACATTTAGTCCTGGTCGGTAATACCAACCGGGACTAAAGGGCCGCCCCACGTGGCCAGGCCGGGAGGCCTCTTTAGTTCCGGTTGGTAAGACCAACCGGAACTAAAGGGGTACACCTTTAGTCCCGGGCGAGAAGCCGGGACTAAAGGATGTGCCCTTTAACCCCGGATTCGTGCTCCCGGTTTGGGAAACCGGGACTGAAGGGGTTTCCCAACCGGAAGTAAAGCCCGTTTCTGTACTGTGCCAGTACCATAAAACCGATTAAATGTTAACCGTGATCATTACAAAACAGTACGAATCGGTAACATTCGTACGAATTGGTTCTTCAAATGTCACTACAACACGACAGTCAAACACCCAAAAGCATCTGTAGATTTCTTTCCACTCTTTTGCCAGTCACAGCCTCTCGAATGCATTCTGGTGGTTGGGCTTTATTCTCCTTAGATCCTAGGAGTTGGCATATCATGTTACTCCTCTGTCCTTTGCTTGATTCCTGTCATATTGTTTAAATGTACCTCAATATTTTTGTTTATTGGATCATTTGTAATTATCATGTGGCCTTATACAATAGTCAAGTTACCTTAGTCAATATCCTTGTCAATACTTCCCCGTCGAAGTACCTTGCATAAAACATTGTTTATAGACCAGAGTCATTGCTGCATTTTGAAAAGGAACGCGTATTAGCATTGGTTAATTGCACATATTTTAGACACAATTGCTACTTGTACATAGATAGGTCACCTGTCACAGTTGGCCCCTTTTACTTCAATATTCTCAGTCCCCCAGTTCTCCATATTTTCTTCTGGAAACGGGAAGAAATGCTCCTTGCAATACTTCATTGTTTGTGCATTTTTGTTATTGCTCCATAGTGTTTTTTCTTCAAGAAAGCATCTCCTTTTGTCATGCTAGCTGGATCCAAAACAATTATATTTCTTCTCTTAAAATCCCACACCTATGAGCACCAAGTCCAATCTACCATCAGTATTGCAATAACCTAGTACAATATAAATTAAGCATCAGCACCACTGCAATCTATTTCAACTTTTATTTATTCTCTATGTTCTTACCAGCCTGCATTCTCCCACAATGTATGAAATGTGATCACCCAAAAACAGCTTCTCCACCATGCTTGAGTCGAAGTTAATTTCAGGATTCAACGCTGCAACCTGTTTTTTACATAGAAAGACATGGGCTTTGTGATTTATAGGATTCACAAAAAAATCGTAGTTATATCCGTTGGCAAACATCTTACCGCAAAGTCGGTTTGCAGGTAATGCCTCCACCTCTTCTCGCTCCATTTTTCATACATCTCATCATCCATGTGCTGGTACATTCTTATCAATCCATCGACTACGTCTATCGTGAACTCATTACTCGTTTTCACAACTCTCTGAATAATCCTCCCTAGCTCCTATCTATAGTAGTGACGGTTTTTCATGCATGTACCATATCCTACAAAAAGAAATTTCTGTTAATATTCATGGATATTAACACTGATCATTTAATACAATATGCAGACCAGGCACTTACATATCATTTTCTTCATCGTCAACTGCATTCATAGCCTTTTGTAGTCCAAATACGTTCTCCAAACTAGAGTGTCTATGTGTCATGTTTATCACGAATGGAGATACCCCAAATCTTGATATATCTTCAATCTCTGTGATGTCTACCTCCATATCATTTATAGACATAGTATTGTTCCTACCATACTGAACAATTTCATTCTGGTGATCTTTCCTGATTGAAATTGGTGTGGGGCAGAAGTCATACATGTTCTTTTCCTCTGGTATACCATCATCCGAAGTATCAGAATAGTCACCAATAACCATACATTATCATAATACTAACTGAAAAACTAATGTTTTATTAGAGGACCCACCTTCCGGATGCTCTAGGTCGTGCGATCCATCCACAAGTTCCAATTGAAGACCATGTAAATCGACATAAGAGCTCTCTCCTGGTGAGTTAATGGCTTCGTAGCATTCCATTTGTTTGGTTGCCCCACCCGCCCACTCAGGTACTCAACCAATTGGTTGCCTTCCATGCTCATTCTTGATATTGGTGAGTGATTTAAGTCCGCATCATCCACCAATCCTTTAGAGATGAGAATAATGTTATGTTGTTACCCTAACCGTAATGTACTTTCAGAACAATACAAAGATTTGCTGAATGATCTACAAGAAGTACCTGAACTTGAGTTTGATACTGACACGTAGCTGCATGACACAGCTTCACCTGATTTATACCCTATATCAAGGTCCAACATTTCAGAAGCCAATTGGTTTTTGTTGGCCCCTGGATCTCCGGCACGGATGAGCCGATCACTCACCGGCGTTGCCGATCACACACTATAGCTAGAGGTAGAAGAAGGGAGGAAGAATATAGCGCACACACATAGCACAAGCACCAGCGTTAGCCGGAGCTCTACAGAGGAGATGCCAAAACTGAAGTCACTCGCTTTACTGAGTTGTAGTGGGAAACTATATATACAACTCTACCCATCTAATCCTAGTACACAGACATGTCAGACTGTCATGCTACTACAGTGACTATATGTGGCAGCAGGGCTGACTTTGGCGCCTGCCCCTGCTGTGGCTACAGTGCGGCAGGTGAGCCTTTCGGCACCTGCCCCTGCAGCGGCTACAGTGCAGCAGCAGAGGAGCCCTTTCGGCGCCTATCCCTACCGTGCATACAGAGGTGAACAACAGATTATTTAACAATTCTTCCCATAATCCTGCTGCTAACCTTTGAACCTCCTCTATGCCGATCATCTTCTTCAGCTCCGTGAACCGAAGATGGCCGAGCGGCTTGGTGAGAAAGTCCATGAGTTGTCGACCAGTTTCGATGAACTCGATGACGATCTGCCCTCCATCGACACAGTCCCTGAGGAAGTGGAACTTGATGTCGATGTGTTTGCTTCGGTCGTGGAGAACCGGATTCTTCGCGAGGGCGATGGCGGGTTGGTTGTCCACCATCAGTGCTGGTGGGTGAGCTTCCACACCGGTCAGCTCGCCCAGCAGCTGGCGCAGCCACACAGCTTGGCACGCCGATGTGTCCGCCGTCACGTACTCTGCCTCGTACGTGGACAGCGCTACCACCTTCTGCTTCAGCGACAGCCATGAGATTGGAGCCGACCCGAGGAAGACGAGCACGGCAGAGGTGCTCCGCAGTCCGTCGATGTCCCCCACCATGTCTGCATTGTGTGGCCTCTTCCCTTCTAAAAGGCTGTAGAAAAACAGGGATACAGTGCACAGGAACATGAGTACAAACAACATGTTCACTAATTCATTTGCTCCAACCAAATATGAAATACCCGATCTTCCGTTTCTATTTTTTCATAGTTCCGTTGTTCAATATTTGTGTTTTTGTGGCAACTAGCAATCAAGTTGTTTTACTTTTTATTTTGTAAACTTACACAATGGAGGGGACAAAGACATTAATAATCCTTTTTTTCTTGGTCCTACGCCTATTATACATCTAAGCCAACCTTTTGTTTCTGTATAAGTGCAAATGTGTAATGAGAAGTTGTAGAAGAATCATAATTAGTAGGAAGTAGGAATGACAGCCAACAATGGAAATGTTTGTGACAACTCGAATCAGTTTAATTTGTTGCACACAATTATATGTGGAACAGAGATATGTCTACTAAATCATGTACTTTGTTGTTGATTTTTGTGAACTATCCATATGTAGACAAGGTTTAATACTTTTAGGTGCTTAACTAGTGGCCTTACGCGTGGAAATTCACCAGCTGCATGCAGGTACACCACCTCACGTGGAAATGCTATGACACTAAACAAAAGGGACATAAGAGGATAGAGGTGCCGTCGTGGATGAGCCGTCGAGTAGGTGCGTTCCTTGCCGGTGATCGGTCCGCTCATGTTGCCACATGCGGACATGAAAAAATAAAGAATTTGTTTAGCATTGCTCCATTTCACCAAAATCAGCTCTGCTCCATGAGCCTTTACCATGGAGCAGGTTTCCGAAGTACCCTTTTATGTACTCCACAAAAGATTTGAAGTTGGTCCCATAACTTCACCTTTTTTGAAGCAAAGTTAATGAAGTTGTCTTTGTTCAGCTAGTAAAATTAGGAGCAAAGCTGAAAAAGTTAGAGCCGAATCTCAAAGTCCAAAGAAATTAAAGGGGATTGGATGACTTGATGAGTTCGGCTTAGTCTTGTTTCGGCCTTGTTCGTTTCTTCCTCAAACCAAACGGTCGGAGAGGATAGAGGGAATTTTGACTGGTAGGTGATTAAACTCCTTTAGTTTGATGTAAAACTAACGAGGCCGAAGTCACATCCTGCCCTTTTTTTTCAAATCAAGTAAAACATTTTTTCTGCAAGATGATCGTGATGTGCCAAACTTTTCTCAATTCAATTTCCTGCGTCCTTTTAACTTTTCCCTTTCGCTCACGGCGTGACGTATGATGGAGACAAATTGTAGCGACCTCAGGCGTTGTCGTATAGAAGCCGGCGGTCCGAGAAAGGAACGTGTGCACAGTGTCTTTTACCGGCTACGACGGCTGTACAGTACAGTGCTAGTATGTATACGACCGATCGAGTAACCGACTGTTTCTTTTCGGGACGCGGTAAACACACGGCATCCTATAAAACATATATCTACGAATATCCAACTTATAAGTATCAATCGTCGTGTAGTATTTCTAAAATTTTATAATGTCCACTTGAACTTATCCTATAAAACAAACGCATACACACGCTACTAGCTAGAACTAAATACAACAGAGGGGGTGTTTGGTTCCTCCTACTAAACTTTAGTCGATGTCCCATCGAATATTTAGATATATGTACGAAGTATTAAATATAGACTAATTACGAAATTAATTGCACAGTTTACGACTAATTTGCGAGACGAATCTTTTAAGCCTAATTAGTCCATGATTTGACAATGTGGTGCTACAATAAACATGTGTTAATGACGAATTAATTAGGCTTAATAAATTCGTCTCGTGGAGTACTGATGGATTCTGTAATTTTGTTTTTTTATTAGTATCTGAACACTCCATGCGGCACCCTCACGTCACACCTTCTAAATTTTAGTAACTGTATCCCAAACACTCCCCCCACACATGCACTGACACGCCGTTGACAATTTCATAGAGCACCAAGAGTCAACGACGTTAACATGCACAGAAACTGAGCGTCTCAGCCGGTGCAACAACCATTCTTAGCCTTCAGGGTTTTAAATATATATAGACAGCAAAATAAAAAAAATCTTAGATAGATACATATGTCTTCAAACAGAATAATAAGACAACTTATTTAGTTATTTATTTTGCAGGGAGCGTAATCTAGGGCAAATGGTTGGGTTGGACAACCTTAGATTGGTTTCCATATATAAAGAAAAAGAAACCTTAAATTGGTTTAAGATTTTCACTATTTGAGCTGGCGATTCGATGTCATGTGGGGGCACTTCCAACTCCCACCATTCACCAACAATTTTTTTTTGAAAAAAAAACATTCCACCAATAATCAATGACGCCGAAAAGTCCAACCCCCAACTTTGCATACCAGTCCTTCACATTTCAAAATACTATGTGCAGAGAAGCTACTTGCGAAACTTTTTTTTTTTTTGGCAAGATCAGCTTCAGGTGTGGTTTATAACCAGGATTATGAATATGGGTGATCCAACTTAAGATAGTTTCGAAGATATATATAATATAACATGTCAATTGTCAATATAGAATATGTGAATGAGATTTACCAAAAGCACACTAGCTACGATAGGTTAATAAGACGCTGAAAGCATATTAACAATAAAAAAATCCAAAATTTGGTTTAGAGCAGCTTACCCAAGGCCGTGAGCGGAGAGATTTTCGGACTATAGATCAATGCATATGCAATCAAGTACTAAATCTGTCCTAAAAATATGTAATTCTAGTTCTGTTCTTAGTTAATTTATCAAAAGTTTTAGAGAAAATAAAATAGCGTCCATATTTATCACACCAAATAGGTATACTAATATTTTATGATATGACAAGTCTAATATTAGTTATTTGACATCATGAATATTAATATTTTTTTATATATGTTTGCTTAAATTTAAAATGACTTGATTCGGTACAATGTTAGAATTGTACGATATTTAGGAACTAGATTTGTATTGTTTAGCACCATTTGAAGGCTGAGTAACCTTTTTAGGAGAGAACGGACCTTCAGCCTAGTGGTTGGAGCTCCTCGGTAGCACCCTATTAGACCAGGTAAAATTAAAAAAAACACAAAAAAATAGGTAGGGGCTCTCTTGCTGACAGTTTTTTTTTAAAAAGTAACCTTGAGGCACGTTTTGGCAATGTTTCTAGTGAGTTTCTAGTGATCATCGCAAGTCGCAAGAATCCAAACTGTTTCACATTACCAAATGCGCCCCAACTTTCCATAGACACACCAAAGCAATGGCAAAATCAAGCACTCTTTATTGGAAGAAGAAGAAAAAGGAAAGAAGAGCATGGCGGAAAATACATAGAAAGACAAGGACCTAACCATAAATGATCCTGCCATTAAACGGTGACTAATTAATCACTAGATTACGACAGTCCTCGAAATGACGGAGTCCTACGCGGAAACGACCGACCTTCCGTTTCTGCGCCACATGTCCACGTCCACCTTCTTCCACACAGCGGCCACGCCACGCCGACTCCGTCCTCAGTTTCTCTTCTCACTCCGCGCTCCGGACCGTTGACGCCGGCAACACCCAGCACCGGAGACTTTGACTTGTGCCCGCCGGTCCTCTTCCTCCCCTCCCCTCCCCTCCCGCCATCTAAACATGTCACGTCCGCTCCAAACCCACCAACTCACCACCACCTTTCTTGCCGCCCCTGCACGCCTCCCCGTGCAGCCGGCCAGCCGTGCTCCACGTCATGGCTCGGCCTCTCTCCAACCACCGCTGCCAGGACCTCCTCGTGGCCGTCACCGTCGTCGCGTCGTTCCTCGTCGCCGCCGGGGACGCGTCCAGCGTCGGGTTCGACCTCCACCACCGCTTCTCGCCGGTGGTCCGGCGGTGGGCGGAGGCCGGGGGCCACCCCTTCGCCGCGCAGGAGTGGCCAGCCCGAGGCTCGCCGGAGTACTACTCCGCGCTGTCCCGCCACGACCGCGCCCTCCTCGCCCGCCGCGCCCTCGCAGGCGGCGCCGACGGGCTCCTCACCTTCGCCGCCGGCAACGACACCGTACAATACATCGGATCGTGCGTACCTCTCGTGGATTTCTCCCCCCCCCCCCCCCCCCCCCCCCCCCCCCCCCCCCCAAAAGCAAAACGAACAAAGCTTGAACCGATCCGTTTTGCAATTGCAGGCTGTACTACGCGGTGGTGGAGGTGGGCACGCCGAACGCGACGTTCCTGGTGGCGCTGGACACCGGCAGCGACCTCTTCTGGGTGCCGTGCGACTGCAAGCAGTGCGCGTCCGTCGCCAACGTCACAGGGCAGGCCGTGACGCGGCTCCGCCCCTACAGCCCGCGGCAGTCGTCGACGAGCAAGCAGGTGACGTGCGACAACGCGCTGTGCGATCGTCCCAACGCCTGCTCCGCCGCGACCAACGGCAGTTGTCCGTACGTGGTCCGGTACGTCTCCGCCAACACCTCCACCTCCGGGGTGCTGGTGCAGGACGTGCTCCACCTCACGCGGGAGCGCCCGGACGCCGCCGCCGCCGGGGAAGCGCTGCAGGCGCCCGTCGTGTTCGGGTGCGGGCAGGTGCAGACGGGCTCGTTCCTGGACGGCGGCGCCTTCGACGGGCTGATGGGGCTCGGCAGGGACAAGGTGTCCGTGCCCAGCGTTCTCGCCGCCAGCGGCCTCGTCGCGTCCGACAGCTTCTCCATGTGCTTCGGCGACGACGGCGTCGGCCGCATCAACTTCGGCGACGCCGGCAGCCGCGGCCAGGGCGAGACGCCCTTCACCGGGCGGAGCACGCTGTACAACGTGAGCTTCACGTCCATCAACGTGGAGACCAAGTCAGTGGCGGCGGAGTTCGCCGCCGTCATAGACTCCGGCACGTCCTACACGTACCTCAGGGACCCGGAGTACACGGAGCTCGCCACCAATGTGAGTCCCTGTCTCTCTATGCTCTTCGAATGTTCGTTGTATTGTTACACTGTTGTTGTCTGGCATCTGAAGTATAGAATCTTTGCCATGAATCCATGATATATTAAAACCGATTAGATAAAGATGATTTTTTCGACCTTACAAAAAAAAGTTTTTCGAGCTCAAGGTCAAGGTCAACTCATGTGTCTGCTGCCTTCGTGTTCATGCAGTTCAACTCGCTGGTCCGCGAGAGGAGAGCCAATTTCAGCAGCGGCTCTGCAGACCCTTTTCCCTTCGAGTACTGCTACAGATTCAGGTAAACAACACGATCCTTTGCCCGTCCGTCCCTCTCCAATTTCTGCTGTTCCACTTTCTAGTCTAGAAACAAAAGTCTCTATTTGTGATTGTTTTGCATCTTCTCAATCTCATCTGCCATCGTTGCGATCGAGCTGCAGCTCTAACCAGACAGAGGTGGTGATTCCGGACGTGAGCCTGACCCTGACGACCAAGGGCGGAGCCCTGTTCCCGGTCACCCAGCCGCTCGTCATCTTGATCGACACGGACACCCGCAGTGCCGTCGGTTACTGCCTGGCGATCATGAAGAATGACCTCGGCATCAACCTCAACATCATCGGCCGTAAGCCAACCCCGTTCCGTTCGACCGACGACACTGACAGTGACCTGCAGTCGATCTGATTGGTTGATGATGCTGATGCGTTTCGTGTTCGTGCTTGATTGCAGAGAACTTCATGACCGGCCTCAAAGTCGTCTTCGACCGGGAGAAGTCCGTCCTAGGCTGGGAGAAGTTCGACTGTGAGATCACGCACCTCTAACCTATGTCTCATGTCACGACGAGTTCTTGCAGAAAGCAAGACGCCAGTCAGCCACCAACTGACACCACAGCTCCTGTCGAATTGTCGATCGTTTTGTTTGCAGGCTACAAGAACGCGAGGGTGGCGGACGCGCCGGACGGGAGTCCGAGCCCGGCCCCGGCGGCGAGGCCGACCAATATCACGCCGCGGCAGAACGACGGTGGCGGCAACGGGTACCCCGGCGCGGCGCCCTTGCCGAGGTCGGCCGGCTCGCGCAACGCCGCTGCCAGCGCGCTGGGAGCGGGAGGCCTCTCGCTGCTGATGCTGGCGGCTGCGGCGCTCGTCTGACGGCGATGACTGGATTGAATTGTTCACGCCGGCCACGGCGGCTGCCTGCTGTGCTTGTGTACAGACTACGGAGTACGGACATAGATACTGCTCGATTTTGGTTCAGAGTTCAGACTTCAGATACATAGATCATTCATGGTAGCTTTATGGGATGGGATATAGGATACAGTTTTGCTGATTGATGTGGATGAGATGGTATTACTCATTTACTCGGTGGTCAATGATGAAAGGCATTCTGTATTCTGAGTTTCTGATACGTTTTGTGAATATATACCAATAAAAGTACAGTCTGTATTTGCGATGTTTTAAGTTCCGACAATGCTTAGGCAAAACTGTACGCTAGTGCAGGCAATCAGGCATTGCACCCTTTGTGATCTAAATTCAGTTTAAATGTTTAACATGCTAGTACCATTAGTGGTTAACTGGCAATCAGGCATCTGCAAAACGAGCAGGTGTAGGTCAGGATACAGAGGAGAAAGAAAGTTGAAGGGAACAATCTTCATTTCTGAAGTCGGTGTTGTTTTTCATCTGAACCCAAAACTAAACTTGAGTTTTATCTCTGAGACGAAATTTCATTTCGAGTGAAACAATGACTTTTTTTTTTCTTTCTGAAAATGCAATTGTACTCGATCTTGTTGCCAACAATGTCATTAAAAGAAACTGTCTTGAGACCAAACGTTGTCAGTCATCCCCTGTTCGTTTCATCAGCTCAACACTGAGGCATGTTCCAAGGAGGCCGCATCATCTTGGCATCAGGAGTCTTGCCATCTTTCACAATGAAGACAGTGTCCATTCCCCACACCATGTGGCGATCAAAGTGGCAATGCACGAACCAAACCCCTGAATTGAACAAGCACAAGTCAGTCGCACAAAAATCAATCTGCAAATCTATGGCAATTAAACTAGAAAAGGCCATGTTAGTTCCAAAATGCATGGTCGTCGGCGGCGGCCAGATTGCTTACCGGGATTGTCCGCGCGGAATCGTATGGCGGCCCAGCCGCCTTTGGGCACGGCGACCGTGTTCTGCAGCGGCGGGTCGGCGAGGTTGTATCGGGCAGGGTCCCTCCGCTCATCGAAGTTGCCGAGCCCGCGCCCCACGACGTAGAAGCTGAACCCGTGCAGGTGCATGGGGTGATTCACCGTGCCGAGCACGGCCGTGTCCTGGAACACCACCTCGATGGCGGCGCCATGCTCGAGCACCTTCACCCTGGTGCCCCGCTCCGTGGCCGCGCCAACGAGCCCGGACGACCGCACGCCGGGGTCGGTGAAGTTGAACACGGACGGCGGGTGGTCGGGGAAGTCCGCCTCGTACACGCCGCGCGCGGAGCCGGAGCGGCGGAAGTAGTAGGCGCGGAGGACGTCGACGGCCGACGGGTTCACGAAGCTGGCGTTGTTGAGGCTGGCCGCGAGGCGGGCGCCACCGGGCCCGCTGCAGGGCGCGTTCGCCGCGCAGGGGAGCAGGTTCACGGCCATCGTCACGACCAGGCGCTCGTCCACGCGCGCCGGCACGTCCACCGGGTGCTCCTCGCTCGCCAGGGACCGAAGCCGCGCGGTGTACGCCTCCGCCGCGCCGATGTCGTTCATGGCCGGCAGGGTGGCGGTGGGGAAGACGGGCGGTCGTCGTCTTGGCGTGCCCCGCCGTGTCCGTGTGTACTCCAGGACGGCCGTGGCAGTGCTGTTGTTGAAGGGCACGGTGGTGTCGGACACGAACGTCCTCGCGGCCATGTAGTACCGGCACTGGCCTCCGGCACTGCGGTCGTCGGCGTCCAGGAGCGCATCCACGGTCTGGCCTGGCGCCACCATGACGTGGTCGGCGGCGAACGGCTTCGTGTAGCGCGCGTCCGTGGCCACCACCGTCAGGCGGTGTCCCGCGACGGCGAAGAACATGTGGTTGGTGAGCCCCGCGTTGATCAGCCGGAGCAGGTACGTCTTGCCACGCTCCACGGCGACGACGGAGGTGCCGCGGCTCGAGCACGGGAACAGGTCGCCCGGCTCGCCGTTGATGGTGTTGGCGTCCGACGGCTTGACGTCGCGCCCGGTTCGCTTGGTCTCCTCGAGCAGGTCGGTCATGTCGTCGTCCCGCCACCACTCGCCTGCAAGCGAACTCGCGAGCGCGTCGGTCGGCCGGCGGCATTGCGTGCACCGTGTACAGAGGAACCGAAAGAACGAGATCAATCGTGACCCGGTCGGTCTCCGACGAGGTAACGTACGTACCGAGGATGATCGGAGGAAGCTCCTCGACGCGCGGATTCTTGTGGAACTGGAAGGGGAAGGTGGTGCCGCGGCTGGGGTGGATGACAATGGCGCCGTGCACGGTGGCGCGGTCGAAGCCGGTGTGCGCGTGCCACCACAGCGTGCCCTCCTCCTGGGAGAGGATGACGCGGTAGGCGAAGGAGGCGCCGGGCTGGATGGGGCACTGCGTGATGTACTCCGGCCCGTCGGACCACGGGTTCCGCGGCTGGTCCACGCCGTGCCTGCACGCGCATCATAGTCATAGACACAGCACATGCGAGCTCACACCATCAGTGCATGAACTCCGACGACGCCATGGACGATTGGCTGGCTCGTTATCTGTACGAACCAGTGGATGGTGATGTTCTTGTCGCCATGGTTGCGCACGTTGATGACGACGACGTCGCCCTTGCGTGCGCGGATGGTCGGGCCGGGGAACTGGCCGTTCACGGTGAGGATGCTCTTCTGTCGGCACAGCCTGGTGACGCTAACGCTCTTTACCTGCCAACCAGAACACAGTAGCCACGCGATCATGCTAGCAAGAGGCAGCTGGTAGTACATCTCTCTAGAACAACAAACCATTTGTTTCAAGGTATGATTTGCATTTCCTTCTTCATGATGAAATTCAGAGAAATATAGGAAGAAGAGAATTACAACGACAACAAAGTCATGAACAACAACAACACACCCTTGTTTTGGAGAACAAAAGAGAGAGACATTTTTTGAACATCAACATGGTCACAAAATACAAGTTTGACTGCTAATTCAAAGCTACAACTAAGATCATTACCCACCAACAAACCATGAAGAAGGATATCTTGTAACAATATCTACTACTACTATTATTTTTTCAAAGAAAACAAAAAGAAAACCATGAAACTTGACACATCATATGGAGGACTGAAAGGTCAATGAAATTTGACACCAACAGAAATATATACAGGAACGTCGTAGATTGGATGAAATACTAGTGCTTACGAGGAAATGGTAGTGATGAACTGTGGAGGCCTGCGCGGCAGGGCAAACAGCTGCAACTCCAAAGGCCAAGAACACAGCCAATTGCAGGAGCCGGAGCAGCACTGCTGCTGCAGGTGTGTCAGCAACAGCACCCATGGCCAGGGGTCACCGGCTTTAGCTTTGGTGATCGACGGGAAAGAAACGGGAGTATTTCCAACAGTGATGTTCCTTTTATTAATGTATGAAACGGGAGTATGAAACAATGAATCCGATCGAGCAGATTTGGGAAGAAACGGGAGTATGAAACAATGAATCCGATCGAGCAGATTTGGGAAGAATTTATTTGGACATTTTTTTTGCTATACTTGGAAGAAAGTTTAAAGAAAATTTGACAGGGGTATATTAATTAATTAGAGAAATCACCTAGTTTAGACTTTGTTGCATTCTGTGTATCAAATTAATTAGTGCACATATATGCATCCGAAAAATCCAGCGATTAATGATTCCCCCTTTTTTTTTAATAGAGAAATAGAGAATACCTCTGCTTTTTAGAAAGCAAGTGAGAACAGAGTTGCAGCATGGATTAGACAAGAATTAATGCTTGTGATAAGTCTAGAAAAAATGATTACGATAGGTTCCCAATAAAAAAATTATCCTCCATTTCCTACTGCAGTAACATAATAATGATAGGTTCCCAAGGATGGTGAGGAAACCAGTGCCTATCTGCTCCTGGCTCCTGCAGAGGATCTGACGGGCATTAGCATTACTGGGAGCCAGTGTCGATTGAGCAGCAAATGTTTTGCCCGGTGCGTACAAACTTCAGAAAATGATTCGTACAAACTAAATACATGTACAGCCAAACAAAAAATTTCATTCAAATCACATCCTATCCAATTCAATTCATTTTGAAACCTGAACTAAAACCAAATTGCTGGAAAAAAAAAAGACCATTCCAAACCAGGGCATCCAAACGGGTAGAGAAACTAACCACCCACACATAAATATCAATGGTGCCGGTACAACTCTTGGCTGTTCCATATTTATGTCAAATATGAGGCAGCGAGGGAGTGAGAAATAAAGATACAAGTTGCCAGATGAAGTCTTATCACAATGTTTCAGATTTTCGACTGCTTCAAGTCATTTGAAGCTACAATAACATTTCATCCTAAAGCCAGCACAAATGGAAATATGCATATCGTTGACTATGTCTTCTGTCTTCCACTCTCTATTCATCATCCTTCGAATAACTCTTGCAGCATCACTTCCAACTCCTGGGGACTGATTTTTGGGTGGGTAACTTTGTTATCCTCTATGTATTCTATATAGCCTGGAATGATTTTGTTGGTGATAACTTCGCGCAGCCTTCTCCTGAGCTCAGGATCTGGGACCTTCCACTCCTTTTGGCTGGTGTAGATTTTCTGAAATTCGGACTCAAACTTGTACAGCGAGGAACTGTTTTTCCCCAAGCAATGAGACGTAGGATTCAACAAGCATGAAAGTAGCAGTGCCCATGATACTTGTAGATATCTCTCCATATAGCCCTTGATTTTGTCACTGATGTCGTCAGCCAGCAACACGATGGGTTCTGGGAGATAATAGTGGGAATGAAATCTCTGTTGGATGTGGTATGAGTTGTTGAGCAAGAATAAGAATCTGAGACCTTGATCTGGAAATGATTCTGATATGTTGGCAAGCTTTTCTTGTAGAAAAGACACCATCTCCATGATCATGCTGTCCAAAGGTCGTTCAATTTCAATATGAGGCACATACTTAGCACGTATAACGGCATCCACTGACGGGTAATTAGACAACAGGAACATGATGTATATCATTACGGACCGAGTGATCTTGTGAATGTCTGATGATCCTTGTGGATTTAGAGAACTCGACGAGTCATCACCAATCCCCGCCAACATCACCCTAATCTTCTCCATTGTGCTCCTCATCGCCTTGCCCACCTTGCTCTTATATGCTGAGAGGAGGATGGCCATTTCGTTATCTATCCTTTGTGCTTCCACGGAGGTTGTCGAATCAAACATCGTTAGGATCTTGTCGGAGGCTTCAGACACAGCGTCGTGTACTTCCAGCTGGTTATAGAGCTTAGCATATGGTGGCAGCATAATCGGATCCATAGAAAGAAATTCTCCTATCCTATCTGGATCCCAAGCAACTACAACTACACCGTCAACAAAAGTAAGGATTTTCAATAAGGTTTCTTGGATAAACAATACCAAATGGTATTGATACGGAATACATCTCTCACTCACATGTTCTTCTTCATCAAAAAGAAAAACACTGGGCAGTAGGTCCAGAGATCCACGGTCTGGATCTGGAAACAGCGGCCTCATGGAACACATGGTTTGCGTGATTTGGTCGAGAGCCCGGATCCAGCTCTGTGCGCAACGGTGGAGTTCCTCCCCTGCAGATGTACCACCGTTGAGGCTAAGAACCCAGCCGACGCCCAGCTCCGTGAGCCACCTCTCCACGACTTTGATGCTACAATTAGGTGACGGTGCAGTGAAGAATTCCTGGACCAGGCTTCTAATGTGTTCCATTTCTTTCTTTTTTTCATAAGGCATTCTATTGCGCTCCTCCTCCGATTCTTCCCAGCTGTCGCTGTCGTAGTCGTCGACGTTGTTGCCTTTGTGTTCCTCATGGATCCCCAAGGAGTTGAAGTGCATGGCCACCTCTACAGAGAAAGTGGAGAAGCGAGAGTCGCTAGATGCGTAGGCAGTTGAGATTCTAGAGGCTATGGTACCTGAAGAGCTGCTAACGTTGGATCCAATAGTTTCCTGGCGGTAGCTCCAATAAGACCCGCGGCCACCATTCCGTCCCTCCATGCCGGCGCCGCATCAACTAGCGAGATCTGCAGAGACCAACAGCCTCCCGATCGATGTAAGTTGACTTGCGCGTTCTGCAGAGCAAGAACCGGAGAGGGGACGGAAATAATCTTGTTGTAGGTCAGGAAAGCTAGCGGAGGTTTTCCTAGCATGCTTTGGCTACCATTCCCGGGTATTTTTTTTTTCTGCAACACGCGTTATGATCGTGTATATATGCGATTAAATTACGTAGACTTTGATGTATAAGGAAGTTGCTGAGAAGCTCCAATTAACTACACTAAGTGGTTATCCATCCATCGGGCTCTCATCACTCGATTTAACATAATTATTAATCTGAACATCTCTTCAGTCGCATCATTTGTGTTATCCACAAAGCAGTATAATAATAAAGCATGGTCGGTAGACTTTTCTCACAAATAAACTTTGGCTACTAACATTTGGTCCACCATCTTTTGCTCAGGCACGGGATAGAATTTTAAAAGACAAACCATTAGATGCTACTATTTAATACCTATATGTCTAGTAAAAAGATGACTTATAATTTACGTGTTTTGTTTCTCTTTGTTAATTTTCTAACACAATTAGATACTATGTAGTCATCATACTGTTTCGATGAACTTATCAACTATTAATCTGTGTTCTTTTCATCTATATCCATAGTTTCTTTTGCTATACTTGGAAGAAAGCTTAGAGAAAATTTGACATAGTATATCAATTAATTAGAGCAATCACCCTAGTTTAGACCTTGTTGCGTGTATTACTTTTGTCACAAAATAAACCAGTTCTTGAAATCATGGAAAGTTTGATCAAATTTATAGAAAAAATAACATCGTCTATCACTAAATAATTATATTATTATTATGAAAACATATTTCATGATCTATTTAGTGGTACTAATTTGGTGTCATAAAGATTGTTGTTATATGTTCTATAAATTTGGTCAAACTTAAAATAGTTTGACTTATGACCACTCTAGAAGTTGATTTATTTTGAGACGTACTAGAAAGTATCAAATTAATTAGTGCACATATACGCATCCGAGAAAACCAACCATTAATGATTCCCCTTGCAGCTTGATTTAGACAAAAATGAATGCTTTGTGATAAGTCTAGCGTGCACGTTATATAGCATCTGAAAAAACCTAGCTAGCCCGGGTTCATGCACGTGGACCATTTGGAACTATCCAAAGGTTCAGGCCGGAGTCTCCAAGGTTGAGTTGGCTAGCGCATTAGTAGTGTTTTTTTAAGAGAAGTAGTGACCATATAATCGTCCCGTTCGTTTGGGCTTATTTGACTTATAAACCATGACTGAAAGTACTGTAACTGATTTGATATGAGAGAAAAATATTGTTCGTTGGCTGATAAGTCATGGCTTATAAGCCAAATACGATCAAAACGAACAGGCTGAGTAACTGCATTCCTATAATCATTCTTGGACACGGGACCAAATTAACCCGTAGTCTGTGAAGTAGTCAATTGTGTTCCAGCATGCTAGAGCTTTATCCTTTGAGAGAATTCCTTATTTGACACTGGAAAAATGAGTCGTTCCTTTTTTGGCTCTAAAATTTTCTTCGTTCCCTATTTGACACTTACTTCAACTTTCATTCCTAATTTGACACTACCGTCAAATCCGTTAGCTAACGGTGTTAACTGGCTGTTAAAAAGACGTTTTTGCCCCTAGAAAAAAAAAGCGGCGAAGCAAATTTGAGAGGAAAAAAAAACCTGCGCCCGCCTCTGATGCATGCGCCCAGCTGCAAAAAAAGGCGCAATTTTTTTTCCTCTCAAATTTGCTTCGCCGCTTTTTTTCTAGGGGCAAAAACGTCTTTTTAACAGCCAATTAACACCGTTAGCTAACGAATTTGACGGTAGTGTCAAATTAGGGATGAAAGTTGAAGTGAGTGTCAAATAGGGAACGGAAAAAATTTCAGGGCTAAGAAAGGAACGACTCATTTTCTCAGTGTCAAATAAAGAATTCTCTCTTATCCTTTTACGCGCTCTCTGCATCTTTATCCTTGTGCGTGCTCCTGCGACTTTATATTCATGTATGCTCTGGAGGTTTTCATCCTCATGTATACTCCTGCAGCTTCATCACTCCAAAAAAACACAACATAGTGTAGGATCGAGTAAATAAGGTACTTAGCATGCTCTAACTGTAACATAGGAGGGGTTGAATAAAGATATATATGCTTTGGGGTGCTGTATGTGGGAGGATCCAGCGAGGGTTGGTCAAGGACGGATCTTAGGTTTGCAAAGGAACGCCTGTCAAAAATAGATTGCATTTGATAACACGACATATATGGTATTTTGTCTTAACACAGCAACATAGTGTAGTAAGTAGGAACGAATGTCAAGGAGGGATCTTAGGTTTTGAACGCTTGTATTAAATCTATAGCTTTACATTGAAACACACTTTGTTAAGGAATTTTGGATTTCATTTGAGCACATATGCTGCAAAATTACATGAAAAAAACTACCTTTGAACCAAGAATTTAGGGGTTTTCTGGATTTTTTGAAACCATTTTGGTGATAAATTGCTTAACCAGAAACTGCTTGATTTTTATCATCTGCTTCAAAATTACATGATTTTTGGAGATCTCTAGGTCTATTGTTGTGGACTAATAAAAAATATAATCAAAAACTCAAATTTAACATTTTTTAAGACTTTATTTTTAAAACTACAAAAGTTATGATACCAAATCCCACTAAAATGGGTCATTCTTGATTTTTAGTATATGCGGACGAGCTAATAGCTCGGTTGGTAGCTCTTGGTCGTGGGAAGCTCTAGGTCGGGAGTTGGACTCCCCACCTCCGCATGCGTATGTTTGTGCGTTGTAAAAAAAAATCCTCTTCTCATGTCAAATCATAGGTCTAAGGTCCGGTCCAATCTGATGTGAGCTGCAATGCCGCTGTGTATGGGTGGGGCATGTGTTTGAGGGTTTTCTTGACCTGCATAAGAAGGTCTTCTTTTTAAACACAATGTTTGGGACTGTCATATCCTGCGGGTCGAGTTTTTTTTTGGATTTTTAGTATCTTTATAAAAATGTACAATATTTTTTAAGGTCAGGTCGTTTGTCTTGGATCACGTGGAAAAGATACGCGGAGTGATCGTAAGGTCACCTGGAGGAAGATGCCGAGCAGTTCGGTGTGACTCTAGGTTCACACCAGCAACAGTAGGAACTTGAAAGTGTTCGCGGTGACGAGTCACGCCATAACATCTAACGATAGCTTAGGTTTGTTAAGGTCAAGCCTAAGAAATTCTCCATCGCAACAGCGTGGAGTATTGCCCTAAAGCCATGTCCGCGTTGATTCTCCGTATCATCGTAAACTCTAGCTCCGCTGCGCGTCGGAGTCTTCTGTAGGACATACAGCCGCCCCATCTAACAAAAGTTGGAGGCAGCAGGTAGGATCGTGTTGTATGCTGTTGGATAGTGGCTTTACTCAGTAAAGCGTCAAAAAACACTGAAGAAAAGTAGGAGATGTCAGTGCACTGCGTCCTATTACTGCAACGTACAGGTGGATTAGGTTTGTGGTAGTTTGCATTGAGGGATAGGGAGTCCAGGACCTTCCATGCCTACGTGTACTCCTGTTTTTTGTTCAAGCTAACACACTTGTTAGCCAGCGTTGGGGTGGCCTAACGATACATGGTGCATGTTAGCCCCGTTCAGACGCCAGATAGATGGAGAGAACAAAAGAGAAAAGGGCTTTGCAGGATGTCATATAGTCACCTGCAGAGTTGCTGGAGGCTTGGTAGAAAAATAGAAGCATGGATTACAAAGAGGAGCTGATAAAAGCGACATATGTAAGAGAGTAGTGGACCTTAGAAATAAAGAACTATATATTGCTTGCGTTGGAAAGTGCTATTGCCTCAAGCCTACATACCTACGTGGTCATTACCTTATCAGCACTGTTCGCCTAAACGGTTGTTTAGCCTGTTTAAACACCGTGTAAACGCTACACGGTGGTGCGTCGTTTCCGTTTAATCACCCGTTTACCCCGTTTAATTGGCCGTTTAGCCCGTTTAATGTGACGTTTTGCCCGAATAATGGCTAAACGGTAGGTGACCGACTGTTTACCGTTTAGCGTTTAGGAAAACACTGCTTATCAGAAATGCTAATGGATGACCGAGTGTTTTAGAGTCCGGTGACACGTGAATTTCTGGCGGTTGGATCTTACGTCGCTCGCATCTCGCCCACCCACCCAGCTGCATCGCTCACACCGCACCCAGGCCATCGCTCGCACCCGCACAAGCACGCGCCCGCCGCCGCCGTCGCCTCGAAGGAACCCCGCCTGGCCGTTGCTTCCCCGCCGGCCGCTGCTCCCTCCGCCGCCGCCCCAGCCTGGCCGCTGCTCCCTCTACCGCCTCCCCCAGGTCACGCCCCGCTCCCTCCTCTTCCTCCTCCTCCTCTTCTTCTTCCTCCTCCTAGATCTGTGTCGACCGGAGCCAAAGACGACGACGGCAGTGGCTAGGGTTTCAGCGAGTCTCTCCCCCAAATTTTGTCTTTGTCCTTTCATAGAAAAAAAAATATTTTTTGTAATTTGTGATTTGCGATTTGTGCCAAGGAGTAACGGGGGAGAGGCGGGCCGCGCACCGACGGCTGGGTGAGCGCCGGCGGCGGAGCGCTTGCCGGGCAGCGGGGGCCGGAGCTGGAGTGGCACCGGAGGTAGAAGAAGAGCTGTAGGTGTTGGATCTTCATGTATGGTCGAAAAAAAAATCATGTGTTGGAATTAGATGAAACATCCGAAAGGCAGGTAGATAGACTCTTAGCTTATTGCTGAAACCACCAATTTTTTGCTGAAACCACCAACTTTTGTGAACCACGTTGGGGTCTGCTGCTTTGAAGAACCCAGATCATTAGTGCAGGGCCAACCAGAGCACCTAGTAGTGTTGGTCTCAGTAAAAAGTTACTGGCCACGTGGACTTAGAGGTCTTAGAGCAGGTACAATAATCCATGTCATCTTGGCTTATAGCAAAGTTAACTCAGCAAATTTCTACGTGGAGGAAATAGAAAAGAGGAGAGAGTAAACTGGTCGACTCTGTCGTCGACCGGCTCAACTCGCAAACCGAGTCACCACTCACCAAGCACCGAGCGTGCGACCACTTGCCGCTGAGCTAGGCGCCTCCGCAGGCCATTTGTCGACCCGCGACTGCGCTTGGGCTTCGACCGGCAGCCTGTGCCCAGCCTCGCCCACGCCCGCGACTAGCCGACTTCATCCGGCAGCCTGTGCCCAGCCTCGCCCACGCCCAGCCTCGCCCACGCCCAGCTGCAGCCGGCGGCCGTGCGTGCGCCGAACCTCTCCGGCGTCGGGGCTTCTGCCGCGGTTGGCCTTACCATGGTAGATTTCCGGCGCCCGCTCATGGACGGTGGATGCCCGGTGCCTGCTCATTCTCAAAAAAGCGGCCGGCGGACGAGGATGAAGTGAACAAGATGAGTTTGGAGAACGAAAAGATAAGGACGGGTACTAGTGCTGGGCCCCAAATATATTTTGGAATTTGTGAAGAGACTAATTATTGTATAGGTAGTCTTTTGAGTTAGTCTCAAGTGACATCGCTAGGCTATAAAACAAGATTGTTGTGCTTGCTCTTAAACTGTCAATCTCTACGACGCAAGCCAAAACGCTCACTTTCTTTCGGTCCCACCGTGGTTCCTACTTCCTAGCTCACAGACTGGGTCGGTCTGACTAGGCCTCTACCTTCAACCTCCATCGCGTGCTGGGGCTTTCTGTCAGACAAGGCATACGGTGCCTCTGCAGGATTCTCCGACAGACTGTGAGGCCATCAATGGAGTCGAAGTGGTAGCCTGGTGCGAACGTAGAAGTCGGGGCTATAAGCCACGGTGTTGCGTTGGGCGTGGCCTTACCAGATTTGGATTGGTACCCTACCAAATTTTATACAGAGTTTCTTGGACCATGATCACACTCATCCTATGGTGAGGGTGTGTTTACTTGGGAGTTGAAAATTTTTAGATGTCATATCGGATCTGTTGGAAGGATGTCGGGAGGGATTTTTGGATACTAATAAAAAAACAAATTACAAAACCCATCAGGAAACTACGAGATGAATCTAATGATACTAATTAATCGGTCATTAGCACATGTGTGTTACTGTAGCACTTACGGCTTTTCATGGACTAATTAGGCTTAAAAGATTCGTCTCGCGATTTTGCCGAGAACTGTGCAATTAGTTTTTTTCGTCTACATTTAGTACTCCATGCATGTGTCCAAACATGCTCTTTTACTGTATGAGACAAAAATTTTTTGGAAACTAAACAGGGCCTGAACTAAAAAGCGACGAGCTTGAATGTAAAAAAGAAGTTTGGAATGAGCTATATTACTAAAACTAGAAGCATACCGAATTGAGAATGATTTGGATTGACATTAGGGTACATATGATTACTCATACAAAGGAATAAACTATTATAAATTAATGTTAGTAGATGATGTGTGTCAGTGACGTATATATCGTAATTACATATGCTAGGAGTGGTGTAGCTAAGATTTAGAGTCACGGTGGGGTCAGGTAAAAACAAAACAGAGTAGTTTATGTGTAATTTTCATAATTTTAAGCAGCTTATTTACTATAGTTTAATCTTAAACCAAACTTTATAGTGGTCCACGGACCAAAGTGTCACGCCTATCTAGCTCCGTCTACTATGCCGGTGGATTGTAACTGTATCGGATAATGGACTGACGAGGTTAACATATTGTGGAGATATGGAACTTTAGAGGTTTATAGGGTTATAAGATCTAATATATATATATATATATATATATATATATATATATATATATATATATATATATATATATATATATATATATATATATATATATATATATATATATATATGGAAATTATTTTCTATTTCGATGGAGTAGTTACTCCCATATGTATATCTCTAGATTTAGGGCGTATATGGCCCGATGAAGTATATGTAGATGGAGTATATCATCATACTAGGCCATCTAGGATACTATGTATGACAAGTATGTATGTATATATAGAGTATATGGTTATACTTATTTTATATGCTACTATTATAGTATTATATAATATATTAAAAAATATGTGCTCTTTTGAAAAAAAAAATTCACATAGTAAAGATCTAGAGTATCTTAATATTAGTATGTCAACATACTCAAACTGATAAATGAGTATGTACATATACACAATGTGATTTATTGATTATAGTAGCAACTACTCCCGGAGCATATAAAATGCACATATACATATATACATATATATACATATATATGTATATATATATATATATATATATATATATATATATATATATATATATATATATATATATATATAGGAAGAGTATATATATATATATAGGGAGAGTATATTCAGTAGCTAGCTACAAAATAAGGTATTCTGTAGCCACCTCTATTTACGATAATTTTATATACTAATTTACGATAATCTCAATAAATTAATATAGTAATTATCATAACTCAAAGTGACTATAGAATAAGTTATTATATATATATATATATATATATATATATATATATATATATATATATATATATATATATATATATATATATATATATAACTACTATTTTGTAGTTGGCCATAGAATAACTTATTCTGTAGCCACTTTGAGTTACGATAATTACTATGTTAATTTACAGTAACTCCTTACTAAGTGGTTTACTATAACATTATGGTAAATATTCTCATGTGTTATAGTAACCCAACTATTGTAAATATGTATTGACATTATGGTAAATTAGTATATAAAATTATGGTAAATAGAGGTGGCTACAGAATAACTTATTTTGTAGCCGGCTGCTGAATAGCCTCTCCCTATATATATATATATATATATCGTTTGGCGGGGCTTCTCCACTGGTTTTAAGAGCTGTTTAAAGCCGTCTTCTGCCAAACAGAGTAAAATGAAACGGCTTCACTAGTGAAACCCCTTAACCTGCTCTCACATAGTTGTTTTGACAAACGGAGTACCAAAATGGCTTCGGCACCGTCGGAAGAGCCGTTCATGGAGCCGAAGAAAAAAAGACTTCACTACAGAATTGAAGCCATGCCAAACGAGGACAGAGAACGCAATACATAGGATAGGTACTCGTGTTTTTTTTGTTAAAACTTAAAAAAAACTAGGTAGCGTGTCCGTGCGTTGCTATGAGACAACGAAATTTTTGTACTAAAAACACACAGATCACACAATAAATAACAGTACTGTTTAATAAAGGTACTTTTGATTATCATCAAAAAAGTATTAATAAGGAATATTATCTTGTCTATAGAGCTAGAACCTCTTTATAGATGATATTCATTGGGAATATTATCATTTAACAGTTTCTTCCCCTTGTTCATGTTCTTCTCAACAATTAACACTGATAAGATCCTGATATTAGATCTTGCTATGGATATAGATAGCGCTACGTACAATTGGCTATGTAAAAAACATTGGTAAGACAAAGAAACCTAGGCCTATGCCCGTTGCAACGAAACAACATATACACAAAAGTTTGACTTGGGTTCTCGGTAAGGCGAGACCAGCTAGCAGCCACACAAGCACATTGCGAGCTACATACACGAGGGACACATGGTGAGTTATGTACACAAGGGGCACATGGCAAGTTACATGCCTACTAACCCATCTCCCCTCTCTAATATTGCAGCACGAACTTGTGGCTCCAATGATATTTCAAACCTTGTCTAATATTTCCAAACATCAAATATTTGCAAACCAGAGGGAGTACGACGAAAACTTATTGCAACAGAAAACTTGGATGACATAGATACAATCAGAACCTTTGTATAAAGTTAGTAAGGTTCCTAACAAAAACTATCAAAAACTATTAAGACACTCAAAATAGATATTGTCCACTGCAATGTCTTTAAACCAGACTCTCTATTTTTGAAGTATATGTGTCAGCACTAATTAACCGGGAATGGGGACGTGAAGTAGATCACTAAGCACTGCCACCTTATCAAGAAGATCGTGAGCTTGTGAATGCTGCCGGCGAAGAGGGACGTCATCTCCTATGCGGTTTCCTGGTCAATCTCCTCAAGGTTGCCAACATCTTGAGCACGTCCAAGGCAGAGCTGGTAAGGAGGGTAGGATGGCAGTTCGAGGAGGCCAGCGTTGCAGACCTGTTGATTCCATCGCTGTCCTACAACCAATTCAAATGTAATCAGACATGCTACAATCAATTGTTTCATAGCACCCTTATGTCCAACCAAAGGAAAACCAATAACACTCTTCAGTCAGCTAGTGCAACTTGCAAGAAAATCTTAACCTGATGCGCTGCATATTCAGACTCTTGCAGATATAGGTCTTTTTTTTAGTTAGACAACATGGTGGTTTGAGTGTTTGACCATTCAATTTATCACAAGTAATACTCCTTTCTAACAAGCCACTATTTTAATTAATTAAGCTTGGAAATAGTTCAAGTACCACTCAAGGTTACTAAACTTGCAGTTCAGTAACTGGGATACTATTTCATTTGTGAAATCTTTTGATAGGTACGAGGTTAATGAACCGAGATTTCTAACCATGCAAATATTACAAGTAACAAATAAAATCAAAGTTAGCAAACAAGAGCATACTAATCTGAAAAAGAGCAGATGATGTAGGGAATTAGAAATTCATGAATGAAAAAAACAGATTAAGTTTACTACCAAACTTGATCAAACAAGACACTATTTAGACCACAATGCTAATATCAAAGCTTTCATAAACCAAATGAATTAACAAGATATCACTGGAAGACATCTTGGGGACAAGAGACCCATGCATTTACCTAAAATAATACATTATTCAGACGGCGCTGCACGGGCACAAGATCAACTCCTGGCAGGCGCAGGGGACATGCATGAGGCCGCGCAAGGTGGGCGGTAGCGGTCGTGTCCTCCCCCACAGGTGGAGATGCGGTCGGCAGGTAGAGCGACGTATTTTTTTCGGAAGAAAAGAAAATAGGGCGCAGGGCATGGGAATCGACCCCCGGCTGCCCGAGAGCGTGGTGCGGGGGCACGGACGCGGGACCGCAGGCTTGGCAGAGCGAGGGGCGTGGGATCGCAGGAGGTAGGACGATGAACGGTGAAATGTCACACCAAAAAGTATCCACGCTTTGTTCTTTTTAGTTGTATATAAATATGTATATAGGAGATTCCTGACCAGTCGGACCCGATGTCCCGCAGGTGTACACCAATGTGGCCATGTCTGCCCCTAGCCCAGTTCGATCCCAACTGGTTGCAGGACTGTAGGAGTGCGAGCCGGAGGCGGAGGCTGAGGCTGATGAGGAATAAGATATCGCTGACGGATCGATTTATAGGCACATGCACGCAGCGGGCCGATTCAATCAAGGACAAATAAAGACGAACACAAACTCTTTTATTTGAGGAGGAGAGGAGAGGTAGTACGTGCTACGCTACGGGAAGCATGGCGACACGCGGCCAGAGCCAGACGATGGTGAATCGCCTGAGAAAGGTAAAGCGCTACTGGGCGTGGGACGACGACGACGACATTGAGGAGGCCGTGAACGTCCTGCAGGTGCAGGTGGGCGCCTGCAGGAAGGGACAGGGACAGGAGGTTCATCGCCGTGCACGGCCCGACGGCCGGCAGAGATCGTATTTGTATCGACGTCGGTGGTGGTACCAGCAGACGACGAGATTATTCCGAGCCAGATGCAGGTGAACGATGCCTGCGACGACGAGGAAGAGGCGGCGGCGGCTTTGGAGGACGAACGGAGGAAGAGGATAAGGGAGAGGCGGCTACCGCTTATGGAGCAGGAGGAGGATCTGCTGCCACTTGAACCGGAGGACGATGACGACGACGTGGTGGTCGGGGGCCTCGGGGCGGCGGAATCCGAGTACGAGACCGAGACCGTTCCCGTGGCGCCGCCAGTAGCAGTTGGTTTTGTCCCAAAGTCGCAGCGGAACAACGAGCGGCTCCAAGGGGGTTGAGGTTCAGGAGCTGCTGCTGGATAGGAAGGCTGAGACACGGCGGATACTCGTCCAAGCTATACGTGCACAAGAGCCGATGCAGCAGGCGGCGCCGGCTGACGACACCAGCATCATGATCGGCGCAGATGACGATGAGGATGCGCTGAGTGATCAAGCTGAAGCCGCCGTGGAGTACGAGTCATGGAAACGTATGGAAACGTCGGCAACTTGCAAGGATCAAGAGGCCGGGCTCGCCGTGAGGAAAAGGATGAGGACAACGGCATGGCGATGACGAAGAACATACGTCGCCGTTTGCTGTTCCACGACGACGACGACGACGAGCACCACCGGGAACTCATCGGCGGCCCTCCCAATCCTCCTGCGGCAGCTCCTGCGCCCAACAACAAGTACGTTTGCAGATACTACCATAAAGGACGATGCTTCTTCCAGGACAACCACAACCCTGACGACGCGACGCAAACAACTACGGGTGCATGTGACGACGTGTTATTCAGCCGCGATTTCTCTGCTCCGACCGGACAACATAAGGTGATGATGAACAAGACGGCCTTGCCCAAGGTCATGCAAGTCAAGAACTTTGGGCGACGCGGAGGAACCAAATGCATGGACGCGTCTTGTGAACGAAGACACTACGTACAAGGGGAACATTATTTCTCAACTCTAGCTCAGCTGTTGCGTGTTTGCATAATTGCGTTGCCTAATTCTTAAAATAATTTTTGCTAATTTAAAACTACAACTAAGATCATTACCCACCAACAAACCATGAAGGATATCATGTAACAGTAACTACTGCGACGACGACTACTACTCGTGCTACGACTATTTTTTTTACAAGAAAACAAAACCAAAACCATGGATGGATCGAGGAGGACTGAACAGAGCAAATGGAGAACCGAAAGGGCAATGAAATTTAACACCGTCAGAATTGAAATATATATACAGGAACATCGTGGATGAACCGTGGAGGCCTGTGCGGCAGGGCAAACTGCTGCAACTCCAAAGGCCAAGAGCACACAGCCAGCTGCAGGAGCCGGAGCAGCACTGCGCTGCTGCAGGTGTGTCAGCAACAGCACCCATTGGTGACCGACGGGAACGAAATGGGAGACAACAGTGAGTTTCTTTTCCTTTTAGGCCCCGTTTAGGTCTAAATTTTTTGGATTTTGGCTACTGTAACACTTTCGTTTATATTTAGCAATTAGTGTCTAATTATGGACTAATTAGGTTTAAAAGTTTCGTCTCGCGATTTTTCACCCAACTGTGTAATTAGTTTTTTTTTCGTCTACATTTAGTACTCTATGCATGTGCCGCAAGATTCGATATGACGGGTACTGCGCAAAATTTTTTAGAATCTAAACAGGCCCTTATTCATGTATGAAATTAAGTACGAGACAATGGATCCGGTCGAGTAGATTTGGGAAGTGTTTATTTGGAGTTTTTCTATACTTGGAAGAAAGCTTAGGACTAATTTGGAAGCAGGGGAGGCAGAGCAATCACCCTCGTTTAGACTTTGTTGGGTGTATCAAAATAATTAGTGCGCATACTATATGCATCCGCAAAATGCAGCCATCAATGGTTCCCTCTTTTCTTTTGGAAAAGAGAATACTCTGCTTTTTAGAAAGCACTAGTCCAAAAAAAAACGGTGAAAACAGAGTTGCAGCATGGATCTAGACGAAAATGAATGTTTGTGATAAGTCTAGCTTGCACATTATAAAGCATATGGAAAACCCAACACCGGGTTCACATGGACCATGCAACTATGACAGTGCTAGCGGCCGGACGTCGCATGCATCTGGACGTCTGGATGGACGCGTGCGTCCAAACGCCCACGCTGCACTCCGTTTCCCTCGTTCGCGCAAGCATGCCTCCGCTGGCGCTTACGCTTTGCTCGCCATGCAGGCCCACGCCTCGGTCATCTCCCGCACTGCCAGACTGCGCATGGGGACCGCTCGCGCCTCCTCTCCGCTTCTTACGCGCATCCCATGTGCAACGCCCGATCTATTTTAGAAATACTTAGACAAAACACTTGCAACATACGTCTAAAGACAGATGAAATGCTTGAAACATGTTTTTGAAACACTAGAAAAAACACATGAAAAACGCTTGAAACCATTGCAAACATACGCAGCATTAAGATAAAATACTTACAACATATGTGTGAAACATAACATTAAGATAAACACACTTGCAACATACGTCTAAAAACACCGATGAAACATTAGGAAAAGACATTTGCAATATACGTGTACAATAATTGCAACATATGCAACATCCAGATAAAGACACACATCCACCTCTAGTGGTTTCATGGAGGTGAAGAAACTTGAGCTGGAGGGTAAGAAGGTTGAGAAAGAATCAAAGATGATGGAAGCTTACAACCACCTCATATCACAAGATACAAGTTCAATGACTGAAGAGGAAAAGGCTGAGCCACTTGCTGCCACGAAGTGTTTAAGAAAAATGCTTTTTCATGACATTATCTAATTTGGTTATGTTGATCAGTAAGTCAGAAAAACTGTGTTGTGAAATGTTTCATCAAATGGCTGGTCTGAACAATGCTTCATTATTTTTTTGTGTAGGTTATTCTTGGCTGGGGCTATGAGGATGTTGTGTGGAATGAAGATTTGGACAAGGGCTCAGATCAAGTCTTCTGTTATCTGTTAGCTATCTAGTTCATGTAAACATCAGTGTTATTTTCAGTTATCTAGGTTGCTGAAAAACTTCTGAAAACCATCAGCTATCCTTTCCTGTTTTCAGTTTCTGAATTTTAGACTCTCAAAAGCAGCCCCGTTCTTTGGGTTGGAAGGTGTCTTTCTGTTTTCAGTTATATATTCACCTTTTCTTTGGAAGGTTGAACTCCTGCTAAGCTACCTACTACTACATTATATTACTGCTACCTACTATACTAATACAATTTCATTGAATTTTTTTAGCCGGTCCTTGTTTTCAGTCCACACTCCGCCACTGCGTGCAATGGGAAATCCATGCTGCACTCATGCAGAATTTCTGTGATCTCAAGTCAAAATGGCACTACTTGTGCATGCAGTGAGTGAAGTCAATCGATCGCAAAGGCTGAACTTCACACTCAAGCCGAAGTCTTACTACTCCGTGAAGCAAGCAAGGAAGAAGATCGATCGGTTTCTGGCACTAGGGTAGCATATATAACGTGGTGTCATCCCGAGCAGAACAAAAGTTAGTTATTGATCATGGTAACCTTAAAGATGTTTTTTCCAGCATAATTTGCCGTAACAAAATTGGACAGTACATTCTGATGGTACGTTGGACAGGGCAATGAAGTTCACTATGTCATATAGTGTTTGTAGGGACGGCTCTAGAGGCTTTATAGGAGCGGTTTGCCCAACCGCCCCTATCCAAACGCCTCTACAAATCATGTATTTGTAGGGGCGGTTTACAGACCGCCCCTACAAATCGATTTGTAGAGGCGGCTGGTGTTATCAGCCGCCCCTACAAATCGATTTGTAGGGGCGGCTGTATATTGAGCCGGCCCTACAAATCAATTTCCAGAAATCACAAAAAAGGGGCAAAAAATAGTATATTTTTTAATCCGAGGAGGTCCCCACAGCCACACACCCACTCTATGGTTGCAACATTTTTTTCACAATTTTTACACACTTTGTGTAAATTGAGTCAAACTAACGCCCTTGCAAATTTTAAGTAATTAATTATCCTAGTTTAACTCCTACACGCGTGTAGCGTCGAGATGGCAAACTAGAGGGGGGTGAATAGTGCTTTTCTAAAACTAATTGCGTCGGCTAACCGAAACAAATGCGAAATTAAAACTATCGGTCTAGTCAAGACTACACCCCTCTATCTAAGTACTCAAGCACCTTATAAATATTCTAATTAGGCAACAAAGGTGCCGGGCTAGCAAGAGCTCACCTAATCAATTCTAGTAGCAAGATCAAAGAAACCTATGCAACTAGTACTCAAGCAACCGGGGGAGCTCCTATACAATCTAGTAAGCAAAAGCACATAGCTCCTAAGCTCACTAGTAATGCTCCATAACAAGGCTACACAAGCTAAATTAGAGAGCTCAAATTAGTTAGCTACATAAACTAAGCAATGTGACTAACAAGGTTACTCAAATCAAATTAGTCATGCAAAGGAGCTACTTCTATGCTACACAAGCTAGAAGGTGAGCATGATGACACCATGTGACGAATGGTAGATGACTCATGATGATCCTTTCTATTTGCTTGAAGTTTTCCTTTTTTGGCTAGCCTCGTAGTACGAGTTGTTCATGAGTTTCTTGTTTCCTAAATTGCACCCTTTCTTTCTCATCTTTTTGTCATGCCATTTTTCTGCTCTTTGATCTTTTGACATCTTGTTAGACCTTCCGCCTCACTCATTGTTTTATGTCTGCAAAGGATTAGTGGACAACACATATCCAAAAGAAAATTCAATTTTGAAACACAGGTTGTTTGTCCAGAATTTTATAATTTCCCTCCATGCTAATGAAAAGATAGTGTTAGAATTATTTTAACATAGTTTTTGTTTATCATGTTCTATACAAGCATGGCTTCAAGGCAAAGGTATCTTGCAGCTAAAGATAAAGTGAATGATCTTTGATACTTACAGTTCTTTCATCCATGATGAATGAGCTGTGTCTTCTTTGCACTATATTATTGGAGTTCGACATGTGCATTACTTTATCTCCAATTTGAATTCATCTCGTGACTTACCCAAATTGAATTGAGAATTTTCTGCAGAGGTTAGTCCAATAAAATATTCAGTATCTGCTAAAGCAATTTTTAGTTCAATAACCAAACTGGACTCCATGTCTAATTTGATTAAGGAAGGCATTTTAACCTAAGCACCTCGCTTAATTTAAAAAACCTTTGGAAGTATGTCGAGTACTTCCAAACCAAAACTTACCATGGCAGACAAAGGTAACATAAAAGCACTATAGAGATTTACTCAAATGGAGATGAAAGAACACTATTATTATTTAGCAAATTGAGCATGTCTTAAAAGTAGTGACAACTAAAATAATTTAGCAACATGGCAAGAGATTTTTTTAGGAAGTCTACCCCCCAGCTTGAATTTTGCAAAAAAATCAAGTTTGGATGGATGTTCTTAAATGTTGCATGATAAATGGTTGGACATACCTTGGGTCATCATCCTTCATTCTTTTGGCTTCAAACCTGGAATGGTTAGTGACCAAATATACCCGAAGGAATATTTTCATAATTATATTTCTATTCTCATTTCACAAGGGCATCACAGCAAAAGGTGAAAGCTCATGTTGTCTCCCGAAAGTGCTTGTTTTAGGACAAAAGCTCGTCCTTGGGAAACCTTCAAATTGTGTTTTAAATTGGTGAAGTGGTTTTTCCTCCAACACCAACCTTTGTGTGCCTATCTCAAGATTCATGCCAATGAGATTTGCAATATTTGTGATAAACATATGCATCTACAACCACTCTTTTAACAATTTTATGAACATGAAGCATGAGAGGGTTGAAGATCTCGTGTGTGACAATGTTGGAGAGACCAATTAATTCCGGAGATTTCTCATGTGAGCATGGATTTGATGAGGTGCTCATGAAATAACTTCCATACTCGTCGACGTCATCTTCCTACTCCAATGTTGTTTCTTCATGAATGTCTATAGGCAGAAACATTGTCTCCATCATTCCATGCCTATGACATTCATTGGTCATTTTGTTATCCAAGATTTTCCTTGGATTGGTGACTTTTGGGTTGATCTTATCTAAAGTCCCATCCATCCATTCAATGGCAACGACACATAAGTTCTTAATATCCTCCAACCATTGTTGTTGCTCTTCTTGGTCTTCCTTGTGGCCTTCATGACTCCTATGCTTTGGGTGTTTTAGTGGATTTCTAGGATTATCATGAGTCTTAGAAGAAAGAGCGTAAGAGGGATCATCGGGATCAATGATGGGTTTAGATATGTGTTCAGATGAGACATCTAATATGGGCATAGAAAGGGAGAGAATAGGAATGGCTTCTAGATAGCTTGGCTTTCCTTCTATGGTTTCACTAGACATGTCACCCTTGTGTTCTTCCCAATGTCCTATATGGGAATAAGGATGCTTTCTAAGAGATCCCTTCTTGAGAGGATTTGAATTATATTTGCTCGAAGGTCTCTTGTGGAACTGTAAGTTTAAGCTTTTCCCAAAAACAGCATAAAAAAGATCATCCTCACAAGAAATTTCAAAAGGTTGAATTTCTTCTTCCCTTGGAGGATTTTGGGATATTGATGGTTCAGGATTGATAGCTAAATCTTGGGATTGGAGTGGTTCTGATTCGGCTATCAAAACTTCTTCTTCCTAATCGGGAGATGATTCCTTCTCTTCCTTAGGGAGTTTATTATGAATGCTAGTGCAGGGAGTGATTTCACTAATTTTATTAAGCATAGACCTTGCTACACTAGCATACAAATAAATAAAAGCTCCTCTAGAAGCTAAATCAAGGGATTGTGCAGAATCCTTACTGAGACCCATATAAAAATGTTGAAGGAGCATCGGGTCTAAGATAGCAAGGTCGGGAATAGTGGTAATGAGGTCATTAATATGTTTCCATGATATGCCAAGAGATTCTTCTTCTAGTTGTCTAAAATTTAGAACATCTTTTCGAAGGCTAACTACTTTAGAGATTGGAAAGAAACGTAAACAAAATTTAGAGTATAACGTTTCCCAATCTCCTTGCATACTTCCTACGGTTTGACTGTATCAATGTTTAGCTCTTCCCATCAAAGAGAATAGAAATAACTTCCATCTTAAGGTCTTGTCAGACATGCCAGCGATTCGCAAGCATGCACAGGTCTGTTCAAACTCTTGTAGGTATGAGTATGGGTTTTCATCATCTTCTCCCGAGAAGGATTGTTCCCGAATCAATTTTATAAAACACGGGCACAACTCATAACCAGGTGCTAGGATATGCTCTGAAGATTTTGGTGGCTTTAGGCTTACGCTCGTGGGTTTAGCATATTGATAGATAGGAGTGAAATCCATAGTAAAAAGCAAATCAAAAGAAAGAATAAAAGATAAAATATCAAGCTAGGCTCAAAGTTAATTCAGCAACCGTTTTTCTGGCAACGACGCCAAAAAGCTTGTTGGTATTTATTAACGCACATAGATAAATCCGTAAACACACGGATACCGTTGTAGCTTTCACCTGGAAGTATTCCAAGTATCCTATCCACAGGAAAACATGTGAGACTAACTATGGTCTAACTTAACAAGGGGTAGCAATAAGGTTAAGGTTTAACTTAACTAGGAGTAGCAACCAGGCTAAGGATAAATAGAAGCGTAGAGAGGATAACTGAGGTTTTCTAATTCTAACTTGGGTAAGTTATGCCTTCTACTGTTTATCTGGGGACATTACTAGGGAAAGACACCGGCTAACGGAAGGTGGACTACAAAGGATCAACGATGCTATATAGTACAAGGCTATATAGTATTGATGTCACAACCACGATCTACCACCATTCTGGAATGCAGGGTGCATCCACGATCAACCTAAGTCTACGCACCACGCGTACACTCACGATTAATACTCTACTCCCCGTAGGAAGAGAATAAAACAAACAAAAGAGAGTCATAATCCTAATGAACAATATAAATATAATACTTACTTGAATTAGAAGTTGATTACCAGAGAAATCTCAGAAGCAAGCTCAAGTAGAACTTGATTCCGTTAAGGTACAAGCCGTAGAGAGAGCACCAACAGGTCGACATCTCCTCCAAACTCTTTCCTCACTCTCTATGTCACTATTTCTAATTATAAGACTAAACCGTATAGAGGACTAATCTTCTCTTGATAGTTGGCTCTGATCATGATGAGGAGAATATGAATCAGAGTTTTAGGATGCCTCCAGGGAAGGTGGCATGGGCTGATATATATATAGGCTGGAGCGTCCAACGTGAGCCCTTGGATCAAACAACTTAAAGGACAGCGTAGATTGGATCTCAATGGCGGTGGAGAACCGACATTCGAAGCGGAGACTGACAGGTGGGTCCCATGGGCCGGCCGGCCTGCAGGTGGGGCCGACTGGCCCCACATGTCAGCCCCCCCGGGGTCTGCTTTGGTGGGTTGCCTTCCGGAGTGTTCTAGAGTCTTCCTGCGTCGGTTTCGTTGCGGATAAACGTGATTTACTTTGACGAATAGGTCCTCCTTGACAGTTTTCTGGATAAACCCTGCTGAAAAACAGATTTACCAAAACTTGTTGAATTTATTAGTTTAAACCCCTAGACCTATGTTTGGTGATGGAATTAAGTACAAATACATGTTATGTTGACGGTTTATAATTGATGTTAGTGACCGTCAACAATATGTAAGTGAGGTCTAGTTTTGTTCGTCTCGTCACGTAGAACACACCGGTACAGATGAAATTAAAAACGGATTCACCTTTCAGAAGTTATAGCAATTTAAAATAAATATTTTGCTTTATTTCGCCAATGTCCGCGCTGACATCATAGCATGCAAAAGCACAGGGGGAGGAGAGCCGTCCCAGCAGTTGAGACGCACGCGGTCAAAACCGTTCACTCGATTCCCATCGCGCGAACGACCGTGCAAATGGAATCTGGGTCCCTGCCTCCCTTCATTCCTCTTATTTTCCCCCCAAGAAAATAGCTTCAACAGAAACCAAAATAAAGACTTCAGATTTTCAAGCACCTTAAAAACGGAAACACGTCTCAACCACGCACACGATCATCTCAATTTCGCCATCCCTTCTTGTTCTCCTGCATACACGTGGTGGCGCCCTGGCCTAGGCAAAAATGAGCGCAAAATCATGCAAGGCATTAAGGAGAACATGCATGCAGTACGTCTCTCAAGTGTCAAGGTCTACGCAATAGAAACATCGTGTGAGCTCATCTTTATCACATCGAACCCTAGGTGTTGCCTTTGCTTCTTGCGCCGTCTAGCGAATAGCTAATGACCACATCATCATCTTCATCATCGGTGAGCTCGTCCTCGTCCTCCGCGTAGCCCAAGAGGTCGTACTGCTTGACGAGAGCATTCAGGTAGCCGGCTCACTTGCCATCGATGTACTTCGTCATAAGGTACTCGACGGAATGACGCGGACTTGGTGGAAAGCCTCTCGGCGGAGATGTCGGTGAAGGTACGGGGTGGACGAGTCCTCAGGAACTGGATGAACTCGGGCGTCAACGGTGTCTTGACCACCTTCTTTCGCTTCTTGGTGAGCTGGGTCTCCTCCGCCTTGGCGGCCGCCTCCCTGGCCTTGAGCCAGCGCTGCACCCCTCCGGGGACATCCCACATCTCCCTCCAGAGTCCGTCGGCCGCAAACGCCTCCTTCTTGAGCTTGAGGATATGGCTTCCCTCCGACGACATGCTCGGCTCCATGTTCTCCGTGCCTGTCCCCTTGTTGGTGATTTCCTCCGCCAGCTCCGGCGTCTTCCTCTTCATTGCTGCGGCCTGCGGCTGTTGATCTGCTTTGTTAGAAGATGGACTTGGAAAGGAAGGGAAGAGAGGAGTTACGTGTGGCTTTTATATATTGCCATATATGCCCCTTTCCTCGTATCAGGATCGGATCCAGTTGATGAGCAGGTCGCTCCCTCCCTCTCGCGCTCGTGGCGTTACGTGTGGCATGGCAAGGAAATCTGATCCGGAAGCGGGTTCAGTTCGCGCGCTCAACAACCGAAAGCGCACAATCAAATCCGTCTGCTGGAAGGCATGCAGCTTATTAGCTGGCGCGCGCACAGACACAGCACGTATCCTCTGCCCTTGAGTGTCAAGTCTTTTACACTGTGTTTTGCTTACAGTACCCGCAATGAAAATGAAAACTACAGACTGCAGGCAGACAGACAAGCCTTCCCTAGTTCTCTCTTGAATGGTCACTTGTTACTACGTGTGGTGTCATATCAGATCAGATTAGATGATGAACGTCCGCTCTATCAGTACAAACCCTTATAGTTCCTTTTCTTTTCTTCCATATATGATCAGGGAGTTCTCACCCAATAATTGGATCGTGATCGATGTGGCACACCACAACATGTCGCCCTGTCTCTGCGCCCGCCGGTCACCCCTAATCCCCTCCTCTCTTTCCGTGTAGGTGGTACTAAGGAGCCGGGATGAGCAGCTGAGGACGAGCATGCCGCCAGCATGCCCCAACCATAGCACCACCATCCACCGGCCCCCAGCGCCCCCATCCGCCCCCCCCCCCCCCCCCCCCGCGCGCACCGCGCGCCCAATCCGCTCGCCCTCGGCTCGCCCTAGGCCGAACAACATAAAATACTAGCAACATAAAGAACATTTGAATGCAACATACGTATGAAAACAAAATGAAACATGCACTTGCAACATGTGTGAAACACATGAAACATCTAGAATTACAACTTGCAACATGAAACCACTTGCTGCAACATAAGACTGAAACATCTAAAATATTTGGAACATACTGTTGCAACATATGTGTGAAACATACGCAATATGCAAATAAAAAAACGATTGCAACATATGTCTAGAAACATATGAAACAGTTTGAACAAATGCTTGCAATATGCTTCTGAAACATTTGCAACATCCCCCTATCTACTTTTGCAACATCAAAATGAAACAACTGCAACATACATCTGAAACTTCTGAAACACTAGAAACATACATATGCAACATAGGCGAGGGGAAGACCGGGGCAGCAACCGATAAATCAGGCTTTGAACAGCAACATGGCAAGCGTCACGGATCTGTGCCGGGATCCGGTAGTCGGAACATGCCCGGTGAGCACGACCTTGTCGGAGCACGACCTTGTCGAGGTCGTTGACGCCCTTGCAGTGCCTGACAGGCGCCGCCTCCTGCTTCTCCTCGCCCACCGGCAGCGATGACGCCGAGGCCGACATGCTGTCCTTCCGCCAGACCGAGCCACAACGAGCATCGCACGCCGAGGCCGAGCGGAGCGGAGCAAAGTAGAGTAGTGGAGCTAGAGGGAGGAAGAGGAAGAGGAAGTGGAGAGAGGCAGGCTGGCAGATGGGCTGGCTCAAGGTCGATTTGGGGAATTTCCGCATAGCATCCTTGCGTGTTGTTTTTTTGAGAGAGAGCGGATGAGTGGATGAGGATAAGCCACGTTCAGACGGGACGGACGCTGGTGGGCCAGCACTATCGTAAATTAAAATGTGGTCTAACTACGAAACCTAGACACAATGTGCGGGCACATTCCAAGCACGGCAACGCCGCGCACTGTTCTAGTTTGATTCAGAGAAACTGTGTAAACCTCAAGTGTACTCACTGGAAAGCCATGTTCCGTGAGCCCAAATGTGAAACGGGGTAGATTCACGGCGGCTGCTATGTATTGTACGAGTACATCCATGTGCCTCTGCGCCCTTAATTTCTCATGCCTACAGATATAAAAACACAAGCCAAAAACTGGTATGGTAGTCTTATATCAACATGTCGAAAGCCACATCTCACTCAACCAATTCTGTTTCATTACATGCGGCACCGTGCAATCGTCATGACGTCGATGGTCCAAGCTACATTGCTTAGACGACGGCCAAGCGCTGCAAATCCTTTGTGTCTTAACATATTGAGTTTCCGTGATCTTAAGTAAAAAATGGCACTGCTTGTGCCTGCAGTGATGAGTGAAGTCAATCGCAAAGCCTGAACTTCACTCAAGCCAAAGCCAAAGTCTCTAACTACTGATTTTATTTGTAATTCAAAGAGTGAGTTCAAACAGACCTACTACCTGATTACAGACCTGATTTGAGGGCAACACCATGCCACATGTCAGGGAGTTACAGGGTAATAGCCATTTCCATCCACCAACAAAATTCAGGTGATATGCAAGATCATTCATAGGCTTCTGTCTAACAACGAAAAAACAGATCCAGAAGCACTTTGAACTCACAACTCTGTACTACACTTGTACAGCCATCAATAACCAGAGTCCAAAACATACAGGATACATCTCACTATCTCAGCGCAACACTAGCAACCACCTTCACTCACTCGTCTTTCATGGTACATTAATGCGCGTTTGAGTTTTTTCAGGGATTTTTAAGAGATACTAAGAATTCATGAAGAAAAGAGCACACTCAAATACAATAGGTAATGCCAAGACCCAAAAGAAGTCTGTATTGTATTATAACAAATGTTTATAACCAAAGTCAGCGCAGGACTTCACAAGTACAATAGGTACGGCTCACGAAAACAAGAGCTGACTTAACGACAATGATGATAATCTAAAGCAGCATGATCATATTAGCTTAGGTAGTGGCCTAAAGGCTGCCAAGTCACTCACTTTCATCTGATTGGCCTTCAGCCTACCCTAGGCGCCGCAGATTTTTCAGTTTGCCGTGAAGCTATCCCGTTTCACATTAATCGCCTGGTTCGCTTGAACTTATCAGCCCGGCTTATCAGCCTACCCTAGGCGCCGTGGATTTTTCAGTTTCAGTCACGGGCTTACCGCTCAACTACTGTTCATCCTTTGGTAATTTTAAGTAGAAGCAGCAATGCATGGGCCGTTCTTGATGTGGAACAAACTAAATGTTGGTTTGTGTCAGGCATTTGGTTCAGAGAAACTGTGTGAACACCAACCATTCACTGAAAAGCTGTTTGGCTGATGGTTTTTGCGGCTGATAAGCCAGACGTTGTTGTTTTATTGTGAGAGAAAAACACTAAGCTGGGCTGATAAGTTGAAGCGAACCAGGTGATTAATGTGAAACGGGATAGCTTCACGGCGGCTGATATGTACTATTGTACTTGCACATCCATGTGCCTCAGCGCCCTTATTTCTCATGCCTATACGCCTATACAGATATAAAAACACAGAGCCCTGAACACAAGCCAAAAGCTTGGTATGGTACTACTATGGTACTGTTATCTCAACATGCCGAAAGCCGCATCTCACTCAACCAGTTTCGTTTCACTACCGTACCAGATTATATTAATCCAGTTGCATGCGGCGCCGTGCACTCATCATTGTGCGTCGATCGTCCAAGCTACATTGCTTAGACGACGGCCAAGCACTCGCTGCAAATCCTTGCTGTCTTAACATATTGAGTTTCCGTGATCACAAGTCAAAAGTGACACTGCTTGTGCATCATGCAGTGAGTGAAGTCAATCGCAAAGTCTGAACTTCACTCAAGCCACAAAGTCTTACTACTCCATGAAGCAAGCAAGGAAGAAGATCGATCGGTTTCTGGTACGTACTTGTTTTCAAACCTTTCACCAATCAAGGATGAACCAATCTCCTGTCAGTAACTGAAGTGACTGAAGAAGTCTGAAGAACTGAACTACTGAAGACAACCAGCCTGCACTCCTGTCTGCCATACCAATTCGATCTCTTTTCCTTGGGATCTGAGGACGGACGTTCCATGTCATGCCAGCAAATTAAAAATGCAATTTTTAGGGTAATGAGGCTGCAATAATTCCGCCATCCGATTGATCTTGATGGGCCATGTGCTTCGCTTGGGCGCCCCACTGTATCCTGTCCGGGCCATTCCAATTCCATGCTGCAGAAACAAACACCTAGCTAGCGGCAGGCAGGAACAAGATCCGAGAAAGCACCAAGTCGATCCATGCTCTCCGGCGAGCAGAACCAGAACATGGGACGGACGGAGCCGTCGCCCTCCCCCCGGCCTTGGTGCAGGAGGTGCAGAATCGCAGAGCCACATGCCGTAGCTTCCTCCGCACGTCTTGCCATGCTTGTGATTGGATCTCCTGGACTTCTAGGTCCAGATTTAACGGGTAAAAACTTAACTTAGAGAAAGAAAGCTTGTTGATATACCTCATGTCGAGCACAGTCATGGACATGGCGTCGCCGTGAGGTAGTAGTAACGTGGAGGCGTGGTCTAGTGGTGGCGGTGAAGGCGTGGTCCAGTGGCGACAGCAAAGGCGATGGCACTTTCTGTCGCTTACAGTGCGTCTTTCTAAATCGGACTAGAGCTAGGATGTCGGTGGGGCGCTAGCGGCTACTGTGAACCTCGTGACTCGAGCCCCAGCCCCCACCTCCTATTTATTACGCTGCGCGACAGGGGCCCATCAGCCAGAAGAACGGCTGGGCGCCCTCGATCTAGGCATGGATTAAGGTCTCAATTGACCGTTGGGCCAAATTGATGAAGATCAACTTAACATTCTCCCCCTTGATCTCACCTTATGAATTAAATATAACTTTCTTTTTTTTTCCAATTCCATCGCATATCAGTGCATAAAGCGTGTCTCATCGTCACGGTCAGTTGCCATTAGATTTAACAGCTATAATGCACCTCTCTGTTTTGAAACAGATACTCAACTAGGCCCTTAGTATCTAGAAATCATAGGCTTTCCCGTAAACCAATGTCGACTGTGTGTTCTCTGAACGTACTGGGTGGTAAGCCTTTGGTAAGCGGATCCGCAAGTACTTACTCAGTACTTATGTGCTCAATGCTTTCAAAATAATTTTGAATTTTCTCCTTTACCACATATAACTTAGTGTCAATGTGTTTGACAGCACACTTGACCTGTTGTCTTAGGAGTTAACTTACTTAAAATGATTATTGTTGTTGTCTACCATTATTAAATCCGAGTACAAATTCCCTTAATCTTATTTTGCCTGTTTCTTAAGCCTTATGTCAAGCTATACTATGGTGTGCATTATTGATGATACCATAACTGTTTCTTTGGAGCTTTTTCATAATAATACTCTAACTGCGAGTGTTAGCAACTACTGTGGATTTCACTACACATCTCGCCAAGACTTAACATTGGTACCCTCAACTATTTGAGAGTAATTGTTCTTTCTTACTCAGCATGAGGCATATAATGCTTTGCAAAATTGCAAGACATTCTTAACTCCATTCCAGTGATCTATATCTGAACGGGACTTCTGCCAAAATATCCCGAATACGTAAACTATGTCAGGGTAAGTTCTTACTTGTACTTGTACACTCATCAAGCTTCCAAACGCTGAAGCATATGAAACCATGTTCATTTGATCGATCTCACATCGGTTCCTAGAACACTGGAAGTTTCCAAAACTATTACCCTTGACTATAGGAGCAGGCGTAGGTTTATTTGCTTGCATACTTTATTTCTTTAGAATCTTTTTTAGGTATGCGTTTTCTACAGGCCTAATACCCCTTTTCATCTATCTTGGTGAATTTAAATTCTTAGAAACAATGACGTTTCACCAAGATCATTTATATTGAAACTTGAGGACAAGAATTTCTTCTTCTCTAATGGTAGATTAACATCACTACTAGTGAGTAGGACATCATCTAGACACATGATGTGGAAAATGAATTTTTCATTCTTGAACTTCGCATAAACGTTATTGTCCTTCTCATTTTCTTTAAAACATAAACTTTCTTATCGTTTCATCAAATTCAAATACTACTGTCTAGAGACATGTTTTAACCCATAAATAGATTTCTACAGGCGACATCCCATACATTCTATTTCATCCACGGCAAAACCTTTGGGTTGTGCCATATTAATGTTTTCATACAAATCCTCATTAAGGAATGTCGTCTTTACATCTATCTGATGTAACTCTAAATCGTAATGTGCTAATAACACCATTATGATTCTAAAAAAATTCTTACATAAGGCTACAGAGAAAACTCTCATCGTAATCTATTCATTCTCTTTGTATAAAGCCTTTTCCTACAAGTCATGCTTTATATCTTTTCACATTCCCTTTGGAGTCATATTTTGTCTTGTAGACCCTTTCACAGCCTACTGTTTTGACTCCATTAGAAATTTCTAGTAAGTCCTAGATATCGTTGGTATTCATCGAATTCATTTTAGCTTCCATAGCTTCTTCAAATGAGGTGAGATCACCCTCCATTTTAACTTTCTTCACTAACATAGACTTCATAGTCATCATAAAACTGGTTTACTAATTCTTTGAGACCTTCTAGGGTCTCAACTACTTGCACTTTCATGTGGGGCTGTTGTTGCTCTTCATTGCCGAGAGGCAATTGATTCTATAGGCTCCTGTATTATAAGATCCTTGTTTACATTATTTATCTTCTTCGAAGAGCCAACAACAGGTGTTGTATAAGTCATACAACATCAACAAGTATTGAGAAATTCATTGTTTTGAATCACTGAAGTGGGCACTCAGTCCCGCTTCTCTTTAAGTCATAGGTCTCTACATACCTTGCTCCCTCAGATCTTTCTATCTTTTCTAAAAAAAATTGTATCTTCAAATATCTTATTTTGGGTTTAATCTGTTGAAACCTCATATGGCGCTTTGAGCACCACCTTAACATCTTCGAGGCTGACTACGCTATCTTCCTGTCGAAACTTTAAAATGTCCAAAAATTTAGCTATTTCTCTGCTTGGGGTATCATTGTTGTGACTGTTGTACTCCTCCAACGATCGCATTCATCTTTATTAATCTTTATCTCACTCTTAATAAAGAGTATCTTTCTTAATTAATCTTTATCTCACTCTTAATGAAGAGTATTTTTCTTAATTGATCTTAATGTTCTCCCCCTCGAAATACGATATGAACTTTACTGCCATAATTTCGAGAACTATTCAGAAAACCTGTGAACGAGGAGACACTTATAACTTACTTCATTCATATGATTATGTCATATAAATAAAGTTATTTCTTGATCCGTTTAGGAGTACACTTTCCTTATTTCACTTTAAGAACTCAACGAGGTCTTTCATTAGGAGTACTTTTGCAAGTCATGCTTGCATCTTTTCTTATCTTTTGGTTAGTATTAACTATTAACCATGACGATGCATTTCTTTTGTGCCACGGTCAATACTAGGACAACATAAGAGCTACCCAAACTTTTCTCGCTATGCGGGATACAAAACATGTGAGTCATCACAAAACTTTTCCCGCCATGCAGGAATGACTAGCATAAGTACTATACTAAAACTTCTCCCATGCGGGATAAATCTATACACAATTTACTGTAACAAAAACTTAGTCATGATGACTAAAACATTCACTTATTTCTTTATTTTCCAATTAAATCTTTCCATTGGTTCTAATTTACTCAAAAAATTAGTAAACTAACAAAAAAATAGTCCTGAACTGGCTTGACTCAAGCCTTTTCATTCACATAGCCCAACATTGCAGCCCGTTGGCATGCAGCCGAATGATTTCGTCGGTTAAATAAATAAGGTGCTTCTGCATCAATTCTACTTCACCGTTGGGCAGAAAATAGAATTAATGCATAAAACTCAAAAATCAAATTGAAATACATATAACTACTCTTCAAAATTAAATTCTCCCGTTGGTTCGAATTTAATTAGAAGATAATCAACATCATTGCAGCGGAAACTTGATAATAAAATACATTCTTTTAGTTCAGAAGCATTTTTTGTCCTTATCTACTCTCTGAAAAATTGACCACGTTGGTGTAAAATTTATCAGAGATTTAAACTTCAAAGTTAAATTTATTATAATATTGTTATCATCAACGTTGGTCAGAAAATAACAATACCATAATTTAACATAAACAAATCGTACTACTCCCCTAATTTAATTTTTTTTTCCGTTGGTTCCAATTTAATTAGAGGATAAACATAATCATAATTTGCTAAAAGTAACTGTTCTTCAAATTAAATTCTCCCATTGGTTCGAATTTAATTAAAAGATCATCAGCATTAAACTTTGCAGCGGAAACATAAAAAATATAATTTATCTACTTTTCAGAAGAATTTCACTGTACTCATCTACTCTTTGAAAAAATTATCCCGTTGGTTCAAATTTTGACTGAGATTTAACATCAAAACTTGACAAAATTCATCAAAACTGTTTCTGAAAAATAATAAAACTGAAAACTATTTACTTTATTCATTTTGGCCCAACCGAGAAAATTCGGCCCGTGGTCCATCTCTCCGGCGCGCGTGAGCGTGCGAAAAGCACGGCCCAGCGGCCTGCTTCACCCGGCACGCGCGCCCGCTGCCCCATGCCCAGGCCGCAACCTAGGCCTAGGCCAGGAATCCGCTGCCCTGCCTAGGACAAATCTGGCCCGTCCGCCGTCAGCCATTGGATCCGATCCGACGGTCGTCCGCGCGTCTCACCCCAACAAAAAACGCGCCACGGCCACTCCCAAGGAAACCCTAGGTCCATTCGTCACTCTCCCTCCCTCTCCGCTCCTCAGTGCCGAGACAGAGAGCGGCGACTAGAGGAAGAGGTGGTGGCGCAGCTGCGGGGCCCCTCGTCGGCGCGCGCGCTCGCCCGAGGGTGAGCGCGTCGCCGTCGATTGGCCTTCTGGCGACGTCCTTTACCCTCGAGCCTGCGGAGCTCCCCAAAAACCATAACTTCACTTTCTCCTCCCCCTTTCTTTTCACTCTCACGGACGGCGTCCGAAGATGACAGTAACGCGCGGCCGCGCAAGGCAGCCGAAGGAGGAGTGCGACGCCGCTATGGGCCCCCTTGCCGGAATGCACGCTCCCCAGTGGGTGAGCACGCCGCCGTCGAGTGGTCCTATGACAGTGACCTAGCCTGTGCTCGCGCACGCGGCGTTTCCTTCCCGCGTGCCGACGAGGCGCGCGGCGGTGTCAACAGCGGTGGAGTAGCCCTGGTGAGTTCCTTCCCTTTCCGTCCTTTCCCCTTCTAGGGTTAGGGTTAGGTTAGACTATTTCTCCTCGCGCCCACGGCGGCTCGGGGTGACTTCCCGCACGCCGTTGAGGTGACGGCCGACGGTGGTGACGGTGGGGAAAGAACCTAGGTAGGTCCCTTCCTCCTCTCCATTCTATGATCTAGAGTTAGGGTTTGGGAAACTTGAAATCTTTCGTCTTCTTTTAATTTCTTTTCACTTTTCTACCCCGATCTAGATCTACAAATTAGAAACCTGCTCTGGTACCATAGATAGGATTTACTGGACCTCTAGGTGCAGATCTAGCGGGTAAAAACTTAACTTAGACAAAGAAAGCTTGTTGATATACCTCATGTCGAGCGTAGTCACGGCCATGGCGCCGCCGCGAGGTAGCAGCAACGTGGAGACGCGGTCCACCGGCGGCGGCGAAGGCGTGGAGGCGCGGTCCAGCGACGGCGGCGAAGGCGATGGCACTTCTCGTCGCTTACAACGCGTCCTTCTAGGTTGGACTAGGGCTAGGACGTCGGTGGAGCGCTGGTGGCTACGGTGAACCTGCGTGACGGGAGCCCATAAGCTAGAAAAATGGCTAGACGCCCCTGATCAGGACGCAGATCAAGGGCCAATTAACCGTTGGGCCAAATTAATGGATATCTAACCTATCAGCTTGCTGCCGCGCAAGTCACGGTGCGGCGCCTCGCACAGTTGCAGTTGCAGCAGGGCTTGCAGCCACATGCACGTGCGCCTCCCATCTGATTTCGCATGCGTGCGCGATCGCCGACCGGCCTCCTGCCGCCATATATACACGGCCGGGGTTATCGCATTCTCAGCTGCGCTTGCACGGCTCCTTGGCTCAGTGCTCACCGCCGCTAGCTTCGTCGTCTGTGTACAGACAGACCACCGGAGGTCTACTCTGCTCTGCCGCGCTTCCTGATCGCCTGATCGGTCGTCGCCCGGCGATGGCGCGTGGTTACAGTTACGGTTATGGTTACGGTTACAGCCACCTGCAGGCCGCCGCAGCCGCCGCGCTGGTGGTCGGCTGGGCGCTGGCCGTCGCATCGCCGGCCGGGGCGTTCGCGCCGTCCGCCTGGAGCAAGGGCAGCGCCACGTTCTACGGCGGCAGCGACGCGTCCGGCACCATGGGTACGTTACGCATGCATGTAAAAGGTTCAATCTCTTCGTCTCCATCGTGAATCGTGACGACTGACACAACGTGTGCACGCATGCAGGCGGCGCGTGCGGGTACGGGAACCTGTACGCGCAGGGGTACGGGACGCGGACGGCGGCGCTAAGCACGGCGCTGTTCAACGACGGCGCGTCGTGCGGGCAGTGCTACAGGCTGGTCTGCGACGCTGCCACGGACCCGCGGTGGTGCCGCCGTGGCCGCGGCGCCTCCGTGACCGTGACGGCGACCAACTTCTGCCCGCCCAACTACGCGCAGCCGTCGGACGGCGGCGGGTGGTGCAACCCGCCGCGGCAGCACTTCGACATGGCGCAGCCGGCGTGGGAGCGGATCGGTGTCTACCAGGGCGGGATCGTGCCCGTGCTGTTCCGCCGCGTGTCCTGCAGGCGCCGCGGCGGGGTGCGGTTCACGGTCAGCGGCCGGGACTACTTCGAGCTGGTGCTGGTCACCAACGTGGCGGGCGCCGGCGCCGTGCGGGCCATGGACATCAGGGGCACCCGAACCGCCGGCTGGATGCCCATGTCCAGGAACTGGGGCGCCAACTGGCAGTCCCTGGCGTACCTCAACGGGAAGAGGCTCTCGTTCCGGGTCACTGCCGATGATGGGCAGACCGTCGTGTTCGCCGACGTCGTGCCGGCGTCGTGGACGTTCGGGCAGACGTACGCGAGCAGGCTGCAGTTCAAATAGACTAAGGGCGCGGCCACGTGGGCTGGGCCGAGTTGAAGTCGTCGGCCGTGGCGTGCTTTGCTGGTGGGTCTCTGTCAGTTTAGCTGCCCGCCTACGCGTGCTCGGCCCAGCCACTATCGCTGCTTGTAATGTCTGCGTTGCCGGCCCTTTTTTTTCTTCATTGTGCGTATCGGATGATGCGTATCATATCAGTGCTACGAACTTGGTAATCCATACTTAAGCATAAGTTTTTGTCGATTTTTTATAAAAAAAGGTAAGTTTTTTTGTCGAATGGAGGAAGAGAACACAAGAATGAGCCTAGCCTAATGGGATATTTAATATTCGTCATTCTTACATATGGCACCTCTCTATTTACCGGCTTTAGGGAGGAACCAATATAATTGCCATTCAGAATAGTATCATATGTTTTTTATCACTTTTGCTAATATGGCACGCTTCGTGGGCATGCCAACGTGGCAGTGTCCCTAGGAGCCCTAACTTTTTGCCCCCACCTCCTTCTGTTTTGTGGCCTGTTCTCTTCCCGAGCTTCCACCTTTGCCCTGTTCTCGTTGCGCTCCTCCCGGTCCCAAGGACTGAAGATAGTCCACTATATTGGCTTGAACCATTCTGTCGGATGATTTAGCTCCCGCAATGCCTAACAACTAATTCACGTAAGAGGAATCAGATGGTAACACACGAGACATAAGATTTATACTGGTTTAGACATGTGGGGTGCCCTAGTCCAGTCGGGGGTTGTCGACGGGATATCGTCGATAGTCCACCGAGACGTATACCCACGATGGTAGATTGTATGGTAGAAGTGCACGTGATCAGGAACTAGATGGCAACAGAGACACGAGATTTAGACAGGTTTAGGCCATCAATGCGACGTAAAACCCTACGTCCTATGTTATGTTGGTTTGTATTGATTGTGTGTATGATGAGGTGATGAGATGATTTTGAGGGGGTCCTCTACACGCCTTATATAGCTGGGGGTAGGGTTACAGGTCGGTTAGATCTAGATTTAGTCGGTTACATGATAACCAAAATAAGGAATATGATATCTAGCATATCCGATCAGATCTCTATCTATCTTCAAGATTCCTTCCCAAAGCCTTACGGTGCACGCCGAGCAGTGCCTTGCACCGTACGTCTTGATCTTGTGGGCTAGACCGTCCCTGATGGTGCGGCCTATGTCTTGCGTCGTGGGTACCCGGGGTTATACCTCCACAGCTAGTCCTTGAGCACCTTGTATCTGCTGAGCAACGCCGTCTTGATCATGTTCGAGCATTCTAGCTTAAAGCCGATCAGTCTAACTGGTAACCGACCAGTTTAACTAATAGTCCGACCAGTTTAACTGGTAGCCAACCGAAGAAAATAAATAGCCGACCAGTTTAACTGGTCTGCAGATCTCGAACTTGCTCAGTAAGGCTTACCAGAATGATGTAATGAGCTCAAGATTAAATTTATTTTTTTTACCTTACGTAAAGTGTACACACTTAGGTGCCGTTTGCGATGTTAGATGATTATCATCTATGACTTAGTTAATAAGGGAGCTTAGTCCATTGCTAAAACAATACATGCACCGTAAGGTGCAGTGTACACACAGAGTCCTTGAGCCTGACGGTAGGTGAAGAATTCACCTATTGCCAGGATAAAAAATAGAAGACTCCAAATGTTAGGCCCTAGCTTAGCTAATAAACATTAGGAAAGGAAAATAGTACACTCACCACAAGGTGAAGTGTACACACTTAGTCCCCGAGCTTGCTAGAAGATTGAGAAAAATCTTGTAGCAGGGCCAAAGAAGACAAGTCAAAATATGATCGAATATCAAATAAATGGAGTGTGCTTAGCACCCGTAGTCAAAAAAGGCCTGCTTCAATAGGAAACCTAAAAGGCCCATTGAAGGGCCCAACGTCCAACGGCGGAGATTTCAGAGTCATGCGTGCAGCGTGGCACGGTTGCCTAAAAACCCTAGAATGCGAAGAGGCGGGGGTGAACCGTTATAAACTCTGATGCCCACGACACACACCCTCATTCCCCGTCGTAAATAGTTGCTTCATCTTCTTTATGGTCCTCCATCTCTCAACCGCTCCACCAGTAAACAAATATTCGCAAAAATTCAAATCGAATCCTTCCTCCCCCAACTAGATCTGAGCCATGGCAAAGGGGATGAAGCACAGTTGCACAAGCCCGAAGAAATCTGAGAAGGAATCAATGGCGGATGCGGGACAAGCTCGGTGGGATCTAGAATGGATCTCATCGACCATCACCAAAGAGGATCTCAATGGAATGTGATGGAAGGCATCATCCCTAATAGGGAAACCGGTGAATGTTGACTGGTGATGGGTGAAGTATTCCCGACCCCTGACACCCATGAAATTGTTGTCTTCGAAGCCCACTATGTTCGGGGATTTGGACTTCCTGTCCATCCCTTCTTGCGCAATCTGCTCCGATACTACGGTATCAGCCTCTGCCATCTGAATCCCAATAACATCCTTCATATTTCTATCTTCATCAACCTATGCGAAGCCTTCCTTGGCATCGCATCGCACTTCAATCTATTTCGCCATTTCTTCTGTCTGAAATCGGTGGTCGACGTTGTATACCTGCGGTTGCGGGTTTGGATGGTGAATCAATACATCGATGTCCCACTTAATACTTCACTGAAGGGGTGGACTGCGAAGTGGTTCTATTATAGAAATTGGGAGCAAAACATTCTGGCCGACATCGACCATTATGTAGTGCTGAATGCAAACTGGTCGGTGAGGCCGAGGGGCGAGGAGATGTCCCAAGTAGAGGAGCTGATGAAGATCCTCAAAGAAATCAACTTGGATGGGGTTAGCGTTGTGGTTAATTTCGTATGCCACCGCATCCAATCGAGCAAGGAGAGGGTCAACCCCGCGTATGAGTGCGCAGGGGATGATGATGTAGCTCGGGAGGCACCCAAGAAGTTGGAAAAAGGCGACGCCTATGCCTGGCTCTAGAAGTTCTTCGCAACCTCAACATCATTGAGGAATGTGGGGCAAGGCCATATAGCCTCAGCAACCCCGCAACCAGAGGCAAGTGATCCGACCAGCTTAGCCAGTACTACTACTCCTTTTGTAATGTTTTCATCATATCTTTGATGTGTAGTCACAGGACCGAGCGACGTACTTCTCCAATGTTCCAGATGGCACCTGGCCGACCGCTGTTAACGCACGGCCGACCAGTGACCAGAAATCAGCAAATCTGACCCTGGATGACAGCGAGTCATCCGAGTTGGACAACAAAGATGAGGGGATTGTTCCCAAGCGCAAACAAATGAAAGGTGGGAAACAACCAATTCACAAAGAGCCAGCCAAGAAGAAAAGAAAAGTAGTCACTACGTCGACCTGCAAGCATGGCAGGGTGAAGATCAGGGAGCTCGCCGTACACCCTAGTGGCCAGAGATATGTGGCGCCGTCGGATTTCGATGATGAAGAGGAGGAGGAAACACTCCAATACAGGATTGTGCGCATGGCTACCCCCCTCCAACCACCAGGGTGTCCAACCAGGAAGCCCAAGAGCGTGCTAACTGTGGAGCTACTGACGAAGTCCCCGAGCCAGAACAAGAGACTCCAATGGGAAAGAGAGCCACCACAAGCCCGAAGACCGTGGGGGTGAGACGACCACCCCTGCGCTTCGCGAGGACAGCATTAGGGCAAGGGAGCTCCGACAAGCCACGTTGGTTTAAAGCCTCCGTTAGGCGACCAAACATGTAAGTATAACACCTTTAGTCCATGCCGATCACTATTAATCTTGAAATTATTGATGAACAACCATCTTTTCGTAGCGAAGCATCAACCGAAAGTTATGCCTAGTCGGCATAGGAGAACCGTGGCATGAGACGGAGCAGTCCACTCCAGACATTGGCACCAGAGACATCAGCGGAAACCAGTCAGAGGAGGCACCGAAGGCATCTGAGCTGGTGGCGAGTCCCGAAGTATCTCCATCGGCGGTGACCCTCAGCGCTCCGATCGGTCCATGGCGCAGCAAGGAGCAAGGCCCCTCGATGGAGATCCCCGAGGGAATTGAAGGAATTGATCGGGAGCCACTGTATCCTTGGGAAGCCCCTCCTCGGGCTATAAGGACATTTTTATGCCGACGAGACTTGGTGGAGGTCGTGGAGGAGGAGCAGCCAGCAAGCAGATGAAGGAGCTCTAGGCCACCCTTGCATCGGCATCAAGCCAAATACAAGTAAGCCAAGCTGTGCTGTTGCTTGTTGTCATGAAGACCAAGTTGTAATTAATATTGCTGCAGGAGCTAATGAAAACAGCCAAGCACCATGCTCATCTTCTAGAGCAGGCAGCCCTAGCCCTTGCTGAGAACAAGAGGCTACGGGAATCGGTGGAAGCATTTGAAAATAGCTTGGCCGGTGCTCACAGCGACAAGGAGAAACTGCAGTCGCACATGTCGGAGCTAGAGTCCGAGAACTGGTCACTAACCGAGCAGAAAAATGGTAAGACCTTAGGCCTCATGGCATGATGCATTGCTTTTCGCCCCTACATCATGCAGTAATGTAATACCGGTGGATGTAGAGCTAGAGACAGATCTCTTCCTATCACGCGAGGAGAGGGATAAAGCGCATATAGCGGAGAAAAAGATCGCTGAGGAGCTCCAATGTGTGTTCTTGTGATAATAGTTCATCTTTCAGAATGTGGAGCGTGTTTAACACGTCACTGTGATGTTTGTAGTGATCCGCACCAACTCTCAGGTGCAGTTCCAAGACTTCCAGGCGTGACTGAAGGCCAAGCAGGACAAAATCAATGCCACAGTCAAGAGAATAAAACCCGTACTTGACTACATCGCCCCTGAGCCGCTGGAGCCCCAGACACATGCTTTCAGATTTAGGCCTCCCCATTCCGACGCGATCGTGGATAGGTGCAAAGGGGCCTTGGCGTGTTTCAAGGAGTTCACCCGTGGCACCGCCTCCTCTGCCACAAGTCACGCCCTGGCAGTGGTCCGATCACTCTACCCTTTGGTAGAGCTGGACGTGATCGATGGAGGTTTCGCCCGGGGGACGACTGAAGCGTAGATCAAGGCGCTTGAAGGAGAGGCGACGGAGTCAGCGACCAAACTGGCCGATGACCTCAACCTATTCGGCGATGAAGGAAATAGAGCAGAGTAGATTAGGATTGCTGTATCAAACAATACTATATCTAGCCGATTAGTTGTAGATAAATCTTATGTTTGTTCAAAGTTTTCATATTTAAAATATGATTAATGCCTTAAGAGTTGGTTTTTTATTGTGCCACCAGCCCCTGCTATCCCATATCCCATGGCACATAGCACTGATTCTCGTACACGCTTAAGGATACACGCATCGCCGAGGAGCTGCTGTCGACCGCCCATGACGCAGAGCACTACTGCCCATGCATGTTTAGGTGCAAAATTAGAGACAGGGCCACTTCCGGATAACACAAATGACAACGTGGCTGGTTAGCAATTCGATGGTGAACAAATGGAGAATCTTAAAGATGTTAAACACAAATAAAAATGGAGAAACGACGAGAAGAAAACTTTATTAAATGCTCATATATAAAAGGGTACATATCTTTGGTCTGAACATTTCAAGGATAGAAACGCCTAAGGTGCTCGATGTGCTAGGAGTTGGGGATGTCCACTCCTTCAGCGTCGCATACCCTATATGACCCTGGTCGGGTTACTGCCTTGACAATATAGGGACTCTCCCAAGGCGATGAAAGCTTATGCATCCCGTCGGTCTTCTTCTTCCTACAGAGTACTAGATCACCGACCACAAAAGATCTCTCATGAATGTTGCGATTATAGTACCACCACATGCCCTCCAAATATTTAGCCGTTCGAACACATGTAATTAGGCGCTCTTCTTCTAGACGATCAACATCTTCTAGTCGGTGCTACTCAGACTGCTCTGCATCAAAATTCTCCACCCTGGGTGCTCGGAAGGCGACATCTATAGGTAATACGACCTTCGAGCCGTACACCAAGAAGTAAGGTAAGACACCTGTGTTGCGACTAGGCTGAGTCCGCAACCCCCAGACCATAGCTGACAACTCTTTGAGCCATCTGCCTAGATGCTTCTCCTCCTTCTCGTAGAGTCTCTTCTTGAGGGCATCTAATATCATGCCGTTAGCCCGTTCGACGTGGCCATTTGCTCTAGGGTGGGAAACCGAGACATACTTGACAAAGATGCACCGGTCTTCACAAAAATCCCAGAAAGCTCTACCGGTGAACGTAGATCCCAAGTCGGTGATGATGTTGTTCGGTAGACCAAACCTATGAATTATGTCTTCAAATAGTTCTGCTACCTTCTTCGCTGTAGCCGTGACGAGAGACTTATTGTCGGTGCGAAATGTGGTCAACAAGTAAATATTTGTAGTTTTGCCGTGCGTTGTGATCGGATGTGGTCTAGCACTCAATGACACAGGATTTATACTGGTTCAGGCAACAAGCCTACGTCCTGTTGAGGTCGTTTGGTGACTTTATTCCTAAACCCAGGTGCTTGAAGTTTGCTGTGGGGTTACAAACGAGTGAGAAATGGAGTGGGGGTGTAAAAGGCTTGGTCGGACTCTAGTTCGAGTGGAAGAGAGTGACGGGGCTCAAACATATGCTAAGTATTAGAGCGTATGCTCTATGCGTCTGAGCTTATCAGCTGTTGAGAGCGTGTAGACTGTGTAGTCATCGAGTCCTCATTGTTGGGGAGAGTGCATCCCCTTTTATAGTTGAAGGGGATGGCCTTACAAGTCAGAGAGAAAGAGAGAGAGTGTACACTGGCGCTGCCTAGTCTTGTTGCCCACGCGATCGGGTACGAGATGGCCACCGTTGCCCACCATACTGTTTATGCCACCATCGCCCACCTTACTATTCATGCTCTGTTGTATCTGTAGGCTGCACAGTGTTTGCCTGGTATGGCAAACAATGGCGCCCACAATATTATTTATGCTCTAACGCGTCTAGCAGGCTATACAGTGTTCGCCTGGTACAACAAACGACGGTGCCCACAATATTGTTTATGCTCTAACGCGTTTGGCAGGCTGTACAGTGTCCGTCGGACATGGCCCGACGGCACCATCCTGCAGGTGTGCAGGGCATGGCAGGGTATGATCCTTGGTATTACGGTTGACTTGAGCACCTTACCTTTTCTGCTCTGCCTGCTCCCCGGGCTCACACTAAGTGGGCGTCCCTGGTCGATCATTCCCAGTTGGCCCTGACCGTGTCGGTCGGGAAAGAGTAGCGAGCAGAGGTCCGACGTATCCTCGGTTAGAGAAAGGGGGTCAGAGTTAGACTATGGTCCCACCATGGCCAAGCCTTCCGGTCAGGGCTCTGACCAGATCTCCTGGCCGGAGGTGCCGGTCAGAGACCGAATCATGGTCTTGGCCTGTCGTTGTGTATCTGGGCTGCCCTAGGCGCATGCTATTGCTGCGTTGTTTGCTGAGCTGAGTTTTGTAGGGAAGCGGGCCCATTGGGGACCCTAGGTTTATGCACGGTTACCACATGATCCGACATGTATCTCAAGGAGCAACTTCTCACCTTCTTCCTAGGAGATGCACTTCTGCAATAGTTCCACTTTTGCATTTTTCTGCATTAGCTTTCCATCAACCAGGACATAGTGCTTACTATGACGAATAAGGCACTCCATCTCAATCTTGTTGGTTGGCACCTCTGCAGTAGTGAGGTACTTGATGAATTGCTCTCGCCAATCGCCACTAGGCGTAGGAACCACTAGGACTAACTGCTCGGCTATGGATGCTTCCTCAACTTCATCATCCTACTTGATCGATGGTGTCCTGAGATCCTAGATGAAGACTCTGGCTAGAACTTGAGCTCTGGTCGACCGTATCTTAGATAGCCGGTCGGCTGCCTCATTCTTGTCACGAATGGCATGATGGAACTCAAGACCATAGAATTTACCTTCAAGCTTCCTGATTTTGGCACAGTAAGCGTCCATCTTCTCGCTAGTATAGGACCAGTCCTTATTGACCTGGTTAATAACTAGCGTAGAATCGATGTACACCATTAGGCATTTAACGTCAAGGGAAATAGCGATGTGAAGACCATGAAGTGCCGCCTCATACTCAGCAGCATTGTTAGAGGCTGGAAAGTGGATCCGTAGGACATAGCGGAGCTTGTCCCCGGATGGATTAATGAATAACACACCTGCCCTAGCACCATCGATGTCCAGCGCTGCATCAAAGTACATCATCCAGTGCTTGAGACGATCAGCCAAGACAGGTTCTTGCATCTCTGTCCACTCGGTGTACAATCAACGAGCACCTACGACTTTATAGTCTGTCGGCTCTTGAACTCAATGGAGTACATGCTGAGCTCTATCGCCCATTTAATGATGCGGCCATTGGCTTCCTTATTACAAAGAATGTCTCCCAGTGGGTATTCGGTAACCATAGCCATGTTGTATGTCTCGAAGTAGTGGCGGAGCTTCCTAGATGTAATCAAAATTGTATACAAGAGCTTCTAGACCTATGGATATCGAGTCTTTGACTCATTTAGGACTTCACTAACAAAGTAGACTAGGAGCTAATCCTTGTATGCATGTCTAGGCTCCTCTTGTTCGATGACAATAGTCATGCTAATGACATGGGTGGTTGCCGCAATATAGACTAGTAATGTCTCACCGGGTTGTGGTGTTGTCATGATCTGAGGCATTGTCAGGAAAAGCTTGAGCTCGGCAAAAGCCTGGCCGGCCTTGGGTGTCCAGGTGAAATGCTCCTTGGCTTTAAGCAACTTAAAGAAAGGGAGACCTTTTTCACCTAGACATGATATGAAATGACTTAAAGCCTCCATACACCCCGTTAGCTTCTAGGCATCCTTGACATAGGTTGGCTGCTTCATGTTGATGGCTGCCGATACCTTTTTGTGATTAACTTTGATGTCACGGTAGCTGGCGATATAACCTAAGAGAATACCAGACGAGACACCAAAGATACACTTAGTGGGATTCAGTTTCCATTGATACTTTCTTAGGCTCTTGAATGTTTCCTCGAGGTCGGCGATGAGGTCATCGGTAGTCTTAGACTTAACCACTACATCATCGACATAGGCCTCGACATTGCGCCCTATCTGTTTGGCAAAGCAATGTTGGATGGCCCTTTGGTAGGTGGCACCAACATTTTTCAGTCCAAAGGACATGGTGGTGTAACAATAAGCACCAAAGGGCGTGATGAAAGAAGTCTTAATCTGATCTTCCTCCTTTAAGGAGATCTGATGATAACCAGAGTAGCAATCTAAAAAGTATAAGAGTTCACAACCGGTAGTGGAGTTAACGACCTCGTCTATATGAGCTAGGTCGAAGGGGTCCTTAGGGCAGTGTTTGTTGAGATCGGTGTAATCAACGCACATCCTCCATTCTTTATTCTTCTTTTGTACAAGGACTGGATTAGCCAGTCACTCAGGATGATACACCTCTTTGATAAATCTAGTTGCTAAGAGCCATGTTATTTCTACCCTAATAGCCTCCTTCTTGTCCTACATGAATCGTCAGAGCTTCTGCTTGATTGGCTTGGTGGTTGGTGAGACATTTAAGGAGTGCTCAATCAACTCCCGCGGCACCCTAGGCATGTCTATTGGTTTCCATGCAAACACATCTGTGTTAGCGCATAGGAAGCTAATGAGCGCACTTTCCTATTTGGGGTCAAGGTTGGCCCTGATCCTAGCGGTCTTGTTCTTGTTGCCAGTACTGAGGTCCACCTCCTTGGTCTCCTTGGCCTTTGTAGCTGCTCAAGGTGCTTCCACCATTGGAATCTCCTGCTCCTCCATGGGTACCTCCTTGGACTCGACGAGATAGTTGTCCATGCATGTGAAAAGATCAAGCACCTTAGCAAGCGCAAGGCTCTCTCTCGCAAGCATAGGCGACGACAATATTGGCGTGCAAGCTCAGGATTCCTCGTTCTGCTAGCATCTTCATGACCAAGTACACATAGTGCGGTACGACCATGAACTTGGCTAGAGCCGGTCGGTCGAGAATGGCGTGGTAGGCAGTGTTGAAGTCGTCCACCATGAAGTTAACATACTCAATACAAAAATTCTTGATGTGTCGAACTGGACGGGCAATGCGATCTCACCCAAAGGCTAGGACACCCTGCCAGGTACAATTCCCTAGAAAGGAGAGTCGATAGGGGTGAGGTATTCCTTGGAGTGGCCTATCTCAGTTAGGGCTCTAGCAAAAAGTATGTTGAGGGCACTCCTACTATCAATGAGGATCTTCCTAAACACACCTTCTAGATGATGGTGTCTAGCACAAGCTTCAACTGCCCTAGATAGGGAATGTCTGACCACTAGTCAGCCCTGTTGAAGGTGATGGGGTACTCCAACTAGTTCAGGTACCTTGAATCGGTGATAGTGTCATTGTTGGTGATTGATAGGACCTGACGAGCGGTAAGCTTCTGCTTTCACTTGTTCTCAGAGGTAGCCACTCCTCCGAAGAATGTCCTAATGGTTTTGCTTGGATCTTAGAAGTTGGTCTTATTTGCATCCTTAGGGCGGTCGTCATCCTCACGGTCATCGCACTTCTTAGCCCTCTTATTCTCCTCATCGCGATAGGCCTTGGCTAAGCCATAGCACTACTGCATTGTATGTTTGTTGTTTTAATGTATGAGACACGGACCATCAAGGAGTTTCTCATAGTCATCATTGTAGTTGTGCTTAGCACGTGGTTGCTCAACTGAGGCAATGATGTTATCTAGTTGGCGATGACAAAACTGCCCAACCCTCAAGCCTTTTGGACTATCATTATAGCGGAGGTCGCGGTTGTCATCGTGTTGTTTTTTGTGACGATCATCATTGCGATGCGGCTGGCGATCAAACCGAGAAGTCCGAACGACGTCATCCTTGTGGTGCTGGTCAGCTTCTTTAGCATCGGCGTATGAATTGGTTATCTGGAACATCTCGTGAATTGTACGCAGTGTCTTTTGGTTGAGCTTAGAACGTAGCTCGAGGTGGTGATAAAGACCCTGAATGAACACTAAGATGACCTCGACATCATTGATGTTGGGGATGGAGTTCCTCATTTCTACAAAACGCCTGATGTAGCCGTGGAGAGGTTTGCTGGTTCTTTGATAGAGCTTCTCTATGTCATGCTTCATACCTAGTTGGACACACATCGCCATGTAGTTTTCAACAAATACTCTCTTGAGATCATCCCAAGAGCTAATGGAGTATGCCCTTAGATTAGTGAGCCAGTTCATCACTGAAGGAGCAAGCATAACAGGCAAATAATTTGCCATCACGTCGCAGTCTCGCTGGCAGCATGCACGGTGGTGGCATAAAGCTACAACCACTGCTCGGGGTTGACTTTGCCATCATAGGGTTCAACCACATAGATCTTGAAACTAGACAGCCACTACATAGCCTGTAATCTCACTATGAAGGGGCAAGGTCCTTCGGGGTTACCAGCAGCAGGCAAAACAGCGTTGCTAGGATTAACGGCGGTAGCTAACAAGAGAGCGTCGGTGGGATTGCCGAATTCATCATCATACTGCTATCGGCGAATGGCCTCCTGCTCGTGGCATTCATTGCGTTGCCTCTCAATGCGGTTACGCACGTCATGGGGAGCGTTGAGGACATTGCAAATGTCATCGACAAGCTGATCAACTTCCTGGTTGGCCTTGCCGAGATTGGCCTATTGGAATGGTCGGTTCCTAGCTCCTCGCTGGCCTTGTTGATTTCTGGCTCCTTACTGGCCAGGATTGATGGGGTAGTTGCCTCTTGACCCAATCATTAGGTACTGGCCGTCGCCCTAGTGGTGAGCGAGGGAGATATGACTTCCCCCTGCTCGGTGGGAGCGGGAAGGGTGTCGATCCATGGAATGGTGGTGATTCGACATAGTGGAGTGGGGGGAAGCCTGGTCATTGTGGAGCTCATTGACTTGAACTTGGGTTGCTCAGAGCAACGCTCTGACCTTGATAATCTTTGGCATTTGTTGGAGTCTGTCCAACTCGTGAGCGGCCATAGCTATATTGGCGCTTGGTGTCTGCTCGACGTCCTGGTTGCCAACACAAAAAAAATCTTGATCAAGATTGCAAACAAAAGGACATGGATTACCCCCCACATTGGCTAGGTTCTCACTAGTTGCGTTGGTGGCGTCTGCTTCTTCCTGACGATGTCGCGCGCGATCAGCATTCCTACCTTCATGAACTCCACGCTGGGTGCTGGTCTCCCAATCTTTGGCGATGTTGTCATGGCTAAGCATGAACAGTTCTCCATCAAAGTACCTAGGGATGGTGGAGTAGCTAATGGTGGTGCACCATGTTTATTGTTGGCACCGCCTGATCGGCCTTAGGCAGATCGGATCTGGGGAGGTTGTAGTCACGCTGGATCTGGTTGGTGAGATGATCTTGCATGGAGTTTTGATAAGTGGTAGCCGCATTGGTTAGTCCGAAGGGATGGACCTTCACGACATCCTTTGCCGGGGCCTGCCGATCGACCTTAGGCAAATTGGATCTTGGGAGTGGTTGGCGACGAACCATGTGCCCCTCTGGAGTAGCTGTGATCTCCAAATCTTCATCTTGCCATCTTGGATGGCGTGTGGAGCGTTTGGCGGTGAGCACCTGGCAGTGCTAGAGTGGCAGAAAATCATCGCTTCTAGTAGATTGATCTAAGACCGACTCCGCAAGAGACAAGCAGTCGACTAAGCCTTTACCAACCCAATTGATAAAAATGATTAGATTGCCCACTTCAATGGTCTTCTTCCACCAATGAGGCACCGGGCGGTAAGCTCTCGGCGAGGAAGATGACCCTGAAATAGATTTCGAGATCGGATCTGCTGGCGTAGATGTTGGCGTGATCGGCATAGGATTAACCTGCACTACCTCGATGATCTCCCCTTCTCTGTCAACGTTCATGACCTAGGAGATGGACACAACCATGAAGGTCTGGCCTAGCTGGGGGAGAATAGGAAGTTTGGAACACGCGCCATCTGGTTTGCCTTGGGAATCAGCATGCACACACCTACCTACGCGCCAACTGTCGTTAGGATATTGTTGATAGTCCACTGAGGGGTATACCCACAATGGTAGATTGTATGGTAGAAGTGTGCATGATCAGGAACTAGATGGCAACAGAGACACAAGATTTAGATAGGCTCAGGCCATCAATGCAACATAAAACCCTACGTCCTGTGTTCTGTTAGTTTGTATTGATTGTGTGTATGATGAGGTGATGATATGATTTTGAGGGGGTCCCCTACCTGCCTTATATAGCTAGGGGTAGGGTTACAAGTCGGTTAGATCTAGATTTAGTTGGTTACATGATAATCATAACAAGGAATATGATATCTAGCATATACGATCAGATCTCTATCTATCTTCAAGATTCCTTCTAGAAGCCTTGCGGTGCACGCCTTGATCTTGTGGGCTAGACCGTCCTTGATGGTGCGGCCCATGTCTTGTGTCATGGGTACCTAGGGTTATACCCCCCCCCACAGGGGTGATGCTACTCTTCTTGTATTCGTATGCTCGATTATAGGGCTGTTGCTCCTAGCTACATAGTAGATGGGATGAAAGGAAATAAGATGGATCCCGATCGCGAGGTTCCTACCCTCCTTTTTATAGGCTGAGGGGTAGGGTTACAATGAGGGCGATCAGCTAATAGATTAGATTCCTAGTTTGTTACATAGAATGCATGTAGATTGATCCTATGCTATCGTCTAGATACATTGGTTCTGGATATTCTTGGCATGCCTTGTTCTTCAAGTCGGTTGCTCCGTTCAGCCTCTATGGGCCTCCTTCACCATGGCCTCTGGCCCAATAGTTGGACATGGTCAAATATATGGGTGGTGTGGGTACCCCTGGCCCATATATCCGATAGTAGCCTCCTGTAGGATTTAATGACAAGCCTATTAAGCTATGTAATCCTTCAGGTACCATAGGTCCTTGTAACCTTTGGGTGCCATAGGTCCTGATTAGCACTTCTCGAGTGCCAAGGTTTTAGATACAAGTGTTGCCAAGTGTCCTTGAGTACCGAGGTGACTTCGGGCGTTCCACTTGGCCACGGAGGCACCCTCTTGGGTTCCAAGAGTTATTCGGGTGAAATTTTCCACACATAACTTTGAAAGTTCCCCATGTTTGAATGCACGAATGCCTTTTGCGTGTTATTGAATCCTATTAAAGATAAGGATTGAGGTGCTTGGGGACCTTAACTGCTCTATTTCCCATGCTTTTACTCATGGAATCGTCTTGGTGACTATGTCTAGCTTTAATGCCAACCGTCATCTCCCCTACCACCATCTTTAGGATGCATATTTAAACCAAGGGCAGGGGTGTTGCTCAGACCTACCCCTTCCTCTTTAATCACTTGGCATTAGACTTGAGTTAGAGAGTGACCACAACTTCCATCCACCATGGTTCTCGGTGCATCTCGGAGGCTCCACTGTCGCTGGGAGAAGGCTTTCAAGATTGAGCTCCATGATAGCCTGCTGATGGCCATTCATCTTGGGTGTTAGAGGAAGTTCCGCGAAGGTGGGAAGGAAAAATACCATTGGTGGCCTAGACCGTTGACCACATGGCATCTAGACATGTACATGGTTAGAGTGCTTGGGGTCACCGCATCACGATATCTATAGGAAATCCTGGTCAGCGAGGCGTCATGTGTCTTGTTGTTGCTGGGACACCTTTTAGCCCACAGATCTTGGCCGGTGGCCCCTTGTGTATCGATTCAGTGACTTGAGCCATCGATCCACACCAGGAGTTCCTTCCCATCATTGAAGAAGACAACGTGGGTAGGGATCCTCATGGTGCTCCTCATCCTTTTGGATGTTAGATGAAGTTTTGTGAGGATGTTCTTCTCCAGGCTTCTTCCAAATGACGTCCCTATTCTTGATGGAGATATGAAGGCACAACGCATGGTTAGATATGCCTTTGACTAGCTTCTTCGCTTCAAGGCATCATTGTCCCTGATTGTGGGGAAAATCCTACACTCACAAGGTTTTTATTATCATCTGGATCATCAAGTGCATCTTGCACCCTAAGAGGTTCCAAGAGAGAGACAAACGAGTAATGCTCACAAAAGCTTGCTAATCGAGAGCGTGTTTTGACGCCTCATCGAATGCTCCCCAATATATTATCAATAGGATGATCTTGTTTAATGGTGTGATATACTCTTGGATGTGGCACTTGAACCCTTCTTTGGATAGGACTATCATCTTCATCATCATGGCCTTGATTTATTGGAGAACCAAAACCAAGGTCTTGTAGAGAGTTGTCTTCAATTCTTTCTTGACCATTGTGTTGAACTTGAGCTTGTTCATCAACATTGATAACTTCATCTATTTGTGATTGACCTTGTGCATCATTTGTCCTCCCATCATGATCTTGTCTTGATGCGGAAACTTCACCATTTGCATTGTAAGTCACATGATGAGTAGTTGAATCATGATGGAAGGGCACAATTGTGTCTTCATCTTTGTCTTGACTTTAGATGGGCTTCACATCACCAATGGCAAGATTCTTGATAGCTTGATGCAGAGCTTCTTATTTACCTACAATCTCAACATTGACTTGCTCCTTTTGAGAGCTGTCGGTTTCATCAAAAGTCACATCTACCGCTATTTCAACATTACCGATGGTTTTGTTGAAAACACAGTAGCTATGTTCGTTAGTACCATAACCAAGTAGGAAACCTTCGTCAACCTTTGGTGCAAACTTTGAGCTTTTGGATTTCTTGTTAAGTATGAAACACTTACTCCCAAAAACTCTAATGTAATGCACCTTTGGTTTGTTACCCATTAGGAGTTCATAGGTGGTCTTTTCTTTGATCTTATGAAGATATAAGCAGTTGATAGCATGACATGCCGTGTTGACTGCTTCTGCCCAAAAGATATCTGAAGTCTTGTATTCATCCAACATTGCTCTAGCGGCTTCTATGAGCATTCGGTTCTTTCTTTTCACAACACCATTGTGCTGAGGAGTGTAAGGAACCCAAAACTCATGCTTGATCCCTTTATCATCGAGAAACTCTTCAATGTTGGTGTTCTTGAACTCCATTCCATTGTCGCTTCTAACGCTCTTGATCTTGACATCAAACTCATTTTGGGCTCTTCTTGAAAACTTCTTAAAGATGGCTTGTGCTTCACTTTTATCTACCAAGAAGAATACCCAAGTGTATCTAGAGTAGTCATCAACAATCACAAAACCATATTTGTTCCCGCCAATGCTCACATAAGCAATGGGTCCAAATAGGTCGATGTGAAGCAACTCCAATGGTATTTTTGTTGACACAACAATCTTGACGGGATGTTTTGCTCCTACTTGCTTTCTGGCCTGGTGTGCACTGCAAGTTCTATCTTTCTCAAAAGAAACATTTGTTAGTCCAATAATGTGTTCGCTCTTTTGAAGTTTGGCCAAGTTCCTCATCCTAGCATGGGCAAGTCGGCGATGCCATAGCCAACCCATGCTAGATTTTGCCACTAAACAAGTCTCGGGCTTCACTCTATTAGATGTGAAATCAACTAGATAGAGTTTGCCCTTCAACCGACCCGTAAATGCAATAGAGAAATCCTCCCTTCTAAGGACTTGCACACCTTTATCTGTAAAGAGGCAATTGTAACCTATCTCATAAACTTGCAAAATGGATAACAAATTGTACCTCAATGAATTCACAAGTAAAACATTAGAAATGAAATTGTCATTTGAGATAGCAATTCTTCCCAAACCTAAGACTTCTCCTTTTCTATTGTCACCAAACACAATGTTCTCACTTTGGTCATGACTTGGTTGGGAATGATGTGAACATATTCTTCTATCTGGTCATATGATTGGTGCATCCACTATCCAACACCCAACTTGTTCCACTAGAGGAATAGTCCTACAAAACAAATTAAGTTCTTGTTTTAGGTACCCAAATAGATTTGGGTCCTATGGAATTAGTCACATAATACTTTGGCACCCAAACACTCCTCATAATCTCCTTCCTCTTGTGGGCACCAACATATCTCACAACTATCTTGCCATCCTTGCCCCAACAATAAACATAATCACTAGAATAGCTCCTTGGAATGGGTGCTTGTTGCTTGGGGGCCTCCACTTGCTTCAACTTGCTTGCCTTGTCACTTGTGGGTGTAATCTTGGGAATATAGATGTTGTTTGACTTGCTCATGAGCTCATCAAGAGCAATACCTTTGTTGAACTTTACACAAGGCACATCATTGATTATGTTCCTTTCATTGGCCTTTCCATCATACCTATTGTAGCCAATGTCATCCTTGATTAATGGGTGCCTTGATGACTTATATTTTGTCTTGTTGAATTTAGCTTGACATTTGCAACCATTCTTCAAGATCATCTTCAACCTATGAATCTTCTTGTCTTTCTTCTCTATCTCAACAAGGTTAGTTGCATATGTATTTACATCAATTTTATAACATCTTTTACAACCATTGCTAGTGGAGACATTAGAGTCATCGGTTGCCATAGGAGAAGTTGAAGTGCTAGCCCAAAGAGTGTTGAAGTTTAGCTCAAGATTTTGGTACTTTTGTTCCATGTGTGTAAGGCATTCTTGAGCTACACTTTTGTCATTCTTAAGGCTAGCTACTAGATCATTAACAATGGAATGTTCTTTAGTCAATCTCCTAATAGTGTCATTGGCTAAAGACAATTCTACGATTAACTTCTCAACCTTCATTCTTTCCTCGGTAATAGATGCTTCAAGTGCAAGGTTCTTATCCCTCTCTTGAGTGATTATATCTCCTTGCATCTCTAGGCATCTATCCCTCTTCTCTAATTTCTTTACTAGTGTCTTTATTTTGGTGTAGACGTTTTTACCAAACTTTCTTATCATGCTTTCCTCAATTTTTTCTATGTTCTCATCACAACTATCATATTCGTCACTAGAAGGAGTGGGTGAGTCATGTACCTTCTCCCCCTTTGCCATGAGACAAGTTGGGGTATAGTATTCGTTGTTGATGAGGTTGGCGAAGAGCCTTGGTGACGAAGCTAGGTCGACGAAGAACTTTGGTGATGAAGCCATGTTGGAGAAGAGTGTGGTTGATGATGAGGAGTCATGAATAGCAATATTTGCAGCCCCTTTCTTCTTCTTTTTCTTATCATCATCACTTGAGTCACCACTATTATCATTTGACTCCCATTCTTCACCAATATGAGCTTCACCCCTACTTTTATTCTTGTTCTTCTTGTCATCATCCTTATTGTACTTACCTTTCTTCTTCTCTTTTGGGCAGTCGGCAATAAAATGACCAATGTCACCACAACCATAACAAAATCTTTTCTTGAATCGCTTCTTGCCATCACCATAGGTCTTTTGATTGCTCTTCTTCTTCATGAATCTTCTAAGGTTTCTAATGACTAGAGCAACCTCTTCATCGGACTCTTCTTCACTTGAGGAGTCAACCTTCACTTTCTTCTTCTTCTCTTGGCTTGAGTTTTTGCTTTCATGTTGTTGAGTAGCACTTATGGCTGCACTCTTGTTGTATCCTAATGCACTAGGATTTTTATTATGAGCATTGATAGCATCATCATCAAGACACTCATGATGCTTGATCTTTGCAAGGAGTTCTTATGGTGTCATCTCATCATAACTGGGTCTCTCCATGATCATGGAAGCAAGCATGTTGTTCTTGGCTCTTTATGTTCTCAACATCTTTCTAGCAACTCTATTATCATCCCATTCTTTGCTACCAAGAGATCTTATGCGATTGACCAATGCCATGAGCCTATCAAACAGAGCTTGTGTTGTTTCTCCTTGCAAGAACACAAACCTTTCCAATTCACCTTGAAGTAGCTCAATGTTGCCTTTTCCCACACTGCTATCTCCTTCAAAGGATACTTTCAAGATATCCCAAATCGCCTTGGCACTTTCAACTCCATTAACTTTGTTAAACTCATCTTGGCTTAAGCTTGAAATGAGCAAGGACACAGCTTGAGCATTTTGATGAAGATTGTAAGCTTCTTCCAGAGTCATCTTGGCTCAATAATAATGTCATTAATCTATTTTGGTTAATAAAATAAATATAAAATAGTTTTCTTAAAATGATTAATGATATTATAAATCCCTTTTATGATGTCATTAATGTGTTTTATTTAATAAAATAATGTTAAAAATGCTACTTTTGCAAAATAAATCTTTTAACCTTATAAAATGATTTTGTAGTCCAAATGTTTTACATTTTGGTCCCTAATTTTGAAAAGTAATTACGAAAATGCCTTTTATTTACCAAAATACTCCTCCAACTTCAAAAGCTCATAACTTTCAAACCGTAGCTCCGTTTTTAGTGGTTTTTGCACTCACGTGATCGTAGAAACAAGCCCTACGCGTTAGTGTATGTTTAAAGTATGTTTTATTATGTTTGATGTACTATTTTTATGTTTCTTTGTTATACTTGTTCCTGTGGTTGCTATCGGTCGAGGAGACAATTATCAAGTTGATCTAGAAGAAAAGTACAACTATCTGAACAATGTTTTGAAAGGCAAGTGTCCTTGACCATATGTGCTCCTACTTTTGTATTAATTTTGAGTTAGAGTAGTTAGACCATTAGCTGCATGCTGAGTCTAAATTTGAATCCCATGTTAGGGTCTACTAGAACTTGCTATATCATCCTTGAAACCTAGATTAGATGGGTAGAGGTCATGCTTAGCTTTGCAGTCTTGGGTTGGTTTGGGTTATAATGTTAAATTTGATTAACTGACTATGCAACATGGATTTGGGGTTGGTAACTGTTGATGCAAAAGTGGATCTGCAAACACAAAGGGCTAATACCCGAATCGGTATCCAAGGCGTGCCAGTCGATTTGACCTGTTAATCGACAAGGATGGAGATACGAGCACTTTGGTCCTGACAACAGCGATACGCCTGGAAGTCACGGCCAAGAGGTACTCACGCGGAACTCGAGGATCGCCGAAGGTCGCACTGAAGCGATGCAGCTCGCCGAATCAATGAGAACTCGTAAAGAGAAAATAATGCAAATTGACGAAGTCGCCGAAAAGTAAGTAGATGCAAATAGGAGTAAAAAATTGGTTTTGATATTGATTGATATCTCTATTTACATTGCCCCTCACTCCATATTTATACCCTGATCTAAAGAGACACAACCAAACACAACTAGGACACCAAGCCCATATCTAAGGAAACACGTGACTCTTACATGAATCATACTCTAACAAATATAGAAAAAGAAATCAACTCCTATCTATTTCCCTGTCTGCCTTAATTACGATGGAAATCTCACTATCCTTCCTCCCATCGGCACACCCCCTGTCTCATCGGCAATAGTCTTCAAGTCTTCCCCCATCAGCATACTTTTTGTTTCATCGGCAATAGTCCTCAAATCTCCCTTTATCGGCATACTCCCTGTTTCATCGGCAGTAGTCTTCAAGCCTCCCTTCATCGGCATCACCAGCTATCGGCAACCATCTTTACAAGCTGGCTTTCATCGGCTATCAAAGTATACAGTAACTTTCCCCTTGCCGATTAGTCCACTCCGAACATTTTAACACGTGCAAAAAACGGTGTCAACACATGCCCCCCAATTTCGGAGTATAAAACCATTAATGCTCCGAAATTTACTCCAGATTACCGTAACTTATTCTCCAAGCCAAAACCTGATCTGTTATCAAATCCAATCAAATCTAATCCTGATTCACGCACTTCAGCAAATATCGCACAATCGCCAACCACTCTTGCCTTGATTATGGTTAAGATACCGAAACAATAACCCATCGGCAAGATCTTAACATGATAATGCTGTCATTTTCAGAATTAAAATATCCTATACCGATATTTCTCCCAAGTCATGATTACTTGCCATCAACCCATCTGTACAATCCCCTGATCATCGTGCAAACAGTTACCATATCCATCTGAACCACTTCGACCTACATGTGCGCGGCATAGAGATAAGTCCAAAATACCCCTACTCCAAGCGGCTTATAAATAGACTCCTCCAGAACACTTGTCTTCTACCCTTAGACTCCAATCTTTGACATTTCTCTTTCCGGTGGCGACTTCGACGAACCACTGCACGACCTCAACCAACAAGAACCCTTCTCCAGCGTTACCTCAAGTCTCCGGCTTGTGCCTTCATCTTCTTCAAGATAATGGCAGTCAACTTCGACGTCCCCGCGGTTCGCTCCTCTTCCATTACCTTTACTTTGATTCCCCTAGTTTTTGCAAATCCATACAATTGGTGATTTTTCCTTTCTTTTGTTCTCCGGATCTTTCAAACTTAGGAACTGCGCAACAAATTAGTTATCCCAACCGACCAGCCACATGTCCAATGCCTAGGACCAATGGGCAACCTAGATCCAACCGATCTGATTAATGCAGAGGTTAACAGAATCCCCTTTAGAGCCCAAAATTTCTCTCTGAATTTATGGAAAAACACATTCCGATCTTGGCCCAAAACCACCAAAGGGTGGAAAGATTGGTACTTAAGGGTTAATAGATCGATGCAAGTATACTGGGCAGAACGGAAATTAGACCAATGCATTAGGCTATCTATTGCCGATATGCAGAAGAATGAATCGATGATGATTGCAGCTGCTTACTTCTGGTCAGACACAACAAACACTTTTATGTTTGGACATGGCCCAGCTACTCCTACACTTGTCGATGTCCACATGCTCACTGGCTTGGATATTTCAACTGCCGATGAAGGCTCCATTTATGGTAGAAAATCTGAATATAGGGTGAATACCCGCAACATCGGCGGTTGGACGGGATACATTCAAGAATACCAGAAGACTGGGACACTTAACCAGAGGGAACATGCCACATTCTTGAATATGTGGTTAGAAAAATTTATTTTCTGTGGTCGATCAGTAGGACCAACCAACGCCTTCCTCCCCGCAGCTGAACTTTTAGCTAATGGCGTAGGGTTTCCTCTTGGCCGATACCTTCTGAGCTCCACTTATCATCTTCTTCATCAAGTGTCTCAGAAACTTCTGCTTGGCGAACCCATCGGCAACTTAGGAGGCCCGTGGTGGTTTATCAACATGTGGCTGAATGCCCATATGCACAAACGCTTGCAATGGGACTTTTTTGCCCAACAATTCCCACGAGAAATTGCTGAAGACCATGTGCTTGGGGATGATGAATCGGCAACACGCTCACCCCTTAATTTTGGTGAAGCCATAATTGTCCTTCCCGGAACAGAGGCCAATGAAGACCAGATCGGCAGATTCTTCCAAAACTTCTACAATGGTCTTTCTCATGATCATAGGGCCTGGGTACCTTATATTGACGAGGACAACAGATTTCCCCTTCTTTTCAACTTTGCCGATGACACCCTGAATCAGGATAAGGAACTCATGATGGCCATCATTACTCCCAGGGCAATTCTAGTGAATACATTTGGTAGCGGGAAAAACACCAACATTTCATATGAATTTTACAACCCATCGGCAGTATCCCGTCAATTGGCTTTTGGGCAACTGCCAATCAAACTTTGCTTTACCGATGTGATCAAACCCAGGGAAACAATCACCTGTGGAACAGATTGGAACAAGGTGGTACAACTCTCCCCCGATGCCGATATCACAGATGTTGATATATCCACCTGGACGCCAGTATCCTTCATCACCGAGTCATACAAGCAATGGTGGCAAGAGTGGAAGGAACAACTGTTTGCAACTTCTGCTCACACATATCGGCACATGATCGACCCTGAATATGCCATCCCTGACGACGCAGTAAGTTCCTTTTAACTCCTTTTTGCTTTTTCCCTACATATATCAGTAACTGACTCTCGCATGATAGGTTAACAACCCAGCACCATCGGTGAGCAAAAGTGGGAAACCCTTCGATCTTTAGCCTATTTCCCCGATATCACCGATCGGCTACAACGCCCCCACCTTAACTGCTTTGACCCACCAGAAGATCCGTACCAAGACCATCACCTCTAAGTCTAGATTGGCTACAGCTAGGGCCACTCCATCGGCTGCTGCTACAACCTTGGTCAAGGCATTCAAGGTAACAACCTTGTTTATTTCTACTTATACCGATTACAAACTGTATTAACATTAATCACCAGGGGGTAAGAGCTGCCACTGGATCGTCATCGACAATTCCTCCGATATCAAACACCACTTCTTTTGACAAACCTTCAGAGGTATTCTCTTGACTTCTCATTTTATCCATTAAATATCATACCTTACACTTGTTTTGCAGCAACAATTGGGTACATCGGCAAGCATACCAGACGTCCAAGCTTCACAACCAACAAGTGCCAATGCCCCCAGCCAATCGTTGCCGATGCCCAAGCAAAGCGCAAAGCTTTAACAGATGCCGAGGCACAGCCAAAACAACAAAGGTCCATGCCGATCCCTACATCTGCCCCAATGTCATCGGTCATCATACCTCAAGAGCCAACCACTGATGAAGTCACAGAGGACATCCCATCGGCAAGCTCAGCTGATCCCTCACACGACACACTCCAGGTTGTTTCTTCCAGTCAAGCACAGGAAATTGCCTTGAAACAGGTAAACCGATTAACCTAGCTGATTTACAATATTCATACTTATCCTTAACCGACCTTCTTTTCTTTTTCTCAGGAACAAGACTCCCCAAACAGCCTATTCTCCTTCGCTATTGACATCTCTGACGATGATAGAGAGGAAACAAGTTCTTCCCTTGTACTGGGAACAATATCGGCAGAAACTAAGTCCAGGTTGGAAGCTCTCCTGAACTTGCTATAGCAGGATACCGCCCAACTGGTAGATGACTCGGACCCCGCAAAGGCAATTTTCAAAACAATCCGTGGCCAGGTCCCTGCCGATGTTGAAGAAGTACTCTTCCCAGCAGCCCATTTAGAGAGTCGCCAATTACAATATCAACGGGCTGCCCAACGTATTGCCGATAGAGCAGCTCAGGCTCAACTCAAGGAAGAGATGCTACAACTGAAACAAATTGCCGATGAGAAGCACAAGGGCATCGGCAACTTGCAGACTTCGGGTGCTGAACTTAAGCAGAAAATCTTGGATTTATCAGCAAGGAAGATGGCTCTATTGGCTGAATTGAAGGAAATCGAGGCAGCTTTAACTCATGCTCAACAAGAAGAAAGCCAGCTACCCAACGCCATCAAAACCCTTCAGCAAGAAAGAGATATCCAGGCTCGCAAAGCTTTGGCCATGAAGAAAAAACTCAAGCCCGTGGAGGGTACCGCCGATGACGATATCAAAGAAATGGAGGAAGCCGAGCAAATTCGCCTGCGTGAGATATTAGCTATCCAATCCTTGTTGAACTTGTAATCTTGTTTATTGTATCGGCACTTTACGAGACATTGACATCCTTGCGTAACTCCAGTCGATAGGACTGTTATCGGTACTTATACTTTTATGCATCCATCCAGATACTAGGGTAATATTTCTTTAAATATTTTCCATTTAATGCTCTAGGAAACACAACCCCTTCGAGGGTTTCTAGAATATATGCGTTACCAGGAACAGACTGATTTATCCGATATGGACCATAAGGCTTCATTTAATACTGTATGCCACCTCCTAGGATTTTCTTCAATTTTGCGCTTAATGAGTTTGATGATCCCTTTGTTAGAAGTCTTAGCTTGACCATTAGCTTGAGCATAATATGGAGAAGAATTTAAAACTTTAATTCCCATACTTACAGCAAACTCATCAAATTCTCCTGACGTAAACATAGTGCCCTGATCGGTAGTGATAGTCTGAGGAATACCAAATCGGTAAACAATATGCTCTTTCACAAAATTAATTATATTAACCGATGTCACCTTTTTCAAAGGAATTGCCTCAACCCATTTTGTGAAATAATCGGTAGCAACCAGAATAAATTTATGTCCCTTACTCGATGGCGGATAAATCTGACCAATGAGATCAATAGCCCATCCCCGGAACGGCCACGGTTTGATTATAGGGTTCATAGCCGACGCAGGCGCTCTTTGAATATTACCAAACTTTTGACATCCCTGACATCCTTTAAAATATTTAAAACAATCTTCAAGAATAGTTGGCCAATAGTATCCATTCCTTCTGATCATCCACTTCATCTTGAAAGCCGATTGATGCGCACCACACACTCCTTCATGAATTTCACCCATCAAAGTTTTCGATTCATCACTACCAACACATCTGAGTAAAACTCCATCTATAGTTTGATAATATAATTCATCATCGAGGAGCACATACTTGGTAGCTTGGAACCTTACACGTCTTTTAACCTTTTTATATGGATCCTTTAAATAATCGATAATCTCCTTTCTCTAGTCATCGGTATTAACTGCCGATGTTAGCACTTCCTGAATAAGTTGATATCCTGAAGCATGCTGAGCTAGTCGATTAGCTTCCTCATTATGCAATCGAGGGATATGTTCAAGACGAAAATCCCTAAATTCTTTCAACAATTGCACACATTTTTCATAATACGAAATCAAAGCTTCACTTCGGCATTCATAAAGTCCAACCAATTGATTTATAACTAGCATAGAATCACCAAAGATTTCAACAGCATCGGCATGTATCTCCTTCAGTAATTCTAACCCTTTTACCAAGGCTTGGTATTCAGCCTGATTATTCGTCGACGTAGCAACAATCGGCAATGAAAACTCATACTTCCTTCCTTGAGGTGAAATTAACACAATGCCGATACCTGCTCCTTCACCACATGTGGACCCATCGAAGAAAAGTGTCCAAGGAGCAACTTCCAAAGAGTCCACTGAATCATAATGCTGAGTGACCAAATCAGCCATCACTTGCCCTTTAACTGCCTTAGTTGATTCGTAACGTAGTTCAAATTCTGATAATGCTAAAATCCACTTGCCGATTCTACCACTTAATATCGGCATCGACAGCATATACTTGACTACATCGTCTTTGCATAAGACCGTACATTCGGCAGATAACAAATAATGCCTTAATTTGACACACGAAAAGTATAAACATAGACATAATTTTTCGATAGCCGAATACCTCGTCTCAGCATCCACTAGTCTTCTGCTCAAATAATAAATAACACGTTCTTTCCCTTCAAATTCTTGAATAAGAGCTGAACCGATAACTGTATCATCAGTTGATAAATATAACCTGAAAGGCTTCCCGTGTTGAGGTGGAACTAGCACTGGAGGATTTGTTAAATATTTCTTAATTTCATCGAGGGCTAACTGCTGCTCAGCTCCCCATACAAATTCCTGATCGGCTTTTAATTTAAGTAATGGACTGAAAGCCTTGATCTTACCTGACAAATTAGATATGAATCTTCTAATGAAATTAATCTTACCGATCAAAGATTGCAATTCAGTCTTATTGGCAGGAGCAACCACCTTGTTAATTGCATCAATAGACTTCCTACTGATTTCGATGCCCCGTTGATGCACCATAAAACCTAAGAATTGACCTGCCGATACGCCAAATGCACATTTATTAGGATTCATCTTCAATCCATGCTTCCTTGTACACTCCAGTATCTTTCGCAGATCGGCTAGATGTTTTGTGATATCTCCAGATTTAATCACCACATCATCAATGTAGATTTCCACTAATGTGCCGATGTATTCATGAAAAATAAAGTTCATAGCTCTCTGATAAGTAGCACCGGCATTTTTCAAGCCAAACGTCATAACTACCCACTCAAACAACCCTACATGACCTGGACATCTGAAAGCAGTCTTGGGAATATCTTCTTCAGCCATGAATATTTGATTGTAGCCTGCATTACCATCCATAAAGCTGATAATCTGATGTCCGGCTGCAGCATCAATCAATAAATCAGCAATCGGCATTGGATAGCCATCCATCGGTGTGGCTTTGTTGAGATTCCTGAAGTCAATACAAACACGAAGTTTTCCATTTTTCTTATAAACAGGAACCACGTTAGAGATCCACTCTGCATATCGACACTGCCGAATAAACTTTGCCTCAATTAATTTAGTTATTTTGGCCTTAATATCAGGAAGTATATTAGGGTTGCATCGGTGCGCTGGCTGCTGATATGGCCGAAATCCAGATTTGATAGGTAATCGATGTTCAACTACCGATCGGTCTAATCCAGGCATCTCAGTATAATCCCAAGCAAAACAATCTTTATACTCCTTTAACACATCAACTATTTACTGCTTACACTTGGAATCTAACTTAGCACTAATAAAAGTGGGTCTTGGCCTATCGCCATTACCGATATCTACTTCTACTAAATCATCTACCGATGTGAACCCTTGACCTAATTTTCCATCATCGGCAAACCTATCCATTAAAATTCTTCTTCAGAACCGACTGCTTGGATCGGTGGAATTTCATAATCAGCAACTCTAAGGAACTCTTTTTCCCAAACTTCTCCTGATATGCATTTAGTTCGCTCATAAGTATCTGATTCTGCCGATGCGATGATATAAGAAGAATCACCAGGGACAACCTCAATCTTATCCCCAATCCACTGTACGAGGCATTGATGCATTGTAGAAGGAACACAACAATTAGCATGAATCCAATCCCTCCCTAGAAGCAGATTATATGCACCCTTGCCGTTAATAACAAAGAACGTCGTCGGTAAGGTTTTGCTGCCGATGGTCAATTCAACGCATACTGTCCCTTTAGCCGGCGACACATTGCCTTCAAAATCTTTCAGCATCATATCGATTTTGGTCAAGTCTTGATCTCCCTTACCAAGTTTCCGATACATCACATAAGGTATAATATTAATCGCAGCCCCTCCATCAATAAGTACCTTAGACACAGGCTGCCCATCAACTCTGCCCTTCACAAACAAAGCCTTAAGATGCTGTCTCTCGTCATCGGTAGGTTTCTCAAAAACAGCCATCATTGGATCTAGTGTCAACTGAGCTACTTGATCAGAGAGAACAACTTCTTCCTCATTATCAGATAGTGCCAAAAATTCCATCGGCAACATGAATACCATATTAACATCTGCCGATGGACCCTTATTTTTGTGTTTTACCTACCACTGCTGATGACCGGACTTCTCATTGGAGGAATTTTCCTCTTGGTATAAATCCTCCTAACGCTCACGTTGCATCCTCCTTCTCTGTGTTTTTGTTAGACCCTCCGGGCACCATCGAGGAAACTTGGTTTTCCAAACCGGCTGATAACAGGTCCTAGTCGATTCCACACGGCGTATATTAGGGTCCCTGTAGAATATTTCCTCATCAGGAGCTCTTGCATTTGCCATTTCCTCAAGCTCCTCTTGATTCCTCGGAAAACATCCAGCACGTTTACCAAGCCTTTCATGTACACTAAGTCTGCCCCCCAGCCGATCATGTACTGATGCTCTGCTTCTAATCGGCTCATTGATAAATAAACCCCGATTGCCAGGTTGAAATCTTTTTTCTGACCGATTGACCCCATAATAACCATTGCACTCAGGGCAATTTTCAACAGTTGGCAATTTAATACCTTCTTCCCAGCAATGGATAAAAAACGGGCACCTCCAATGATCTTTATGCCGATGCCATTCTTCCCGACATTTTTCTTCTTGCTGTTGTCGATATCGATCATTACGCTGACGCCAACCCTCCTGCTGCCATCGATGAGTAATCACAATGCCAGGTCGAGGAGGTTTTTTGGAACTACTGCTTTCTCCCAGCAATCCCTTACTTCTTGCATCATCGGTAGTTATCCGATGTTGGGGATCCACTGATGTGTTTTTCTCAGTAGCCTCGGACGTTAATACCTTGGTCTTCCCTTTGGCCTCCAACGTATTTGCTAGAAAGGGGTGTTGATCAATTTTCATCGGCCTTTGGGCATTAGAAGTACCAAACTTAATTCTCCCAGATTCAATAGCCGATTGTAACTGTTGCCTGAACACCTTGCATTCATTTGTACTGTGTGAAGTTGCATTGTGCCATTTGCAGTACAAGATCTTCTTCAACTCTTCTGCTGATGGGATCACATGATTAGGTGACAGCTTAATTTGACCCTCTTGAAGCAGAAGATCAAATATTTTGTCAGCCTTGGTGATATCAAAGGTAAACTTTTCTGGCTCTTTTTGACCAAAGGGACAAGATATTGGCTTTTTATTCTTAACCCACTCAGCTAAGCCGATAACTGGTTCTTCATCAGAATCAGAATCTTCTACTTCTTCAACAAATGATACCTTTTTACTCTAATTCTTTTTAGGTTCAAAAACCCTAGTATCTTGATCGGATATCCTTTGCACAAGATGACTGAGGCTTTCAAATTCCTGAGAAGCATATCTGTCTTTAAGATGTGGCAATAACCCTTGGAAAGCCAGATCGGCAAGCTGCCGATCATCCAGCACCAGACTGTAGCACTTATTTTTTACATCTCATAGTCTTTGCACAAAGCTCTCTACCGATTCATCATTGCGCTATCTCAATTTTACTAAATCGGTAAGCTTCTTTTCATGGATTCCAGCAAAGAAATACTTATGAAATTGTTTTTCTAGATCAGCCCAGGTAATAACAGAATTTGGTGGTAATGAAATGAACCACGTAAATGCCGATCCAGACAAAGATGGTGAAAATAATCAAACTCTTAATTCATCTCTGCTAGCTGCCTCTCCACATTGAATAATGAAGCGATTAACGTGTTCCATTGTTGATGTATCATCCTGCCCGGAGAATTTAGTGAAATCTGGTACCTTGTACCGATTTGGGAGAGGAATTAAATCATATGCAGGAGGATATGGAGTTCGATAAGAATAAGTATTGACCTTGGGCTTTATCCCAAACTGATCCTTCATAATTTCTGCTATCCTATCGGCCCAAAAAGCATCAGCTTCCTGCTGACGAACTGGCTAAATTTCTACAGGAGGTACCTGCTGATATCCTTCCACATATCTTTGTGGCCCAGGATCTCCAGCAATCGGCATATTTGCCGTTACTTGTGGTCCATTAACCTGTTGGAAAGGATTCATCGGCTGAGCTACCGATGCTTGATTCTGAACACCAGCTTGCATATAACCTTGTTGAATCCCTGCAATCTGTTGATTTTGCTGAACTGTGTGTTGAACAGGTAACTGTCCTGACCAACCATTATTAGAACCCATCGGTACAAAACTCACCGATGGCTGGTAATTTGCTGATATTGTTGGATAATTATAACCAGCTTGAGGCATAAACTGAACCCCAGTTTGACTCATAACAGGGGCTTTCTGCTGTATCGGCAGTAAACTTGCCGATGGATTTGAACTGGGCGTTTGAACCGCAGGCATCTGGAAACCCCCTGGAGTTGGTTGCACAGTAGTTGTTGTGGCATATTGAGGCACTTGGGCCATCGGCGAAACAGCCGATGGTATAGGAGCTTTACCTACTGCGTCAAACACTTGAGGTAATCCAGGATTGAAAGCAGATGACTCCGGAGGCATACCATATCCCCACCAATTAGTAGGAATCTGGCTATTCTGAGACACAGGGCCTGACATAGCTGATGCCGATAGATCTGTACTAAGCTAAATTCGTCCTCCTGGTAGTACCGGATCTGATCGTATCGGTGTAGATTGAATATTAGGTAAGCCTGCCGATACTAGAGAAGAAGTAACTTCTGTACCCACAACGGCCGAGGGAGCCGATGGAGTATTGACAGATGCCGGCTCTGGTTGGTGATAGGCAGGCCCAACATAATGCGGTGACGCTTGTCCTTCTTTGAGAGTTCGAACCACAGCATTATGAACAGTATTGGACAACACATTGGAATGATTAATCAAAGCATGATTTACTGCAGAATTAACCATCTCTTGAAGTTTACCAGGGTTGGAATCAAAGGTAACCTGCCGAGGCAACGGCAAATCTTGCTTCTGGATAACTTGTCCACTCTTGTTCAGGCTAAACGATTTCAGACAAAGCTGCCTGTATTCTTCTACGGCCTTTTCCATAGCCTGCCTCTGTTCTTCCTTAAGATCTTCTTCTGATACCGCGATAATGTTCCCTACATCGATCTCGGAATTGAACATATTGATCGGATTGATTGGTCCCACCGGGCGTGCCAAAAGATGTGTTGATGCAAAAGTGGATCTGCAAACACAAAGGGCTAATACCCGAATCGGTATCCAAGGCGTGCCAGTCGATTTGACCTGTTAATCGACAAGGATGGAGATACGAGCACTTTGGTCCTGACAACAGCGATACGCCCAGAAGTCACGGCCAAGAGGTACTCACGCGGAACTCGAGGATCGCCGAAGGTCGCACTGAAGCGATGCAGCTCGCCGAATCAATGAGAACTCGTAAAGAGAAAATAATGCAAATTGACGAAGTCGCCGAAAAGTAAGTAGATGCAAATAGGAGTAAAAAATTGGTTTTGATATTGATTGATATCTCTATTTACATTGCCCCTCACTCCATATTTATACCCTGATCTAAAGAGACACAACCAAACACAACTAGGACACCAAGCCCATATCTAAGGAAACACGTGACTCTTACATGAATCATACTCTAACAAATATAGAAAAAGAAATCAACTCCTATCTATTTCCCTGTCCGCCTTAATTACGATGGAAATCTCACTATCCTTCCTCCCATCGGCACACCCCCTGTCTCATCGGCAATAGTCTTCAAGTCTTCCCCCATCAGCATACTCCTTGTTTCATCGGCAGTAGTCCTCAAATCTCCCTTCATCGGCATACTCCCTGTTTCATCGGCAGTAGTCTTCAAGCCTCCCTTCATCGGCATCACCAGCTATCGGCAACCATCTTTACAAGCTGGCTTTCATCGGCTATCAAAGTATATAGTAACTTTCCCCTTGCCGATTAGTCCACTCCGAACATTTTAACACGTGCAAAAAACGGTGTCAACAGTAACCTCTGTTGGTTGCAACATGGTGAATAGGGAATCTGAGCAGGATGGACGGATTGGTATGATGGTATTTTGGTTTTGATATATGTTATGTTTCTTGGGTTGGTGCTCGTACCTATTCTGGATTCTAAGGACTGGTTCTCAAAGCTGATAACTCGGCTTAACAGCGCAACCTCAAGGACTATATGGCTCTGGCCCTGGCTAAGTATATAGCTACCCACTTCTGTGCATTGTGGAGAGTTTGGTGGCACAAGAAGGGGCCTAAATTGGTGAATCCTTAGTGAATGCATAGGGGTGGGAACCATAACTTTGTAACGGCCTTGTAGTGTGACCTGGCTAGGCACCTAGGCAGTGTTTAGCGTGATGGGGAAAGCATGACTCATTGGTAAAGATGTGCAACCTCTGCAGAGCATAAAGCTGATATATCAGTTGTGCTCATGGTCAAAAGTGGCTTGGACTTCTTCAGGATTAGATGGCTCTAGTTTAGTTGGGAGGCATGGATGGAATCCAAGTGTGGTTTGCTTGGATGGAATCCAAGTGTTGGTTTGGCTCTCTGAGGAGAAGGAAGATTTTCACTTAGTAATTAGGTGCTAAGGAAATTAAGGAAAAATAGGATTGTCGCTTAAGTGCTTTGTCAAACCTGGTAAGCCTTTCCTTGTGTTGGCCCTCATGTCATACTTTTCTATACTTGTAGAGTACTTTTTGATATACTCACCCTTCTCTTTGTCCCCCTTGCTACCCCACCCAGTTGTTTGGACTAGAAGATGGAGTTTTTAGAAGATGGTGCTTCCCGAAGACGGTGTCGTTGTTAGGTAGGTGTACCCCCGATCGGCTGCCTACGGGGATGGAGACCCTGCTTCGCTCATACTCTGATGTAATTTTTCTTTAGACCCTCTAGTCATTTTGTAATGTGTAATCACTTTTGTAATAAACACTAGTTTTGTATCATTTTTGTCATCACATGTATGAATAAATAGATCCTGGCATACATGTGATGTGCATTCGGTTTTGTTTTATAAAACCAGGTGTGACACTACGCTTTCCTAGCTTCAGCAGCTTTGGATGTTTCAGGGTCAGTCGGCTGTTCCCTTTGCTACCACCGGAGCTATCTTCTGTTGCTTGGTGGGTGGCTCATTCTAGTTGGCTTGATCCTGCTTGTATTGTCATAACAAGTCCAGAATCTTGATATCATAAGCAGCAGCTCCCTTTCTATCACCTCGAACTGTCAATGGGCCTTTGGTGCTGGGTACCTTTAGTACCGAATATGCAAAATGGGCGACTGCCATGAACTTTTCAAAAACAGTCATCCTAGAATGCAGTTGTATGTAGATTCAAAGTTTGCCACTTCGAATGTCAAAAATTTGGACCTAATGTTATCGTCTTCTTGAAGGGTAACCTAGAGGTCAATTCTCCTGAGGGGGTATGCAGACATGCCCGGCATTGTCCCTAGAAGGGCTCGTTGACTGGGATGAGAGATTTCCTGGGTAAGCCTAGTCCATCGTAGGTGCTCGCAAAAAGCAGGTTGAGTGCGCTGCCACTGTCGATCAAGGTCCACCCGACCTTGTAATTCCTAATGTATGGCTTGATCACTAGTGGGAGCAGTGGTCCGTCATACAAATTCACAGGGTAATCTGCAATGTCAAACTTGATGGGTACCTTTGACCACTTGAGCCTTTTGTCTGAGGGTTGGGTGTTGTTCACCTGGCGCTCGACCTGCTTTAGCTTGGTCTTGGAGGTTAGGGTGGCACTACCACCATAGATGGTGAGGATCTCCATATCTGGCAGGATGATCGTATCGTCATCTTGAGCCAGTTCAGCACAACGATTGTGCTACTCTTGCCTCTAGGGCGCCTTACCTCTTCGCTATTGCTCGTCCTCTTGCTTCTGCTTCTTGTACACCGAGCACTCCGAAAGACTGTGCTTGGTGGAGAGATAAATAGGACAGTACATGACGAGGTCATCGGGTTTACCTTGTCATTGTGGTGGCGCTTTCCCCTTCTCAGCGGCAAGAACATTGACGCCTTCAGTCTTGCGCTTTTTATCCTTGCTCTTCCTCTTGTCCTCTGCCGCTTGGGAGGACTCGGGTGGATCTCGCACTCATGCTCGGGCATCAGCAGCCTTTGTGGTTGTTTCAAGCATCTTGTACAGCTCAGCCATTGTCTTCGGGTTGTTGGTGGCCAACTTCTCTGTTGTTCGTCCATCCTTGCAACCCTGTTTGAAGCCCACAATCACCCGATCTTCAATCATGTTGGGATCGTGTTGCAGATATCGCTAAACCTACGGATAAAATCCCTAAGAGACTCATCGGGCTTCTAGACGCATGCGAACAGATCGTCCTCGTGCCTGGGACGGCTGTACGTAGCATGGAAATTGGCCTCGAACATCTAGCGCAAGTGCTCCCAAGATTGGACACTACCCTCAGGCAGATTCATAAGCCATGTTCGAGCTGATCCTTATAAGAAAGTCGGCAGGTAATTGGCTTTCACATAGTCATCACCTGATGCTACCTCGATCACCATAGAATGGATTTGGATCCATCCCCTGGGATTGGTGGTGTCATCGTACTTGTCGATGGGCCTGGATCTAAACTTCTCAGGCCAGACTACCCTGCGCAGATCCAGCACGAACGCCGAGTAGCCAGTTACTGACATGTTTCGCTGGTGTGGTGGGGATTGATCGCGTCAGTGCTAGTCTCAGTTTATATTGATAGTTTCCCAAGCATCACAGTTCCTGCGATGGGTTTCTAGTTGAGGCCTTAGATCTCGGCCTGGTCAAGGATGATACCGGTTTGCACCGGTCACCAATCGATTAGACCTCTAGGGAGCGCTCTGGCCCCTTGACTGAGATCTGGATGGTGCAGCGGCCTTGGCATCAAGATGCTGCTTAGCCTGGTCTATGAGATCCTAGGCTTGTTTTACGATGGTCGCCAGGGGTGAACCATTGTCAACCAGGGTTCCCATGGTGTTGAGGAGCGTCCTGATCTGAATGTTGTCTTCCTAGACCGCTTGGAATTCAGAATCTAGATTCCTTGCGGCTAGGGCTGATGGAGTCGTCACCATGTGCTGTGGAATTGTGTTCAGCATCGGGGCGGTACTGAGGCATGGCGGTTCATGTGTTGCCGATGACTCGGCGTCACGCGCCTGCTGATCACGCCATGCCATATAGACACGGCGACTCTCGTAGGGGTCGATCTCGTCATCCAAGCCCTCATAGTCTAGGTCGAGTTTGGAGGCTTGGTTGGCAAGATCTCCTTCGGGAAGCTGTGCCCAGGAGCTGAACACTTCTTGGCCTGGGCGAGTTAGATCGGGATCTTCGATCCCGGTCAACTTGAGATTGAAGTCTCCCTGGCCCTCGAAAATCAAACTACTAAAGTGGATTGATGGTGGCACGTAGAGGGATGATGGTTGATGGATTTGGGAATACGAGTGGAAAATCCATGATGATCTCTGATCTGACTGAGCTTGGTAGGATGGCGATATTGGAAGTCGTCGGATCTGGGTACCAAACTCCCTTGACAATCGGCATGATCAATCTTTGCGAGAAAGGCCCCTAGCTGGCCCACCTCTGTCGATGTTTTAGACCGGCAGACATTTGGATCATTGGAAACCCCACTTGGTGCGAAGAGCAATCATAGTAGAGACGATGTTTATACTGGTTTGGCCCTCGTGGTCGAGTAAAAGCCTTACGTCCAGTTGCTGCTTATTGTATTATGTACTCGGCGAGTTGCGATTACAATGTAGCTAAAAGCCCTAGGTTGGATCCGATGGTGTACAACATGGGCCTATCTATCTATTTATAACCGAGATCAACTTGCCCTGCAAGCTAAGAGTCGCGCCTCTTTTGGAATCTTGCCGCAACCTTAGGTATATCCTTCTTGGAACAAGACGTTGTATCTCATCAGGTCTTCTTTGATCCGGAGTCAGTTGTTCGGCAATCTTTGTAGTCCGGGTACCCAGGTGTATGGCACCGACAAATTCGAACTAGGATTAGAGTCTGTAGACAACAGGTTAACAATGCAAACCGGGCATTCTTGCCACCACCCGAACTGTGCATCACATCTGACCTGCTTTGCTAACAAATGTGTGACTCTATTACAATCTCTACTAATGAAAGAGAAAATAAATTCTTGGAAGCCCAAACTCAAATCCCGGATCTCCCTCAGTACAGCAGCCACGCTTGATCTCTGATTGTTATCGGCATTCCATAAGCATATCAGTTCCTAACAATCGGTCTCTAGCTAGAGTTTGAGGACACCTGCCTGTTGTGCCAGGAGTAGACCATCTCGGTAAGCAAACGCCTCCATAGTTAGTACATCAAGGCCATGATCATACCACTGATCCCAGCCTCTCTCAAAAGCACCAGCTTCATTTCGCATGACCGCTCTTGTCGCCCCTGTCCTCTGGTTTTCATAAAAGGCGCCATCAACGTTACATTTTGTCCACCCCTCTGGTGGTCGTGCCCAGCGCGGTTTGTCCCCTGTTCCCGTCACCGGCGCTTGTGGACATGAGACCTGCCAAAGATCAAAGGCTGTGTCTACTGTCCACTTCACTGCCACCAGGATCGCCATGTCTTCTTCTGTTTCGCTGCAGCCACAGAGAATACATGTCAATGATGATCATCGCATGGTCCTCTTCAGAAGACACACTCCCCCATAGAAGGTCCCTTGCCCAAGTATCGTTGTGCAGGTTTGGGATTTTTGTGCCTGTGTGGTCCTTGATTTGTTCCCAGAAATGCTGAGCCACCGTGCACTCCATCAAGACATGTCTGATAGACTCCACATCCGCACCACATATTTCACAATTTGCGATCGGCTCCAAATGTCTGTGGTGGAGAATCTGACGAGCTAGAAGGAATTCGTGAGTAACTTGTCACCAGAACACCTTGATCTTCGGGGGGAACTTTTAAACTCCAGATTTTCTTCCAGGCATCGTCTCCAGAGCCCCCGGCCCCCCATGTATTCGCTTCTCTGATTCTTGCTGCATCAAGTAATCTGTAAGCCAAGCGGACTGAATAGACTCCATGTTTATCAGGTTCCCAAGCCAACATATCTTCAAATTGAGGCCGAATTGGTTTGCACAAGATAGCGTTTGCATCGACTAGGATAAAATGTTGCCGAATAACATCTTCTTTCCATTGGCCACTCGGTGAAATCAGGTCAGACACTATTGACACCGGTTGTCCCTCTCTAGGTGTAAGAGGTTTTGCCACAAAGTGATTTGGTATCCAACGGTCACGCCAAATATCTATAGACACTCCATCGCCAACTCTCTTGATAAGCCCCTGAGTTAGAACTTCTCGGCCTGCCAAAATAGCACGCCAGGTGTGGCTTGCGAACTTTTTCTGAGTGCTTGTGAGGAACTCCCCATCGTGATAATATCTCCCCTTGACCACTCTAGCACATAGACTTTCAGAATTGATCATCAATCTCCACCCTTGCTTACCTAGCATGGCCTTGTTAAAATTCCTCAAATCCCGAAAGCCCATCCCTCCTAAGACTTTGGGATAAGTAAGACGTTCCCAGCTTTGCCAATGAATGTTCTCTGTCCGCTGAACCACCCCACCAACAGTTGGCGATAGGTAATTTCATTTTCTTGCATGTTGTCTTTGACAGTAGAAAGTAGCTCATGGAATAAGTGGGAACTGCTTGGGCTACTAACTTCAAAAGAACTTCCCGCCCAGCACTACTAGCTTCTCTTCCACTCCATGTCCCTATTAGTCCTCTTATCTGGTTTGGCATAAATTCAAAAGCTTCCGAAGTAGACCATCCCAAGGCAGTGGGAAGGCCTAGATATCTTTCAGCTAAGCCCGTGTTTAGTTGCTCACCTAAATTCCAAAAAGGTGCTGCAGTACCCATCACATCGAATCTTGCGATACGTGCATGGAGCATTAAATGTAGGCGAAAAAAAAAACTAATTGCACAGTTTGGTTGGAAATCGCGAGACAAACGTTTTGAGCCTAATTAGATCATGATTGAACAATAATTGCCAAATAAAAACGAAAGTGCTACAGTAGCCCAAAATCCAAAATTCACCCAACTAAACACCCCCTAAAGCTTCTCTGTCAATGTCCAGAGTTTGCCACACCTCATTATTCATGTCATCGGTGCAGTTTTGACTGAAGAACACTGCTGACTTCTCCCGATTCACTAACTAACCTGATCCCCGGCCATAGATTTCCAGAACTTGCTATAGACGTGATGCCCCCTTTGCGATGCTTCTGAGAAGACTATGCAATCATCCGCAAAGAGTAAATGAGAGATCTAGGGGGCATGGACACCCACGCGCGTACCTCTGGATAGGAACATCGGCCCCAAATTCTTCAGCAAACAAGACAGTCCTTCTGCACAAAGGAGGAACAGGTAGGGGCAGATCGGATCCCCTTGCTTGATCCCTCTACTTGGGCTGAAATGCTCTATTAACATCCCATTAATTCTTATAGACATGGAAACTGATGACACACACCCCACAATAAGTGAAACAAAGGCGTCGTGAAATTCCAGTTTCAGCATTATTTTCCTCAAGTACTCCCATTCAACTCGGTCGTAGGCCTTAGCCATATCAAGTTTGATAGCACAAGCACCTGTTTTGCCTTTCTTTCACTGCAAATAGTGAGTACACTCATAAGCTATTAGCACATTGTCCATAATGAGCCTGCTCGGTACAAATGCACTTTGCTCTTCCGACACAATCTCATCAAGGAAAGCTCTCAATCTGTTAGCAAGAACCTTGGAGCATATCTTGTAAATAACATTACAGAGTGAGATGGGTCTGAATTCTTTCATCCCCTGCGGGTTCTTGACCTTCGGAATGAGCGCAATGGTTGTCATGTTGACTTCGGTAGGCATATCACCTCCATGCAGAAACTCAAGTACCACCGCCATGATACTTGGCCCCAGTAATTTCCAGTGATGCTGGTAGAAACCAGCCGTGAACCTGTCAGGCCCCGGTGCCTTATTTGCACCCTTGTTCACACCTGTGGGGGCACGTAGAAAAGATCCGCAAGCGCACGGATATCGGTTGTAGCTTTTCACCTGAAGTATTCAAGGATATAACTCATGAAAACATGTGAGTTTAACTAAGTCTCACTTAATCAGGGGTAGCAACAAGGTTAAAGATAAACAGGAGCATAGAGAGGACTACTAAGGTTCTCTATTCCTAACTTGGATAAGTATGTATTCTACTGTTCATCTAGGGACATTACTAAAGAAACGCACAAACAGAGTATGCAATTTCCGTCGCAACCAGGTCCTACTTGGCCTATAGACGGGAGGTGGACTACAAATGACTCAACAAGGCTGTCACCCTCGCGATCTACCACCAATCTAGAATACAGGGTGCATCCACGAGTAGCCAAAAGCCTAAGCACCATGCTTACACTAACGATTACCGCTTTAACCCAAGAGCTACAAGGATTAAAGCACTCAAAAAGTCATGATCCTGATGAACAATATAAACACAATACTTACTTGAATCAGAAGTTGATTACCATAGATGTTTCAGAAGTAGACTCGAGTAGAGCATACCTCCGCCAAGGTACAAGCCGTAGAGAGAGCACCGATAGACCGGCACTTCCTCCAAACTCTTCCCTCACTCTCTATCTCACTATTTTCTATTTACAAAGAATAGATCCTAACATGGAGGACTATTCTTCTCTTGTTTGCTAACTTGATCTCAACTGTCATGATCATGCCCTTTTGGAGGAGGTATGGGGGCCTTTTTATAGGGAGAGATGGAGTAGAGGGCAAGGCACTGCCACGTCATCAATCCGTGGCAACTCCCTCAATCACCGTTGGATGAACCGACCTCAAACCGACCTTCACACATGGTGGAGATTGATCCTTAGAGGCGGTACGGTGGAGCGTCCATGTCGAAGCGGAGACTGAGAGGAAGAGACAGCCTATGAGTGGGGCCGGGTGGCCCCACTTGTCATTGGCTTGCCCCGATCTTGTGCGGTAATTCTTGAATAAGTATCTTAAAGCCTTTTTCGATGAACCCCGTCACGGATCATTAATATTTCTTCACGTATTATGGCCCAATTTGGCCTGTAGAATGGTTAAATTCACATGCAACCACAGATTTATCAAAACTTGTGGAATTCATTAGTTTAAACTCCTAGACCTATGTTTATGATCCATTCTAAATAGTTTTTCATGTCATATTGATGGTTACAAATACGTGTTAACAACCATCAACAACCCATCATAAAAAGCACCTTCTCCACCTCATCGGCTGTAAATGGCTTGATCAGCTCATCATTCGTATGTTGGGTGACCTTCTACGGCACATAATCTAGGATCGCCTCGGTGTCCAACTCATCCTGGTCTACGAACAAATCGATATAAAAATCTCATGCCACAGTCTCCAACTCCTCTTGTTTGGTTACCACCGAACCATCAGCCTGTTTTAGAGAGGAGATACGATTTGTTTTAGCTCTCTCCTTCGACTTTGCTTGGAAGAAGGAAGTGTTCCTGTCTCCTTCACGAAGCCAATCAACACGGGACCTTCGCTTCTCCATAGCTTCTTCTCTAGATAATAGCTCTGAGATCTCTGAAATCACTCGGTGTTCCTCTCTAGTTGGACCCGAGCCAATGGACTGACTCCACAACTGCTCAAGATCCTTTCGAAGTTGCATTAATTGCTTCCTCGCAGAGCCAAACGTAGATTTGTCCCACTGAGATAGCGACTGTCCCAAACTCCTAAGGTGTTCTAAAAGCTAGCCAAGTGTTCTGCTCCCTCCCAGGCCATTCCACACCGACTCTACTGCCAGAATGTATGATGGATCATGACACCACACATTTTCATAACAAAAACACCGTCTTCTCCTTCTTCTTCCTGGAAGCTGTTTGGAACACTTGAGAACTAAGCAGTAGTGGTCTGATTCCGTTGTTTGCACATGCCACACCTTGACATCTCTGAACAAGCTGAGAAAGGATGCCGATGCAAGGCCCCTATCCAGCTGGACCTTCACAATGTCGCCACCATGCTGCCTATTATCCCTAGTGTAGGGAAGCCCGATGTAGTCCAGGTCCACAAAACTACAAGCTTGCACTGCCCCCCTAAAGCCCTCCTTTTGCCTCTCTGGCCTCCCTTGCCCTCTGTCAGAATCCTGAACCGGCGAGAGGGAGAAGACGATGAACACACACGAACACACGATGATTTTGTTGCTGCCAAGCGGCAATGTTTCTGATTGTATTGCCATGGTTAAATAAGCTATTGCAAGGAAACTAATCAAGATCTTTAAACACAATCACAATCAGTGATCATGCACCTAAATAGCTACTGGAAAATATGGTAAGCTAATCTAGCACACAAGGATTACAATCAACAATCTCCTCCTAAGCCTTGCTGTGCTTACTATTTACATCAAGCATGCCGATCTTTCCTCGAAGCTCCTGAAACCGAACGCGCCCGAGCGCTTTAGTGAGAATGTCGCCCAGCTGCATTTCAGTACCAACGAACTCAACGTCGATCAGCTTCCTATCGCAGCACTCCCGGATGAAGTGGAACTTCACATCAATATGCTTACTCCGGTCATGATGCACAAGATTTCTCATCAAGGCGATGGCGGACTTATTGTCCACCTTGAGCTTGGGTGCGAGGACGGCTCCTCCGACGAGCTCAGCCAGCAACCATGCCAGCCAAACTGCCTCGCACGCAGCTCCAGCAGCCGTGATGTATTCTGCCTCGTAGGACGACAGCGCAACCACCTTTTGTTTCGCCGACTGCCATGCAATCGGCCCACCGGCAAGGAAGAAGATGAGACCGCTTGTGCTTTTTCGATCATTAATGTCGCCTGCTAGGTCGCTGTCGGAGTAGCCCAGCAGCCGAGGCACTGCTCCCTTCTTTCCTCTCGGATGGTAGTGCACACCCTAGTGCACCGTGCCCGCCACGTAGCGAAGGACGCACTTCATAGCTACCAGATGCTCTTGCCGCGGCACCTCCATGAACCGGCTGAGGTAGCCCACCGCGTACACCAGGTCTGGCCTGGAATTGCACAAATACCTCAAACTGCCAATGAGGCTGCGGTACTCAGTGGCGTCCACACTTGGCATCGAGCCGTCCTTCAGAAGCTGTAGCCTCATCTCCATGGGCGTGGCGCTTGCATTGCAACCTGCCAGCCCAGCCTTCTTGAGGATCTTGGTGGCGTAGGCACTTTGGCGCAGCGTGATCCCATGAGCTCCTTGGGCGACCTCGAGTCCAAGGTAGTAGGAGAGGAGCCCAAGATCACTCATGCGGAAGGTGCTCAGCATCTGCTTCTTGAACCTCCCCATGACATCTGTGTTACCTCCAGTGATGATAAGATCGAACACCCCCTAAAGCTTCTCTGTCAATGTCCAGAGTTTGCCACACCTCATTATTCATGTCATCGGTGCAGTTTTGACTGAAGAACACTGCTGACTTCTCCCGATTCACTAACTAACCTGATCCCCGGCCATAGATTTCCAGAACTTGCTATAGACGTGATGCCCCCTTTGCGATGCTTCTGAGAAGACTATGCAATCATCCGCAAAGAGTAAATGAGAGATCTAGGGGGCATGGACACCCACGCGCGTACCTCTGGATAGGAACATCGGCCCCAAATTCTTCAGCAAACAAGACAGTCCTTCTGCACAAAGGAGGAACAGGTAGGGGCAGATCGGATCCCCTTGCTTGATCCCTCTACTTGGGCTGAAATGCTCTATTAACATCCCATTAATTCTTATAGACATGGAAACTGATGACACACACCCCACAATAAGTGAAACAAAGGCGTCGTGAAATTCCAGTTTCAGCATTATTTTCCTCAAGTACTCCCATTCAACTCGGTCGTAGGCCTTAGCCATATCAAGTTTGATAGCACAAGCACCTGTTTTGCCTTTCTTTCACTGCAAATAGTGAGTACACTCATAAGCTATTAGCACATTGTCCATAATGAGCCTGCTCGGTACAAATGCACTTTGCTCTTCCGACACAATCTCATCAAGGAAAGCTCTCAATCTGTTAGCAAGAACCTTGGAGCATATCTTGTAAATAACATTACAGAGTGAGATGGGTCTGAATTCTTTCATCCCCTGCGGGTTCTTGACCTTCGGAATGAGCGCAATGGTTGTCATGTTGACTTCGGTAGGCATATCACCTCCATGCAGAAACTCAAGTACCACCGCCATGATACTTGGCCCCAGTAATTTCCAGTGATGCTGGTAGAAACCAGCCGTGAACCTGTCAGGCCCCGGTGCCTTATTTGCACCCTTGTTCACACCTGTGGGGGCACGTAGAAAAGATCCGCAAGCGCACGGATATCGGTTGTAGCTTTTCACCTGAAGTATTCAAGGATATAACTCATGAAAACATGTGAGTTTAACTAAGTCTCACTTAATCAGGGGTAGCAACAAGGTTAAAGATAAACAGGAGCATAGAGAGGACTACTAAGGTTCTCTATTCCTAACTTGGATAAGTATGTATTCTACTGTTCATCTAGGGACATTACTAAAGAAACGCACAAACAGAGTATGCAATTTCCGTCGCAACCAGGTCCTACTTGGCCTATAGACGGGAGGTGGACTACAAATGACTCAACAAGGCTGTCACCCTCGCGATCTACCACCAATCTAGAATACAGGGTGCATCCACGAGTAGCCAAAAGCCTAAGCACCATGCTTACACTAACGATTACCGCTTTAACCCAAGAGCTACAAGGATTAAAGCACTCAAAAAGTCATGATCCTGATGAACAATATAAACACAATACTTACTTGAATCAGAAGTTGATTACCATAGATGTTTCAGAAGTAGACTCGAGTAGAGCATACCTCCGCCAAGGTACAAGCCGTAGAGAGAGCACCGATAGACCGGCACTTCCTCCAAACTCTTCCCTCACTCTCTATCTCACTATTTTCTATTTACAAAGAATAGATCCTAACATGGAGGACTATTCTTCTCTTGTTTGCTAACTTGATCTCAACTGTCATGATCATGCCCTTTTGGAGGAGGTATGGGGGCCTTTTTATAGGGAGAGATGGAGTAGAGGGCAAGGCACTGCCACGTCATCAATCCGTGGCAACTCCCTCAATCACCGTTGGATGAACCGACCTCAAACCGACCTTCACACATGGTGGAGATTGATCCTTAGAGGCGGTACGGTGGAGCGTCCATGTCGAAGCGGAGACTGAGAGGAAGAGACAGCCTATGAGTGGGGCCGGGTGGCCCCACTTGTCATTGGCTTGCCCCGATCTTGTGCGGTAATTCTTGAATAAGTATCTTAAAGCCTTTTTCGATGAACCCCGTCACGGATCATTAATATTTCTTCACGTATTATGGCCCAATTTGGCCTGTAGAATGGTTAAATTCACATGCAACCACAGATTTATCAAAACTTGTGGAATTCATTAGTTTAAACTCCTAGACCTATGTTTATGATCCATTCTAAATAGTTTTTCATGTCATATTGATGGTTACAAATACGTGTTAACAACCATCAACAACCCATCATAAAAAGCACCTTCTCCACCTCATCGGCTGTAAATGGCTTGATCAGCTCATCATTCGTATGTTGGGTGACCTTCTACGGCACATAATCTAGGATCGCCTCGGTGTCCAACTCATCCTGGTCTACGAACAAATCGATATAAAAATCTCATGCCACAGTCTCCAACTCCTCTTGTTTGGTTACCACCGAACCATCAGCCTGTTTTAGAGAGGAGATACGATTTGTTTTAGCTCTCTCCTTCGACTTTGCTTGGAAGAAGGAAGTGTTCCTGTCTCCTTCACGAAGCCAATCAACACGGGACCTTCGCTTCTCCATAGCTTCTTCTCTAGATAATAGCTCTGAGATCTCTGAAATCACTCGGTGTTCCTCTCTAGTTGGACCCGAGCCAATGGACTGACTCCACAACTGCTCAAGATCCTTTCGAAGTTGCATTAATTGCTTCCTCGCAGAGCCAAACGTAGATTTGTCCCACTGAGATAGCGACTGTCCCAAACTCCTAAGGTGTTCTAAAAGCTAGCCAAGTGTTCTGCTCCCTCCCAGGCCATTCCACACCGACTCTACTGCCAGAATGTATGATGGATCATGACACCACACATTTTCATAACAAAAACACCGTCTTCTCCTTCTTCTTCCTGGAAGCTGTTTGGAACACTTGAGAACTAAGCAGTAGTGGTCTGATTCCGTTGTTTGCACATGCCACACCTTGACATCTCTGAACAAGCTGAGAAAGGATGCCGATGCAAGGCCCCTATCCAGCTGGACCTTCACAATGTCGCCACCATGCTGCCTATTATCCCTAGTGTAGGGAAGCCCGATGTAGTCCAGGTCCACAAAACTACAAGCTTGCACTGCCCCCCTAAAGCCCTCCTTTTGCCTCTCTGGCCTCCCTTGCCCTCTGTCAGAATCCTGAACCGGCGAGAGGGAGAAGACGATGAACACACACGAACACACGATGATTTTGTTGCTGCCAAGCGGCAATGTTTCTGATTGTATTGCCATGGTTAAATAAGCTATTGCAAGGAAACTAATCAAGATCTTTAAACACAATCACAATCAGTGATCATGCACCTAAATAGCTACTGGAAAATATGGTAAGCTAATCTAGCACACAAGGATTACAATCAACAATCTCCTCCTAAGCCTTGCTGTGCTTACTATTTACATCAAGCATGCCGATCTTTCCTCGAAGCTCCTGAAACCGAACGCGCCCGAGCGCTTTAGTGAGAATGTCGCCCAGCTGCATTTCAGTACCAACGAACTCAACGTCGATCAGCTTCCTATCGCAGCACTCCCGGATGAAGTGGAACTTCACATCAATATGCTTACTCCGGTCATGATGCACAAGATTTCTCATCAAGGCGATGGCGGACTTATTGTCCACCTTGAGCTTGGGTGCGAGGACGGCTCCTCCGACGAGCTCAGCCAGCAACCATGCCAGCCAAACTGCCTCGCACGCAGCTCCAGCAGCCGTGATGTATTCTGCCTCGTAGGACGACAGCGCAACCACCTTTTGTTTCGCCGACTGCCATGCAATCGGCCCACCGGCAAGGAAGAAGATGAGACCGCTTGTGCTTTTTCGATCATTAATGTCGCCTGCTAGGTCGCTGTCGGAGTAGCCCAGCAGCCGAGGCACTGCTCCCTTCTTTCCTCTCGGATGGTAGTGCACACCCTAGTGCACCGTGCCCGCCACGTAGCGAAGGACGCACTTCATAGCTACCAGATGCTCTTGCCGCGGCACCTCCATGAACCGGCTGAGGTAGCCCACCGCGTACACCAGGTCTGGCCTGGAATTGCACAAATACCTCAAACTGCCAATGAGGCTGCGGTACTCAGTGGCGTCCACACTTGGCATCGAGCCGTCCTTCAGAAGCTGTAGCCTCATCTCCATGGGCGTGGCGCTTGCATTGCAACCTGCCAGCCCAGCCTTCTTGAGGATCTTGGTGGCGTAGGCACTTTGGCGCAGCGTGATCCCATGAGCTCCTTGGGCGACCTCGAGTCCAAGGTAGTAGGAGAGGAGCCCAAGATCACTCATGCGGAAGGTGCTCAGCATCTGCTTCTTGAACCTCCCCATGACATCTGTGTTACCTCCAGTGATGATAAGATCGTTGATGTATATGCCCATGATCAGGTGCCCTTCACCTTTGCCATGGGTGTACATCTCGTGTTCGTCGATGTAGCGCATGAACCCGAGAGACAGTAGCTCGACATCCAGCTTCTGGTTCGATGCGCGTGGAGCCTGACGGAGGCCGTAGAGTGCCTTGTGAAGTCAAAGCACCTTGTGCTTGTGCTTGTCGTCGATGAAGCCAGGAGGTTGCTGGACGTAGACTTCCTCCTAGAGCTCTCCATTCAAGAACACCGACTTGACGTCCATGTGATGGACGCCCTAGCCATAGTGCACTGCGATGGCGAGGAGCAGGCGCACCGACTCTAGTCGAGCGACAGGAGCGAACACCTCTTCGAAATCGATGCTGGGACGTTGCACGTAGCCCTTGGCGACAAGGCGGGCTTTGTACTTAACGATGCTCCCGTTCTCGTCACGCTTCACTTTGTACACCCATTTCAACCCAATGGCTCGGTGTCCGCGTGGAAGTTCGACCAGCGACCATGTTTCATTGTCGCGGATCGACTTCATCTCCTCCTCCATCATAGCAACCTAGTTGGGGTTGCTATCGGCTTCTTTTAGCGACCTGGGTTCCTCCACGCTCATGGCGTGGCTCACTGCGTGTAGCTTAGCCTCCACGGTGTCGCGGTGTGCCAGTCCGGATGCTGCATCCATGCCAAGGATGTTGTCCAGCATCCGGTACTGGTGCTCCCCCTCCTCCTCATCATTAGCATCAAGGTTTGGGTCAGCAGTGAGTGGTGTCACGAACTCTACCTGTGTCCTAGCCATCAATGGTGTCGAGACTGGCGACGTAGGTGGCGGTGAGCTCGGTGCGCCAGGTGACGACGATGAGCACGACGTGGTCGGTGGTGAGGAAGCCGGCGAGTGCTGCTTAGGAGATGTCGGCTCTTGGGCCGTCGCCTCGGCACGTTAGCACCGTAGCTCATAGTCATCCGCGACGGTGAAGGGGTGCTCGTTGATGGTGACCGAGGCGTCTTCCCAATCCCAGCGTGTGCCCTCATCGAAGGTGGCATCGTGGGAGACATGGACGTGCTCGGTGACAAGGTTGTAGAAACGGTATGCCTTTGACCCATCCTGGTACTCGATGAAGACAACCTTCTGCCCGCGGTCGTCGAGCTTGCTGAGGTGTGGGCGTAGGCGCTTGATGTAGGCAACGCACCCAAACACTTTGAAGAAGTGCACGGGCGGCTTCTTCCTATACCACGCCTGGTACGGGGTCATCCTGTCAAGCACGCTAGTGGGCGCCCGATTGAGGAGGAACATGGCGGTGTGCACCACCTCGCCCTAGAAGTGGCCCGGCATGCCCCGCGCGCGTAGGATGCTCCTTGCCATCGCCACGACCATCTGGTTTCGATGTTCCACCACGCTATTCTGCTACGGCGTGTATGGGGCCGAGTGGTGATGCTGGACGCCCTCTCCTGCACAGTACTCACCGAACTCAACTGAGGTGAACTCACCACCATTGTCGGTGTGGAGCACCTTTAATTTCTTGCTGGTTTCACGGTCAATGTGTGCTTGGAATGTCATGATTGCCGTCGGTGCATCCACCTTTGAGCACAAAAGAGTGAGCCACATATAGCGGCTCATGTCATCGACGAGCAGCAAGAAGTAGGCGTTCCCGGCCGGTGTTGATGGCAAGATCGGGCCACAAAGGTCACCATGGACCAGTTCAAGCTCCTCCTGAGCCCGGTACTTGGCGGCCTTGGGGAATAGCGTCCTCTTCTGCTTTGCCAGGACGTAGTCCTCATAGACTTGATCTACGTGGTCGATCGCCGGTAGTCCTTGCACCATGTCCGCACGTCGGAGCTTGCGCAGCGCCTAGAAGTTGAGGTGACCATACCGCTCATGCTAGCGCCATGCCACATCGCCGACACGCGCGGTGAGGCACACCGGAGCGGCGGTGTTCATGTCGAGGAAGTAGAGCCGGCTTGGTGATCGGTGCACCTTTGCCAGCAGTTTCCGCTCCAGGTCGAAGAGGCGCAGTATGCCGGACTCGATGACGACCTTGTAGCCATCCTCATCCATTTGCCCTAGGCTGATGATGTTCATGGTGAGGCGTGGGATGTAGTAGACCCCGTCAAGGCGACGATGTTCACCCGATCTATAGGCGAAGAGAATGGTACCCTTGCGCTGGATGTCGACCACTGATCCGTCCCTGAACTTGACGGTGCTAGTGACGCCGGTGTTCAGCTTAGCGAAGACAGTGCGTGTACCTGTCATGTGGTTCGTGGCCCTAGTGTCCAGTACCCAACGGTGAGACACCACGGCCTCCTTCTCTTCCTCACTGAGGTGGAGGAGCACCTTCGGTTCGACAAGGTGGACATGCGCCTGTGGCTCAACGACGGGCGGCGACGACCTAGGGTGGTAGCATGACACGGACGACATGATTACCTCGGTGTCCGCGGCGATGTACATCAGCGCGTGCTCATCCTCCTCAGCCTGCGTGACATGTGTCGTGCCCTTCTTCTTCCCACGGCAATCCTTGGCCCAATGGCCAGACTTGCCACAGTTGTTGCAGAGGGTACCGGGTGGTGGCCTCCCACCACCGGCGTTCCTGGCGCCTGCATTCTGGCCATCACGGCCGTCACGCGTCGAGGATCCCGCACCGCCATGACCGCGTCCGTGCCCTCGGTGCTTCCCATGGCTGCTGGGGCCACTGCTACCACCAGAGTTCTCCTGCTCACGGCACGCTTTACGGTGGGCCTCCTAGTCCTCCTCGCAGAGCATCAGGCGCCCCATGGTGTCTGTGACCTCTTTGGGCTCGGCGCGCTCCTCGAACACACGCAGCCATCCGACCACCTCCTCGATGGTGACCTTGTTCAGATCAAGGAACATCTCGAGGGAGACAGCGGCTTCCTTCAGCCTTTCAGGGACCACCTACAGCAATTTCTTCACTACCTCAGCGTCGGTGATGTTGTCGCTGAGGGAGCAGAGGTTGGTGGCGAGTGCGGTGATGCAGATGCCGAACTCATTGACGCTCTCCCCTTCCTTGAAGGAGAGGTTACTGAATTCCCGGTGGAGCTGCTGTGCGCTAGCGTTGCGCGCGCGTTTGTCGCCGATCCGCAACTTCTTGACCGCATCCCGCACCTCTTTCACCGTGGGCTTGACGGCGAGGGTGCTCCAGAGCTCGGAGGGTACCGAGCACAAGAGTTCGGCCATCGCATGTCGGTCATCGTGGTACTCATCTTCATCGGGGTCCTCAGCGATGCCATGGTGGACGACGTCCTAGACTTTGAGGGTCTAGAAGTTTACCTCCATGACCAGGGCCCATTCCGGATAGTTGGCCTAGGTCAACGTTGACCACGTGACATTCGCTGATGGTCGCTCAATGATGCGCTCGATGACGCATGACCCGACATCCTGGTTGCGCGAGCGGCGACTATGAGAGTGGCCACGGCGACATGGCGACGAGTTCAACGGCTGGACCTTCTTCTCATCGGAGGCATCACCAGTCTGCAGCTTCTTGGATGGTGACTACGACATGGCGATGTCGGGACCTGGCTCTGGTACCAAATGTCAGAATCCCGAACCGGCAAGAGGGAGAAGATGATGAACACACACGAACATAGTGGACACATGATGATTTTGTTGCTGCAAAGCAGCAACGTTTCTGATTGTATTGCCATGCTTAAATAAGCTATTACAAGGAAACTAATCAAGATCTTTAAACACAATCACAATCAGTGATCATGCGCCTAAATAGCTACTGGAAAATATGGTAAGCTAATCTAACACACAAGGATTACAATAAACACCCTCCGAACTGATCATGTGCCTCCAACACCTCATTGAAATCTCCTGCGTAGAGCCAAGGGAGATCGCTCTGGGTGTTAAGGTATCTCCCAACTCCTATACCTCAACTCTCTCCTAGATTCTCCATAAAGACAGGTGAACCTCCATCTCGCTATCTTTGACACCGGGTCAAGAATAGCAGCATCGATATGTAGTTTGTCATAGCTCTGCAACTTCAAATCAATGTTGCGTGACCAAAGAAGTGCCAAACCACCACCCCTTCGGAAGCTTCCCACCCCAAGGCCATTTGCAAACCCTAGGGATCTCTTCAAAACATCCACTCAATCAAAGAACAACTATCTCTGACAAGAAGAGCAACCATGGGCGATGTAGCTGTATCAAGCTACAAAGTTCTTGAACTGCCTTGGCACCCGGCAAGGACTGCTAATTGCAGTTGCCGCTGATCATGCATTGTGGGTACTTCCTCTCTTCTGCTTCTTGAGCATCTCAATCATGCTTTCTCCGCTATTGTCTGCACTCGCATCCAACTGATTCGCTCTAGAATTCACCAAACCAGCTGGCACAATCGCACTAGGACCCTCCAGTGGGACATTCAAGTCAGAGTCTATGTGGCCAGACCTGTCACCTTGGATTTCCTTTTCCATGGTGGAGGTCGGCTGATTTTCTCATCCTGCATCACAAGCTGCCTACTTGCCCTCGCTCCGACCGGCTTCTCCCGTTCACTTAGAACTGTGCCCAATTTTTGTTTTAGCAGGGACTGCACCTCCTAGTCTTCTGTTTCCCCCATGAACTCAGAAGAATGGTGGGATCTGCCCAAAGAACACCGGCCATCACCAGATCTGCTATACTATGACCTGAGGTGTTTAGAGGCTGAGGAAGAGCCACTCCCAAAGGTCTCAGTGGCAGCCCTAGAGAAATACTGCATATGCCTTTTTTCTTTCCTTCAGCGCCCTGAGTTGAACATCATACGGCAGTTTACCATGTTCATCATGGGGCACCGGGTGCAAGCATTCCACCTCTGAGTGGTCGATCACGCCGCACCCAAAGCAATAGAAGGGTAGTTTTTCATATTGAGCTTGGAACCATCATAGTTCCGCCTTGCTCATGCATAAGAGCACCCCTCTCCATAGGGGTTTATCAATTTTGATGGCCACACAGTTCATAGGTACTCCCCACTCACCTTGCCATCTACGTCCACATCCATCATGACCACTTGGCCGATCAAACTCATTGCTCGAGAACCCCATTGCTGGTTTATCCAACCAAGCGGTAGGTTCAGGATATAGACCCACATCTCCAGACGATCAAAATGATCTTCGATGCACTAAGCTTCTCATCATAGGTTTTCAGTATGACTGTGTATCTACCAACCATCCAGGGGGTGTCGACCAAAACCCTCTCCATGTTAGCACTACTCCCAAACTCTGCCACGAATAGATTGTCTCCTTTCTCTTTGATCACCTAGAATTTGAGGCCAAATGGGTTACCCCATGCAGGCCTCATCGCCGATCGAACTGTGTTCACATGGATGGCCATCGGAGAGAGAACCTTCCCAACGATCACCCATTCCACACGCGGGAGATCCTCATCTCCTTCATCATCACTGAAATCTACCAATGCTTCTTCTTCCTCCATCAGGTTGAGCCATCGCAGAAGATCAATCACATTAGGGTTAGGGCTCGAATCCCCGCCCCCTTATAGCCATCTCCTACCATCGCCATGCGATCTAGAGGGAGAGGAAAAATAATGGTGGAACTGCTTGGTGATTGGTGCAGCCACAAAAATAATCCCTCCTAAGTGGCGGTTAACCCTAGGGGAAACTATGTGTTCGACGCCGCCGGACTGGCTAACCGGCGATATGCGGTGTCTGTCACCAATTAGGAGTCGGAGGCAGGGCAGTGGGCGCCGTGTCTAGAGTGGCCACCAACGTTGCTAATCCATATCACTGGTGCCAGCAATCTAGATCAAGGTCAGGGGGCGTGTTCGCCTTCGTGGTCGCCAGGGAGGGGTCTCCACTAATTACGGAACATCATAACTCCTTACCAATGGACCTATGGATTACTTGTAGTTTGGTTTTGGTGAATTGATGAAACCCTAAGTGCTAACCTAGTTTATCAAAGTGATCATGAGATAGGTAGGCACTATTCCAAGTGGTGAAGCAATGGTGAAGATCATGATGATAGTGTGGTGACCATGGTGATCAAGTGCTTGGACTTGGAAAAGAAGAAAGAGAAAAACAAAAAGCTCAAGGCAAAGGTAAAACTTGATAGGAGCTTTTTGGTTTGGTGATCGAGACACTTAGTGAGTGTGATCATATTTAGGATTGATAGTCGTACTATTAATAGGGGTGAAACTCATATCGAAATGCGGTTATCAAAGTGCCACTAGACTGCTCTAACTCATTGTATATGCATTTAGATTCTAGTGAGTGCTAATACCCTTGAAAATGTTTGTGAAAATATGCTAACACATGTGCACAAGGTGATACACTTGGTGGGTAGCACATTTGAGCAAGGATGGAGAAGATGGTGAAGTGGAGGAGCTGTCCCAGGGTGACTGGACGCTGCCTCAAGAGTGACCAGAATCAGCCTCCCTGCGTCCGGTCAGTGTTGTAGTGAGGGCTACCCTCGGTCTTGTGACCGGACGCAGCACAGTGAAAGTGACCGGACGCGTAGGGCCTGTGTTCAGTCAGGGGATGATGTACGCTAACATGTGCTTCTTCGCGAGCCAGAGAGGACCAGACTCGAAGCGGCGTCCAATCGCTTGTGAACAGACGTGTTCGGTCACTGTTTTTCCTCTCTAGATGCTTACTGGAAATCACCTGACACTAGATCACTGTGGAGAGCAGCACGTCCGGTTAGGCCTTCGTGGCTCTGCCGCACGTGTGAGCAGTGTGAGCATCGGCGCGTCCGATCGCCTGAAGAGGTGCGTCCAGTCTCACTTTACCATGTTGGCATTGGAACTCGACCATTGGGATCGGTCGGCAGAGGTTTAAAGTAGGGGACGCATGGCACACATCTAGTGACCGAACGCTGGGGGTCTGTGTCTGGTCAGCTTAACCGGTGCGTCCGGTCGCTCTGAGAATTGTGCAGTGAGGAGCCCAATGGCTCTATTTCATGAGGGCTTCTATTTAAGCCCTATGACTGGCTCAAGCTCACCCTCTTGGCCATTTGCATTGACATAGTAACCTTGTGAGCTTAGCCAAAGCCCTCCCACTCATCTCCATCGTTGATTCATCATCTTTGTGAGATTGGGAGTAAATCCAAGTGCATTGCTTGAGTGATTGCATCTAGAGGCACTTGGTGTTTGTGTTTCGCTATGAAATTTACTTGTTACTCTTGGTGGTTGCCGCCACCTAGATGGCTTGGAGTAGCGAGGATCATCGAGCAGAGGAAGGTGCTTGTCTCTGGCCCTGATCATGGTGATTATGAGGGGTTCTTGACCTTTTTCCGGCGGAGAGCCAAAAGGTACTCTAGTGAATTTCTCATGGCTTGTGTGATCCTCATCTTGTGTTGGTTGTGTGGCACCCTATTGAGGGTTTGGCATGTGATGCCAATTAGCGCGTGAACCTCCAAGTGAGTGTATCGCCACAACGAGGACTAGCTTGCCGGCAAGCAAGTGAACCTCGGTAAAAAAATATTGTGTCATCTTGTTCCGAGGTATTCTATATTGATTGTGAGTGATTGGCTCTATCATAATGTGATTGGCACATACCTCTACACGTTGGTATAACTATCATCATCCTCTCTTGTAGTTATATTTCTAGTGTTGCTTCGTTCTTTAGTGTAGTTAGTCTTGAGAGCAAGCTTGTGTCGGGTCTAGTGGTAAGTGATGCTCTTTAGTTAGCCTTTGAGAGCTCACTAACTTAGTGTAGTGACATAGCCTTTGTGTGAATAGAGATTATAGATACTAGAATTGTGGTAGGTGGCTTGCACTTTTGGTAGGCTAGCGCAACACTCACTTCATCGTTTAATTGTCTAACATCTTTGTTAAGTGTTGTTGTAGATTTTTATAGGCTATTCACCCCTCCTCTAGCCATTAAGACCTTTCAACTGGCCAATGAAGCACTCCAATAAACTTTTGAGGGACCCTGAGCCATAGGAAAGTACTTGGCTTCACTGGTCAACTATAACTCAGGGCCCTGTTATGTGTTTGGTACCTTCAAACTTGTCAAATGGCCATCAACGAACGGTCCTTAATCGACACAGGCATGAAACATGCATCCCAGAGTCCGGCTCTGTTGCACCTACCAATACTCCAACAAAAATCCATTTTCCCACTTTCCTGCCCAGGTCTCCAATTATTATCCATCTCTGAATCCATGTGATAGTAACAACAGTATAACCATCACCCATTTCTCGTGAGTAACCGTCCATCACTCGACTTCTACTATAAGCCCTATAACATGGCATACTACACGATTCCTATCATACTAATAGGAATCATAGGATAGAATATTATGCAGGGTTCAAGCAACTCCTGCAACTTAATGCACAACAACATAATAATAAGTGCTTGAAAATAGGGGTTATGCATCGGGGCTTGCCTGGGTAACTCAACATCACATTAAGTTAGTTGGCTCCATCTTAGGACTTGATCAACCTTCGTCTCTATGGTTTGCCCACCATTACATCGTCTTCAGATTTGACTTCATAGTCCACCAGTCGATCCATCCGCCATCGTTCCTAAATGAGATGCATAGAATGCAATGCAACGATGATGCAATCAATTAAAGGCAACAACAACTCTTAAAAAGAAGAAGCACACAATTCAAGCCTACAAAGCTAGCTCTAATGACTAACTAACAAGTCATGACATTATCTACACAAAACAAGTGTTTACTTCCTCCTAAACCTAATATCTATTTCCTTATTATAAAACAAGCCTATTATGAGATAAACTACTAACTCAGAAATCATGCATCTATACATCATGAAACTTTTACCACCACACCACACATACACACCATAATTAGCTAGCCACGAAAAGTTCAGAGCATTCAGATTTCTACAACTCCATTTAAGAAATTATTTACAAACTAGTCACATAAAGCACTAACAAGCAAAGATTTAATTATAGAGCAAAAACTTTACTCTAAACATATGATAAACCTACATCTCACATTTTATAAAACAACAGAGCCATATTATTGATTCATAGAACTTAACAACAGTTATAAAACATAGATGACACATCTTTTCTATTTTTATACATTTAAAATCAGTTATAAAACAACAGAGCCATATTAATTATTTAAAAACTATTAAAGGAGCTTATTACAAGATAAATCTATAACTCAAGAAATATGCATCCATTGGACTATGAAATATTTACCATAGCACAAACACATCAACACTAGTCTACCATAAAAATTTCATCACAATTGGAGCACAATGAACTATATTTATGAATTTAAAACTAGAAAGCATAGATATATTTCTATAGCGAAAACTTTTCTACTAAAACATGTACATATTATAGTTATACTACATAGATCTACTTACAAGGATTCCAAAACATCTTATTTTCCTTTTTATGATTTTTTTACTATTTACTGTGAATTTTTAAAGTTTTAGCCGAATTATACTAAAAAAAAAACCATAAAAAACAAACACTTTGCGCTAAGGCCCTGGACTTTCCCTTAATCAACCCATAGTACATCACACAATATGTATTAGTCACGAGATTTACATTGGAAATCCTGGAAAAGCTTCTATTCCAACCCTTGTCCTTCTTCTTCTTCCTCACCAGCAGAGCAGGGGCAGGGGACCAATCGGCGGCCGATTCGGCCTGCTGGGATGGCCACCGGCGGCGAGCTGGAGGAGGACCGGCCTGGCCTGGCCGTGGGAGGCGGCGCGGGGTCCTCCTAGGCCCCGTGCGCGTGCACAGGGGCGTGGCTGGCGCTGCGGCCCTCGTACAGGCGCCCGAAGGTCAGCGGCCGTGTCGGCAACGGCTGATGGCTGGCGCTTGGGCGGAGGAGGAAGGAGGTAGCGGCGACGACAGTGGTTGGAGAAGCAAAAAGGAGCAGGCGGCGAGGGCGCGGCAGCGGGGAGCTTGGAGCGGCCGCTAGCCATGGCGAGCACGAGAGAGAAAGAGCAAGACAGAGAGCAAGAGGGAGAAAGACCGAGAGAATGGTGAGCGGAGGGCGCCGAGGCTTGCAGAAGAAGGCAAGGAGGGGAGCAGCATGGCATGGGCAGCGGCGTGGGCACGACAGAGCATGGGTGTGAGCGGGGCCAGCAAGGACAGCGACCACGTGCCAGCACAGGAGCGCACTGTGCAGCAAATTTGGTCAAGAATGGGGTCCCACCCCTATACAAAAGATCTTCGCAACACTGTGCCCTACAACTTTCTTAAAGATCTAAGGTCATTAGCACAACAGATTAAGAGATAAACCGAAGAAAGCCCACAGTCAGAACTTCTAAGGCCTGGCCCTGAAGTCAGAACTTCCGGCAGGAAATCAGAAGTTCTGAGAAGGGTTAGAAGTTCTGACATGCCAAGTGCAAGTTGGCACCGATTAAGATAATTAATTATAAAGTAACACAAGGGTGTTATAATAATTAATTATCCAGTAACCCCGGGGTGTTATAGTTTGCGGACGTGTATTTATAGAGGTGAGCGTGTGTACGTTTGAGCGTCTGCGTCTATACTCGTATAATTCGCAAATATACATGTTTCCTTTTGGGGCTAGCATACAATTGTTGACCACGCTTTGTCAATTATTAAGGGCACTCCCAATGCAGAAACCACTATAGTTTCTATGGGCATTAATTGTACTGTCACCTAAGCATTTTGCTGATGTGACAAGGTAGTTATTGAAGAGAGAGAACAAAAATCATAGAAACCGGGTCTAAGTTAGAAACCATGTCTACACGAGAACCAAGACACAAAGTCTCTGCACATTGTTAAAAAACACAAGAAACAGTCTCTGCACATTGTTAAAACATCTTGGATTATGATTCATGAAGTCTCTGCACATTGTTAAAAAACACAAAGGGTATGTAGCTCAGATGGTAGAGTGCTCGCTTAGCATGCGAGAGGTACACGGGGATGGATACCCCGCATCTCCAACTTGAAATTTTTTATTCAGTTGTCCCAACTGGGTGCTCCGTGCTCCCTTTTTTTTTTTGCAACTGTGTAGCATGCCAGCAATAGCATCCCCCTGTGTGCAGTTAGATCTGCCAACCAACTTAGGCCCCGTTTAGTCCACCCAAAAGCCAAAAATTTTTGTATAGTAACCGTCACATCGAATCTTGCGGCACATGAATGGAGTATTAAATGTAGACGAAAAAAAAAACTAATTACACAGTTAGTCGAGAAATCGTGAGACGAATCTTTTAAGCCTAAATAGTCCATAATTGGACAATTTTTGCCAAATACAAACGAAAGTGCTACAGTAGCCAAAAGCTAAAAAAATTCGGAACTAAACACGCCCTTAGTAGTGTTTGGAGATCAAGGAGCTGGAAAAAGAAAACCATGTAACTGCAAGGTCACAGATTTCTAATCTTGTGCTTTGCCATGCGAGACCGTCAGGGAAAAAAAATAGAAAGCTAAATTACTACCGGTGGTAATAACATGTCAACAGCCTCGGACCAATGAATGAATGTGGAAGCAAGCACAATTTTGGCTTAATGCATCAGTTTATAACGGTGCTGTCTAAAGCACTCTCAACATAGTAATTATAAGATAGTTTATTATATACTTACTAAGTTAAGTAGACAATATACATAAAAAATAATAGACGCAATGGTTGATTTCTTCAAAATATTTTTTTCCATTCACGTGTCTTCTCTGTTCTACCATTTACTTATTATATCTTGGCCTGCGTAAACAATAGTATAATAAGAAATGATTTTATTTTCTCTCTTCTTTAATTTCAATACCACATCACCATTTTACTTAGTTGACACCTTTGACTATAGAAATTAAACAATCCTAAATTCTACATTTGGACAACCCTTATGGCCCCAAGCAAGAGGTAAAAGTACTATGGATAATTTCTGAAACTGACTTTTAAGGACATAAACTAGTTTTATGAATCCATTCGGATATGGATAATCCGTGTCTAACAAATAGGTGGATGTCTGGAAGAGTATGTGATTCGCAACATCTATCTTGTGGATGTGAGTTACTTGTAACTTATATATGGATTGTTCGGTATTTAAAATATATTATACGATATTCCTCTCCCCAACACACAACACAAACACATCCTTGGACTAAAATCGTAAAGTGAACAAAAAATGCTTAATTAGTGTATCTTTTTGTAACAAAATATACTTGTTACTTTTGGCTAGTGTACAATTGTTAAGCATGATTTGTCAATTATTGACAGTAGTATGTCTCTATGTCGCTCACTATATGTGTGTATAATATTATTACTAAAATCACTCTATCCTAGTTCGGTTTCATCTTCCTGCCTTTTCTAACATCCAATAATCGGTATTCGCAGTTTTGCACCCATCTGTGAAATATATCCTTCACTCCTAATCCAATAAGGGAAAGAAGATTCGAATATAGGAGAGACGTTATCAACTTTGATCCATTTTCACCCCCTAGCTCGGGGACACAAAACACGATCTAACTCGATCCCTAACTACCAATTTATTGCTCATATCTAACTGCAATAAAAAAAAACTCGACCCGCGGTGGCCAGACAACCGTCGGGATTTCGGCTTAAGGTGGAGACCTCTCACACATGTCAAAAAAAAAACCCCGAAGCTCGTACCCCGCCCGCACACAGGGGCTCATAACCGTGTGAGTGGGCCGGTGCCTACAAACATGTGATTTGGGAATGCGGGACAGGCGAGGGGTTTTTTTTCACCTCTGGCGCTGCAAATTCGCCCCACGGGTTCCAACTCATGTCACGAGAGTGCCAACCAACCCGAGTGCTTGACCAGCCGGTCTAGCATCCTTTAGCATCTAGCTGCAATACATAAAAAGATAAAATAAAACTAACATAATCAAATGGAAAAATAATCTCTCTCTACAGGTTCGAAGGAGTTGCTTGTACATCAGTACCTCAGTCATACACACGCCTTCTCACGGAAAAAAAAATTCGTATACTAATGCTACGTACTGTACATGCAAAAGAACCGCTCTCAATCATTCCTCTCGTTTCTACAATTCTACTGTAGAATCATATGGACAACGATGAACTAGCTAAGTGATGATTGAATGAAAAAAAAAAACAAATAGTATTCTTCTCTTTTTCACCCTCAACGCGCGCGAAGCTAGTTTTGGGACGGCAGTGGCGTCGCCTCCAGCGACGGCAAGCCTTGCGTCATCTCGTGCGCCACCATCCTCCTGCTCCGGTTGATGGTGATGAGGCAGAGGCAGACGTGCTCCTCCAGCTCCTGCAGCTGCGCCCTGAGGTCCTCCTCGCACTCCGCCTCCTCCCTCGCCACCTCCTGCATCAGCGGTCGCTCGCCGCGGCCCCGCACCGCGATGCCCGCCACGTCGCGGCCGTGCTCCAGCTCGTCGTGCGCACGCCGCACCATGCGGCTCACCGTGTCCAGGTCCCGCCCCACGATGTAGGCGCCGCGCGCCGCCGCGTCCACCGCGGCGCCCGCGCGCGCGTACTGCCGCGGACTCACCCGCTCGGCGGCCCACCGCACGGCGGTGGCCGGGCCTGCGCCCACGGCCGCGGAGACGGCCCCGACGCCCACCACGGCGTGCGCGGCGAACACCACCGCGGCCACGACGGCAGCCGCGCACGCCGCCACGAGCGCCGCCGCGGCCGTGCCCCGCGCCACGCGCATCGCCCGGGCCAGGCGCCGCAGCCGACGCTGCGCCGACGCCAGGCGCGCCGCGAGCGGGCCGCACCGCCCGTGCACCTCGTGGAACCCCGCGAGCCGGCCCGGCGACAGCGGGTTGTCGAGGCGGACGTGCGCCGCGACCGCGTCCCTCGCGGCGGCGGGGTCATCGCTGCCGCCGACGTCGTTGTCCTCCTCCAGCCGGTGGAGCAGGAGGCGGAGCGCGAGCTGGTGGCGCCGCGCCGCGCCGATGGCGGCGAGGAGCGAGGAGCACGCCTCGCAGGCCTCCTGCGTCACGTCAAAGTACTCGATCAGCAGCCTCTCGACGCGGCGCCTCCGCCGCCGCCGCCCCCGCCCGAGCACCTCCGGGCTGGGCTCCAGCACGAAGTCGTCGAGGACGGTGTACGAGCACGACTGCTCCAAGGCGGCGGCGGCCGACGCCGCGTCGGGCTCGTTGTCGTCCTTGACGCCACCGGACTTGGACGAAGATGAGAGCTTGAAGGAGGCGGAGGAGAATGTGTGCATGAGGTGGCGATGCGCGTGCGACCACAGGTCGAGGAAAGACTTGGACTTGAAGGCTCTGTCGTACTCCTCGTCGACGCCGAGCGGGCTGCGCGGCGGCAGCCTCGAGCTCTCCGGAGTTCTGCTGGAAGGGGTGGAGCTGCTCCTCTCCATGGTGGTGTCATCAGCTGCAACGATGGATCAGAGTCGGAGTTGGAGATGAGACATCACATGAGAGCGAGGGCAACAAGCAACAGAACAAGCAAAGCAAAGCAACGTGTGCGTGGTACGTATATATGGACGGCAGGAGAAAGCGTCAAGAAATGGTTTTTCTGAGTAAAGATTGTCGTTGCTTTACATGCAAGTAGGAGTATAACAAGCTTAGCTTAGCTAGCTAGCTAGAAAGAGAAATGTGCAGCGTTATTATATCGACAGCAACTTTAATTTGCAGACGGCAATCAAGGAAATAAACATGCTTCACATTTCAAAGAAGGAAAAGAAAAACATGCTTCAACCTCAACAGTTCATTAGTTTTGTACCCTTGCATGAAAGACTATCTAGCTAGCTTGACCATGTGTGGAGTGTGGACTATGCATGCATGCATCAAATGCTCACACTCAACTGGTCCAAATTAAACATGTACAAAAACAGAGTCCACTGTCGTAACTCAATTGAATACACTGCGTGTTTATCTTGCAATTGTGTGTGATGAAAACATTATCATAATAGATCGAACTTATCAGTGCATTAAGACAGAACGTTCCTTCAGAGGATAGAGACTGCTAGGCGCTAGCATTTAGCTGCATTTGCAGTAGTTTTATTAATTTGATAAATGAAATAGCAGCATTGTTAAGAGAACAATCAATATTTGCTAAATGAACAATAAGTTCGCAAGCTACTAAGATGACTGCAAGGCATGTATGCTCACATAGAAATTGACTTACGAGTTTCAATTCCAAAAATGGATCTGGGTGATGACGATGAAGATGATGGTGACGGTCTCATTTTGACGTACTAGCTGGCTCAAACAAAACAAAATTTGTGCTATCACTGTCTTGTATGATCAGTTTGGTCTCTCAATCTAACATAAGTCACAGCAAGTTTGATTGTCAAAGCACCTATAAGACTCCCTCTGGCTTTGTATATGGAACATGAATTTTTTTTCAAATGAAATTGTGGCCTGCCCCTTATATAGGATGTGCGATCCAGGAATGTGGAGAGAGGAACGAAGAGAAGCTCTTGCAAGGCAAGAAACAAAACCCACAAGCCACCAACAGAGAGCTGGCTTCTTTCTGGTACAGACTCAAGGGAAAAGGATAGAGCAACACGGCAGAAGGGACACGGAAGCACACAACATTCTAGCACATTGACTAGCTATTAGGCCACAATGTGGAGATATCATCATATTGCTTGGGTAACATTATTGTGTCCATATCTCTTGAGCATTTGACATGTAATCTTGCGCAGATGGTGATTTCGTCCCGCGCACAGATAGGCCAACAAAATAACACGAATAACACACGGATGGGCAAGTAGGGAAAAAAAAGACAGGCACGACACCCTGATGCATGGATAAGATGAGTGAGTAATGTTCAAGGAATTTCCCTTTCCTTACCTCTCATTCGAGAAACAAAACCAATGTATGTATACACATTCGTACAAACTAGGGATGTTTGTTGAGTAGACGCAATACGCGAGAATCCAAAATGTTCTAACTTGTGGCCTCAAAAGGGGAAACAAAAATATTGGCCATCCTCGTGTCTATCAGTTTTTGTAACCATAACAAGTTATATTGATAGACATTGTGTACCTATACGCAACTGCCAACGATTGAACAACTCTCGGTGAAGAACCGTGGATAAGGAGAAAACATAACGAATTTTGTTGTTTTTGCCCTTAAGTGCATATGCCCCAGCCATGTGGGCATCAATCAATATGTGAGACTTTGTATAGATTGATTGACAACACAAGATTGGGCATTGCTAGAATCATTAATGGCAGAAAGTACTTTGAAAACTCATACCAGTAACTCTTTCCGTTGAAGCTGACATACATACATACCTACATATGGAGAGAGAGAGAGAGAGAGAGAGAGAGAGAGGTAGGGAGAGGGAGAGCGCGCTTTGGCTAGTGTATAGTGTACTCCTTTCATCCTAAAATAAATTAATTCTTAGAATCACCGAAAGTCAAACTATCTTAGGTTTGACAAATTTTATAGAAAAATATATGTACCAACATCAATGACATGAAATAAGTACATTATGAAAAAATATATACATATTTCATGATGTTACTAGTGATACTAATCTAGTGCCATAAATATTGATGCCTTTTTTATTATAAATTTGGTCAAACTTAAAATGGTTTGACTTAAGACAACTCTTAAAGTCGATTTAATTTAAAATATAGTTTGACTTAACTAGACTCTAAAAGTCATTGATTTAATTTAGGAGGGAGGTAGAGAGTAGATGAATAACATTGTGTTAATTTAATTTAGGACCTGGCTGCTGGTTGAGTGGGCCTAACAATAACGCATGGGGGCAGACAGCACACCCGTATGTCAGACGAGACAATGCAGCTTCCGGCCGGCATATTGCCGGGCGGCCGTGGATCGCTAATGAGATATTTTTTTTGGAAGGCGACAAACAGAAAACCAGAAAGACAAACTAAACACTCCCATATACAGCACAGGAAAATGCAAAACACTACTACTACGATTCGATCGCCGATGCGGCGCGCAGGATCTGCTCAGCTCCTCCATGGTGGTCCGTAGATCTGCTGCTTCCTTCTTATGCCTCCCATCCGATCCGAGACCGATATTCCGGCCCGGATACTCCGGTCGGTGGCGTGGACGGCGGAGAGAGATCGACTAGAGGCAGCAGCAGGATGCCGCCAATGCACGGATAACGCGGCGGCCGTGCCCGTGCGCGACTACTACATGACGACGACATGACACGGCATCATGCCTGCGTGCACCGGTAGAGAAATGACTTTTGATCTACTTTAAAATTTGATTTTAGTCCCAGTATTTTTCGTGTTCGAGACTAGAGAATTCTTTAGTCTCGGTTGGTAGCTTCAATCGGGACTAAAGGTCCCTGTCCAACGGCTACTGCGGTAGCCTTTTGCTGCAGAGGACCTTTAGTCCCGGTTGGAACTACCAACCGGGACAAAAGGTTAACTTTTACTCCCGATTGGTCCCTCCAACCGGGAGTAAAAGTTACTCCCGGCTGGAGGCTCCGTCTAGGACTAGAAAGGAACCTTTAGTCCCGGTTGCTGTCTCCAACAGAGACTAAAGATCCCCTCCTATATACCCTTTCTTCCTCCCCGAGCCCGCACTACTACAGAACTGACATCTAGTCCCGGTTGGGAACTGGTTTTAGTGGGAACTGGTTTTAGTCCTGGTTTCCCAACCAGGACTAGCGTTCCGGGACTAAAGGTGGTGTTCTTTAGTTCCGGTTTGTCACAACTGGACTAAAGATCCTCCCAGCTTTAAAAAAAAATAATGCCTTCCACCGCTACGCCCTGTGAGATTCGAACTCAAGACCTCATGCACTGCCTCGCGCGGAGCTTACCACCCCACCTACACAACACATCTAACAATGGATGGGATGCTTTCCTTTTGAACTAACCCATCAGAGGACCTTTAGTCCCGGTTGGTGTTATCAACCGGGATTAAAGGGTCCTTTAGTCCGGGTTGGTGTTACCAACTGGGACTAAAGGGTCTACCTTACCAACCGGGACTAAAGGTCGGAGGACTTTTAGTCCCGGTTGGTGGCTCTAACCAGGAGTAAAAGAACCTTTAGTCCCGGGGGTAAAAAATGCCGAGGCTAATGCCAAATTGAGACATCGTTCTAAAGTCTGTTCTCTAGTAGTGCCGAGTCACTTCGAGCTCAGTGTTCTTGCTTCATCGTTGGCCTCTCTTCTTCCTTATCGCCGGTAATCATAAGATTTCTTCGATTCCTCCATCGATTCTTCGGTTCTAAAGGTTACCAACTTTATACTCTCATGTTTCATCAGTAGCATATTTCATTTTGTGGACTAGATATATGTGATTTTTTATGGTAGATTTTTTTTTATTTGTAAGCCATTTAATCTCAAAATCATTTTAAAGTTTGCATATTTGGATGAAGGAAGGTTAAAGTAGTTATTCAAAACTAGTATTCAGCTTTCATTTCTAGCATGCATAGCACACTTCATGGTTTAGAGATATAGAGAATTTTAGAGTTTTTTTAATTTTATTTGTTTATAAAATGAGAAATTTATATTATATTAAAAATGAGTATAGAGAGTAGATGGCAACTGCTTCCGGGTCCTCGACCTCTCATCGGGTTCCCAAGCGACTGAGGTTGGACCTCCCTCTCATTGCATGCGGCAACTGTGAGAAGAAGATTGTGATGGAATACCGGGTGAGGAAAGAGTGTCCCAACAAGGGCCATATCTTCTACAAGTGTCCGGATCACAATGTGAGTTATTTTATCGCATTTGACGATTATGGTTAATTTATATTTATTTTCATGATGATTGTGATTAAAGTTTTAATTTTTTGTTTTAATTTCAGTGGGATGGCACTAGATGTTCAGGCTGGTACTGGAAGGAAGAGTATGTTGAACATGTGCAAAACTCTCTTACACAGGCGGCTACGGCGGCTGATGAGGCAGTGATCCTGCGGAAGAAGCCCATAGATGTTGAACAAACGCATGATCTGTCTGTTTTAGTTGGGATTGGTCGCGAAATCCTTATGTTGCTGAAGTGCATTTTAGCTTTAGTTTTTTTAGTGGTAGTTGGGATTGTCTACATTGTAGCGAGACTTTTATAAATTAATACCTTGTGTGGTGGCATGCATGTCATATAATTAACTAATTATGTTTTAGGTTTTAATATGGTATGTATGTCATGTAATACAGATGAGACGGCATTGGATGTACAATACTGATCGCCGCTCCCAAGAGTTCATTGAGGGCATGCATTCTTTCTTACATATGGCCGAGGCAAACAAACGTGATGGTTTCATGTGTTGCCCATGTGCTATATGTAAGAAATTGAAGGAATATGCTAGCTCAAGGAGTCTTCATTCACACTTGTTGAAGTCGGGTTTCATGCCAAACTATATTTGTTGGACGGAGCATAGAGAAATTGGGGTTGTAATGTAAGAAGGTGAAGAAGAACAATGGGACGATGATGACATTATTACTGAATATGGTGCCTTCAATGATACTGCAATGGGGGAAGCTAAAGAAGAGATAGGGGCAGAAGATGAGCACGCTGATGATCTTGGTCAGGCCATTCGTGACGCACAAAGAGAATACGAAAGTGAAAAGGAGAAGATCAAGTTCGAGCGCATGCTAGAGGATCACAAGAAATTGTTATACCCAACTTATGATGCGGGGCAGAAAAAGTTGGGTACCACACTGGAATTACTACAATGGAAGACAAAGAATGGTGTATCTGACAAGGGATTTGAGGAGTTACTAAAAATCTAAAAGAAGATGCTTCCGAAGGATAACAAATTGCCCGCCACTACGTACAAAGCAAAATAGGTAGTCTGCCCTTTGGGATTAGAAATCTAGAAGATACATGCATGTCCTAATGACTGCATCCTCTACCGTGGCGAGGAGTACGAGAAGTTAGATGCATGCTCGGTATATCATGCATCGCGGTATAAGATCAGGCGAGATGACCCTGGTGATGTTGAGGGCGAACGTCCCACAAAGAAAATCCCTACCAAGATTATGTGGTATGCTCCTATAATACCACGCTTGAAACGTCTGTTCAGAAACAAAGACCACGCAAAGTTGTTGCGATGGCACAAAGAAGACCGTAAGGTAGATAATATATTGAGACACCCTGCTGATGGGTCCTAGTGGAGAGCAATCGATAGAGAATTCCCAGAGTTTGCAAATGACGCAAGAAACTTAAGGTTTTCTTTAAGTATGGATGGTATGAATCGTTTCGGGGAGCAGAGCAGTAGTCATAGCACTTGGCCTGTTACTCTATATATCTACAACCTTCCTCCCTGGTTATGCATAAAGCGTAAGTTTATTATGATGCTAGTGCTCATCCAAGGCCCAAGGCAACCTGGCAACGGCATCGATGTGTACCTGAGGCCACTAGTTGAAGAACTTCTACTTTTGTGGAACAGACCAGGTGTATGTGTGTGGGATGAGCACAAACAGGAGCACTTTGACCTAGAAGCATTGTTGTTCGTAATAATCAATGATTGGCCTGCTCTAAGTAATCTTTCAGGACAATCAAACAAGGGATATAATGCATGCACGCACTGTTTCGATGACATTAAAGGTATATTCTTTAAAAATGTTGAAAGATCGTGTACCTTGACCATCGTTAATTTCTTCCTATGAATCACCCCCTAAGAAAGAAAGGCAAGCATTTTAAAGGTAAGACAGACCACCAGACTAAGCCGGGCAATCGAACTAGTGAGGATGTACTCAATATGGTCAAGGATGTGAAAGTAGTATTTGAAAAGGCACATGGCAGTGAACCTATTCTGAACAACGCCGATGGTCACGCACCCATGTGGAAGAAGAAATCCATATTTTGGGAGCTACCCTATTGGCAAGTCCTAGAGGTCCGTAGCACGATCAACGTGATGCACCTGACGAAGAATCTTTGTGTGAACCTGCTAGGCTTCATGGGTGTGTATAGGAAGCCTAAGGACACACTTGAAGTATGACAGGACCTGCGGTGTTTGAAAGAATGAGACAACCTGCATCTAGAGAAGACAGATGATGGACGCCATTACTTAAGTCCTACTAGCTACACTCTTAGCAAAGAAGAGAAGGAAAGCATGTCTAAATGCCTAGCAAGCATCAAGTACCATCTGGATTCTCCTTGAATATAAAGGGTATAATCAATGTGCCAGAGAAGAAATTCCTAAACTTAAAGTCATATGACTGCCACGTGCTCATGACGCAATTGCTTCCAGTTGTCATATGACTGCCACGCGCAGTCACCTCGGCTTGCACCTCTTGCTCCGGCTCGGTGCTCTTGAGATCTTGTGAGGCTTCTTCGCTGCATGAAGACATAATGGACATATTTTCCATTGACTCGACCTCAAGTGCATCATCGCATTTGGATTTTCCATATAACTCAATGAGTTTGGTCCAAATGAGATGAGCACTCTCCGAAGGTGGTTGTCCATTGAATATTGCCTCATCTTGAACCTCTGCACTCAATGTACTCAAAATAATATTAATAGCTTGAGCATTGAGTTGCACGCATATTTCTTCCTCTTTTGATAAATTCTTATAGTTGCTCCAATCAACTATAGGAAGAGGTATGCTTGCAAACACAATATGCTCAACAAGAGGACTAATCTTTCTAAAAGCATTGAGTACATGAATTGACCAAGGTAGAAAGTTTGAACCATCATTTTGGAGAAGCATCGGCTCCAACTCGATAGGCGTCGACATCCTTTTCTCACGGCGGTGAAGCTTTAGGTGAGAACCTCGCTTTGATACCAATTGAAAGGACCTAGGATGTCGCCTAGAGGGGGGTGAATAGGCGTTTCTGAAAAATCAACACCTTTAAAAACGGAAACGATTAGTAATAGGAGTTTCCAAAATGGAAACTCCAAATCAAAGTAATACAACCCCTCACAAGTTAGCCACAAAGTATATAAAAGATACTAGATAAACCTAGGGAGCCAAACAACGGCAACCAAAGAGTTGAATCAAAATGCACTAGTCAGTTAATGTTGGAAGTCCCGACGATTGGGTCAGAACTTCCGACGTGTTGGAAGTCCCAACAGTTTGAGTCAGAACTTCCAACGCAAACTGTCAGCACTTCCGACCCCTGCGGGAAATGAACTAAAAGTGCTAAAATGAACTTTGTGATGCCGATAACTTACAAACCCACTTCCTAGTGGTAAGGTAAGGTGTTGGGTCACTCTCTTGACGTCGATAAGCCACCAATCCGTAGATCGAGTCCCAAACCCTAAGAAATAGCTAGAGAGAGGGAGACAACCAAATACAAGTAATTTCGAGCAAATCACAACAACAACAAGCACGCGGGAGACAAGAATTTATCCCGAGGTTCGGCAGCCCCACAAAGGAGCTCCTACGTCCTCGTTGTTGAGGTGACCACTTTGGTCGGAGTCTCTTCCACCTCCTTGCCTCACTCAAGGATACCACAAAGGTCACTTGAGTTTCTTCACTAGAAAACAAGGGTAATACAAACTTTCCAAGGCTCTTCCACAAGATGGAAGCTCTTGGGCGACGCCTAGCCGGCTAGGGGAAAATCCCCAAGAGTAACAAATGCAAATCAAACCGGCTTGACGAAGAAATCAAGTGCTCAAGCTTGCTCAAAGTGTTTTTCTCACTCAATCCACTCTCCAATCACTCAAACCCTTTGGGAATCGAAGTTGGAGGCAAAGGAGTGAAGAGAGGGGAGCCTAGAATGCTTGGGGGCTGTTTTGGCCGAGTGTTTGTTGCAATGAAATGAGTGGGCAACGGTTAGAAATGAGGAGAGGGGTATTTATACCCCAAGTGAAAATCGAACCGTTCAGATCTACGTCGGAAGTTCCGACGCAGATCCCGGGACTTCCGACGTATGAAGAAAACACTGTTCACAACAGGTCAGAAGTCCGTGTGTGCAAGTCAGTGTCGGAACTTCTGACAAACGTCGAGACTTCCGACGGTCATCACTTCCGACGTACGTCGGGACTTCCGATGGGCACAGTTAAACAAACAGCCAACACCGCTGAGGCCGGGACTTCTGACTGTCGGGACTTCCGACACACGTCGGGACTTCCGACTGTCGGGACTTCCGACACACGTCGGGACTTCCAACTGTCGGGAGTTCCGACACACGTTGGGACTTCCGACGTCCACAGTCACCGCGCAGGCTGTGACTGAGAGTCAGCACTTCCGGCAAGAGTCATGACTTCCGACTGTCGGGAGTTCCGGCTTACGTCGGGACTTCCGACACCGACAGTCATAGAAAATTATTCTATGTGCTCGTGAAGTGCTAGAGTGTCTCATTATTGATTTAGTTATTATGCTTGAGCACTCTATCTTCCTCAGACCACCTAAACTTGCATCCCTCTTAATAGTACGGCATTCCTATTAACTCAAATTTAAAAGTATAAGGAAATTAAACCTTTTGAGTTGATCTCTTTGAACCGAAGCCGTGTTTTCCAATCTTCATCAAGTGAGGGTGCCAATCATGTTGATATTGATCTTTTCACTTGAGCATAGCCATCTTGAGCACGTGACTTGATTCCATTCATCAAATATGAATAACTCCAAATGCATCAAGTCACTTCCAACGCTTTGTCTAATATAGGTTTGATCCTCCACATCAATATGACTATCGCAGCTTAATTAGTACCTCAACTAAATGCAAGTACTTCCTTCTTCACCCTAGCTAGGTTCTTCGGCCGCCAAGCCGTCGCTTGTCCTTCACCCTTGCTTAGTACCTCAAAGCCTTTCCTTGCTATCTTCACCATCTCAAGCCATCAAGTCACATCTTGTGTTGAATCATCCATTCATTTGTATTGTTGTCTTTTTCTTTTCAATTTAGCAAGCTTCAAATATGAGACCATTCCATATGCAATCCCTCATGTCTTATTAATTAACTTTTATCGTGCTTGCTTTCACATAGATCATTGAAATCCCACAATAAATAAGCCTTCACATGAATTCCATTTGCATTGTTGTCTTGTGCTTGAACTAGATTGTTTATACAACAACACATCATTTTGGCTTTCATTAAGTACCTATGAGATAACCTATTACCTGTTCACACTTAGCAAACGGGTTAGTCCTTTAATCACGTTGTCATTCAATCATCCAAAACCCACTAAAGGGCTAGATGCACTTTCAATCTCCCCCTTTTTGGTGATTGATGACAACTTGATTAAAGCTTACAAAATGATATAAACATTTAAACTTTTGGGTTCAATGATTTATGAGAGGCTCCCCCTTAATATGTGCTTATGATTAGAATTCACAAACTGACCTCAAATGTCAATTGCACATATTAAAACAAATAGGAGACTCCCCCTAAATCATTGCATCCGTGGGGTGCATGTGTGTGTGACAAAGAGAAACTGTGATGCATATGACAAGATATATCATACAAGAATAAATATAAAGGCATCACATCAAATATTTTCATTCTAGCATGCATAGTCCTTATGAAAATAAATATGACACATGTAATTCACACATAGCACTCATTACAAATTTTCTCAAGTCCAGAAACCACTGATATATATAGATAAAGATCATGTCTCAAGAGATATATAGATAAAGCATAAGTAAGTCTCATCTCTCACATGATACAATCTATCTCAAATCCAAGATACATCAATGAAGCTCAAAAACAAGAAACGACAGCCTGTAGTACATATCTTCAGGTACAAAGATAAGCAAATGAGACTATCCTGAAGCTTTAATCAGTCTCTCTCCCCCTTTGTCATCTATCACCACAAAGGTCCAACAATGACATACTAAGGACAAAGGGGCTACAAGTTGTCACACAAAGCACAAAGGGTGCTTAAGGTTCAAACTTTGTACTAATCTCTCTCTTTGTATTAAACTCTCCCCCTTTGTCATCTTAAAGAGGTTGTACTTGTCACTTGTTTGCAATTCAAAATAGATCAAGTACATGGATTTACTAGCTCATGAACCAACTCATACACTAACCACTAGATTATATAATCATTCAAGCAATAGTGATAGTCTATGAATCAAAAAATTTTCATTTATAATGCATGATCCTATAAGCATGTACTATATGTACTAACCGCATACTAGTAAGGGATGAAAAATGATCATGCACAATACAATGATACCTTTGCTATATTGGAGAGGAAGATAGTCATATAGATTTCAATTCATTTCTCTAATAGCACCATGAAGTCCAATTATAAGCTTGGTGAAGACCAATAGATACCAATTCTTTGAATTCCTATTCTTCACCCATATGAATTGAGAATCACTAATGATCAAGTGCACTCTTCTTGTGGTTGGCTTGCTTCTTCTTTGATCATTGCTTGCTTGAGAGAACTAAAAGATGCACCACTTGAAATTTCATGATACCACTTGAAATTTCATGACTTGTTCTCTTTTGGGTGTTGCTTGCTTTTTAGACCAATCTCTTGATTTTCTTCAACCAAGTACCTCAAATGTCCCTTTAGATTACCACTTCAATTTTAGCCATCCAAGCCTAGAGCGAAGTGACCTCTGTCCAAAGAACCATCCTTGATACTCACTTGAAATAACTTGAAAGGAAACCACTTGATCCACTTGAAAGATTTTGTTTGATTGATCCATATTGTTGGACTTAATTTGATGAATAACTTTGAATCCTTCTTTAAGTCCTTTTCTTTCTACTTATTTAAGTCCTTTTGTTTCTATCAAAAGATCTCCAATTATCACTAGAACTTAAACTTCATCTTCATCTTGATCTTGGTCTTGATCTCTAGCTTGAGTACCAAATGTGTACCAGATACATTCTTCAAACAAATTGTCTTGTACTCATCATTTGTCATGCTTCTATCTCAAACCAAAACCAAAACATAGGTACCTCAATCACTTATAGATATGATTCTAATTTGAGGACCTTTGAATCTAAGTGACTTTTGATCAATCCAATAATTGTCACTTTCCTGGCAGATTCTGTACTCTTCAAAGAATAAATCATATCTCTCAAAGTACATATCCAAAAACCACAAAATTTGGTGAAGATGTGACACACTAAGCCTTCTAGTAGCTGTAAAAATTTTAGCTTCTTTTGACTTCTATATTGCTACCAGATTTCATATCTTTCCACACTGCTACATGCTGAAAACTGCTGCACTATAGCTGAAAAGATCTACTCCAAATCCGAAGTATCACTTATCCAAATCTCATGAAATTTGCACAGCAACTAATACCATAAATATAGAGCATGCAAACCAGATTTCAAGTCAATACAAATAGATTTGGTTACTCAAACATGTCTATGATCACTGCTACCTCAGATTTTCAATATTGGACATATTTCAATAATTAAGCTATTTTTCTCCAATTTGAACCAAACTTGAAATCAACTTGTTTGAATACTCTCACAAGACATATGTCCATTCAAACCACTTACTAGAAGAAATCTTATGAACATATCCAATCAAACCAACTTCAAACTTGATTACTTAAGCATTTAATCCATTCAAACATCTCATAGCAAGCAACATATGCATATATATCCAATTCAATTAACTCATATGCACCCAAATAAACTTTGATCAACAAGAGATATACCTTGATAGCTTATGATCATCTTTGCAAGCTTCAACTCCACTTATTTGCAGGCATTCAAATATATCAATAAATTCCCACAACTTGAATATGATACTTGTATGTTGATAGCATATGGACTTCACTCAATTTTGACTTGGCGTTGGGATAGAATTGCACTAGGTTTTAATACTTGACTCAACATAAGATGAACAATAATAATTTCATTGAATCAAATCTCCAATGCCATGGTACCTACAAACGATCATCCACTTTTCGATGGTACCCAAACTAGTTTGGGTCCTCTCATGTTAGACGCAATATACTTAGGCATAGCCTTAGTATGAATAGCGGAATTTTTGCAATACTAACCAATAAGGTACAATAACAAACCTTCCTAGGCATAATATTTGCATCAATTGAAATAGGCTTAGGATTCTCACTTAGGGGACATGAATTAGCCAAGAATTGATTTTCTCTTTTTTTGAATATTTGGCAAAATTATGATTTTCAAAAACTTGAGAGAGATTTTAGACGGACATAGGGAGTTTTATAGACTTGAGAGAACCATGTCACATGTGATTAGGCAAATAATTAACCAAGGGTAGCAATAATCACAATATGACATGACTAGGTCACAAAGACCCAAAAACCACACCACCTACACATGCTAGTTAGGGATTTTGAAAAACATCTATCCTATATCACACAAATGCACACACTAGCATATAAAGGGCCTTAGATGCACTTACAATGCATGTATGTAAATACATACCTTTGTCTTGAGCCCACAATATCACCACTGAGATAATACATGGCATGACAACATCATGTTGACCTCACTTGTCAAATAATCATACCATATATGAAATCAATTTTCATTCAAAGGACTACAAATAATACTAGATAAATTTGTTAGTCCACAATGGTGCAAAATAGAAACTGAGCTCCCCCTAAATAAGTACCACAAGTAATTTGACTGACTTTCAACAAGCACTTTATTCTTTTAAGAATTTGGAAGTCAATTTTCTATTTTGACCAACACAAAGTAATTTGCCATATTTAAATTTCGTTGAGACATACTCACAACCCACTTAGGTTTGATAGATCACAAGCTTCTGAGCAAATTAAGGATATATGAAATCATATGGATCAAACCTCAATTGCATCCCAATTAGTGCTCTGGTTCCTACCGTACCAGACACGACCGGTAGACATACCGGACACGTCCGGCATGTGAAGAACATAAACACTTTTCCTTTCTACCCTGGCCATACCAGACATGTCTGGTAGGCGCAGGACAGAAACAATTGAAGCGCTGCTTGTGATTCTTCGTTTTAGCTCTAGTACTTCTTGTATGCCTGCATCTGAACAAATGCATTGCTCTACTAGAGAGCCATTAAAAGCATCACATGGCAAACATGATAATTATTAAATGAAACTAATTAGTCACTTCCGATTATTTCACAAATATGCTTATTTGTGAGCCATTGAGCACTAAACACAAAGTGGCTATCCTATAAGGTCTTTAGGTACTTGTTACCAATGGTAGAGATGAAGTAAATGATATGGTCATTGATTTATCTTCGGGTCAACCATATATGAGATTATGATAAGAATTGATTGATAGATTGAGTGAATATTTTCAATTTGCTTGCTCAACCACCCCGAAGCTTTCATCTCACCACCAAGTACCTACATTATCAACCTAAGCACATTTTGGTACCCAACTCTTGTTGGGTCCTTTTGGGTTAGTCAACAAGTGCTTAGGCACCCAAATGGCCTTAGTACTAGTTTGTGGTGAACACATCACCTTGCTAGTGCTAATTCCATTTGTGGTCTTCCTAAGCATATTATCATAAACAAATATGTTCGGCTTAGGGATGTTACCATTTGGGCAATCATAGCTTAGATGCCCCTTTCTTCCACAAGCATAGCATATGCGACCTTTGTTTGCTCTATGCTTGTTTTGCTTGAATGGACATCCATCAACCTTGTGGCCCATCTCATTGCATCCATAGCATCTTCTTGTTGCAACTTGGGCTTCCTTTCTTGCCTCCTTGTACATTGGGTATTTCTTGGTTGGATGCCCCAACTTCTTGCACATGAGATAAGTGCTTTGTCCATCACTTTTCCTTTGGTTGGCCAACTTGTTTGAGGCCGTTTGATCGGCCACTTCACACTTGTCGACCCAACTCTTGTGTGGACACATGGTAATCTCATGTCCATTCACTCCACAACCATAGCATAGTCTTTTTCCATGTTTCTTGCTCTTGGTTGTGTTGGCCTTGCTTGAAATGTGATTCCTTTGTTGGGTTTTGAAGGAAGCAAGGTTTGAACCCTTCTCAAGCTTCTTCACCATGTTATCACGGTTATCTTGAGAAGGTTGTGCTTTCTCCTTACCCTTCAATCGAATCACATCTTTCTTTAATCTTTTCACCTCTTCTTTGAGCTCTATGTTTTCTATAAATTTTTGCTCAATCGAAGATTGGCTTGCTTGAGAAGCACACTCATTAGCACAAGAAATATTCAATTGAGATTGTGTACAAGTGAGTGTGCGAGTGGGAGGTTGAGATGATTTTACCATTGTAATCACAACCTCATGAGCCACCTCAAGCATGATGCTTGATTCTACTAATTCTTCATGAGAGCACTTGAGATGAACATAGTTTGCTTGTAGCACATTATATTTGCTTGAGAGTTCATCTAATTTTGCCTTGAGCTCAAAGTTTTCCTTCTCTAGTTGTGAAACACTAGAAGAGGAGTTAGTAACTAAAGCATGCTCAATTGATAATTTTTCATACCTCTCATTTATGGCCTTTAGCTCTTGCAATTTGGAGATGAGAAACTTTTCTTGATTTTGAAGTGATTGCTCTTGTTTCTCATTCTCTTCCTCTAGCTCATCATTCTTCTCAACTAGCTTCATGAGAATGAGCTTGTCTTTGTTGCTTAGATGATCAAGAGTGTAGCTATCTTCAATTTCAATATCACTCTCTTCTTGATCATCTACTCCTGCTATCTCCTTGGCTTGATCTTTCTTGCTAGCCTTCTTCTTGCTTTTCTTGGCCATGAGACACAAGTGATGAGTATCATGAGATACTGAGGTTGACTCATCACTTGGCCGCCACCGGGCTTGAGCCTCATCATCATAGACTGCCTGCTGTCCGGCTGCCTCAGCCATACCGAACGCGTCTGGTAGGGATACCGGACATGTCCGGCATGCGCTTGTAGATAGCGCAGTCACCTCGGCTTGCACCTCTTGCTCTGGCTCGGCGCTCTTGAGATCTTGTGAGGCTTCTTCGCTGCATGAAGACATAATGGACATATTTTCCATTGACTCGACCTCAAGTGCATCATCGCATTTGGATTTTCCATATAACTCAATGAGTTTGGTCCAAATGAGATGAGCACTCTCCGAAGGTGGTTGTCCATTGAATATTGCCTCATCTTGAACCTCTGCACTCAATGTACTCAAAATAATATTAATAGCTTGAGCATTGAGTTGCACGCATATTTCTTCCTCTTTTGATAAATTCTTATAGTTGCTCCAATCAACTATAGGAAGAGGTATGCTTGCAAACACAATATGCTCAACAAGAGGACTAATCTTTCTAAAAGCATTGAGTACATGAATTGACCAAGGTAGAAAGTTTGAACCATCATTTTGGAGAAGCATCGGCTCCAACTCGATAGGCGTCGACATCCTTTTCTCACGGCGGTGAAGCTTTAGGTGAGAACCTCGCTTTGATACCAATTGAAAGGACCTAGGATGTCGCCTAGAGGGGGGTGAATAGGCGTTTCTGAAAAATCAACACCTTTAAAAACGGAAACGATTAGTAATAGGAGTTTCCAAAATGGAAACTCCAAATCAAAGTAATACAACCCCTCACAAGTTAGCCACAAAGTATATAAAAGATACTAGATAAACCTAGGGAGCCAAACAACGGCAACCAAAGAGTTGAATCAAAATGCACTAGTCAGTTAATGTTGGAAGTCCCGACGATTGGGTCAGAACTTCCGACGTGTTGGAAGTCCCAACAGTTTGAGTCAGAACTTCCAACGCAAACTGTCAGCACTTCCGACCCCTGCGGGAAATGAACTAAAAGTGCTAAAATGAACTTTGTGATGCCGATAACTTACAAACCCACTTCCTAGTGGTAAGGTAAGGTGTTGGGTCACTCTCTTGACGTCGATAAGCCACCAATCCGTAGATCGAGTCCCAAACCCTAAGAAATAGCTAGAGAGAGGGAGACAACCAAATACAAGTAATTTCGAGCAAATCACAACAACAACAAGCACGCGGGAGACAAGAATTTATCCTGAGGTTCGGCAGCCCCACAAAGGAGCTCCTACGTCCTCGTTGTTGAGGTGACCACTTTGGTCGGAGTCTCTTCCACCTCCTTGCCTCACTCAAGGATACCACAAAGGTCACTTGAGTTTCTTCACTAGAAAACAAGGGTAATACAAACTTCCCAAGGCTCTTCCACAAGATGGAAGCTCTTGGGCGACGCCTAGCCGGCTAGGGGAAAATCCCCAAGTGTAACAAATGCAAATCAAACCGGCTTGACGAAGAAATCAAGTGCTCAAGCTTGCTCAAAGTGTTTTTCTCACTCAATCCACTCTCCAATCACTCAAACCCTTTGGGAATCGAAGTTGGAGGCAAAGGAGTGAAGAGAGGGGAGCCTAGAATGCTTGGGGGCTGTTTTGGCCGAGTGTTTGTTGCAATGAAATGAGTGGGCAATGGTTAGAAATGAGGAGAGGGGTATTTATACCCCAAGTGAAAATCGAACCATTCAGATCTACGTCGGAAGTTCCGACGCAGATCCTGGGACTTCTGACGTATGAAGAAAACATTGTTCACAACAGGTCAGAAGTCCGTGTGTGCAAGTCAGTGTCGGAACTTCTGACAAACGTCGGGACTTCCGACGGTCATCACTTCCAACGTACGTCGGGACTTCCGACGGGCACAGTTAAACAAACAGCCAACACCGCTGAGGCCGGGACTTCTGACTGTCGGGACTTCCGACACACGTCGGGACTTCCGACTGTCGGGAGTTCCGACACACGTTGGGACTTCCGACGTCCACAGTCACCGCGTAGGCTGTGACTGAGAGTCAGCACTTCCGGCAAGAGTCATGACTTCCGACTGTCGGGAGTTCCGGCTTACGTCGGGACTTCCGACACCGACAGTCACAGAAAATTATTCTATGTGCTCGTGAAGTGCTAGAGTGTCTCATTATTGATTTAGTTATTATGCTTGAGCACTCTATCTTCCTCAGACCACCTAAACTTGCATCCCTCTTAATAGTACGGCATTCCTATTAACTCAAATTTAAAAGTATAAGGAAATTAAACCTTTTGAGTTGATCTCTTTGAACCGAAGCCGTGTTTTCCAATCTTCATCAAGTGAGGGTGCCAATCATGTTGATATTGATCTTTTCACTTGAGCATAGCCATCTTGAGCACGTGACTTGATTCCATTCATCAAATATGAATAACTCCAAATGCATCAAGTCACTTCCAACACTTTGTCTAATATAGGTTTGATCCTCCACATCAATATGACTATCGCAGCTTGATTAGTACCTCAACTAAATGCAAGTACTTCCTTCTTCACCCTAGCTAGGTTCTTCGGCCGCCAAGCCGTCGCTTGCCCTTCACCCTTGCTTAGTACCTCAAAGCCTTTCCTTGCTATCTTCACCATCTCAAGCCATCAAGTCACATCTTGTGTTGAATCATCCATTCATTTGTATTGTTGTCTTTTTCTTTTCAATTTAGCAAGCTTCAAATATGAGACCATTCCATATGCAATCCCTCATGTCTCATTAATTAACTTTTATCGTGCTTGCTTTCACATAGATCATTGAAATCCCACAATAAATAAGCCTTCACATGAATTCCATTTGCATTGTTGTCTTGTGCTTGAACTAGATTGTTTATACAACAACACATCATTTTGGCTTTCATTAAGTACCTATGAGATAACCTATTACCTGTTCACACTTAGCAAACGGGTTAGTCCTTTAATCACGTTGTCATTCAATCATCCAAAACCCACTAAAGGGCTAGATGCACTTTCAGGAAGAAATCATATATTGTATGCAGGACAATTATTTTAATAAAGCACACTACACAGTTCTACAAAACTCCTCCTTGGTGGATCCGTATATCGAGACACATAAAGAGTTGCTCTGATCCAAGTTTCCCGAGAAATCTGAAGCTTGGATTACGCGTCAGCATATGGAAACTTTCAGTGACTGGTTGCGAAAAGAATGTCAGGGTGATGAGAGTATTGATGAGCAACTATATTTGTTGGCTAGGCAGCCATCGTGGCATATCCTCACATACAAAGGGTACGAGATAAATGGAAATACATTTTACACAGTAGCCCAAGATAAAAGGAGCACCAACCAAAATAGTGGTGTCCGCATAGATGCCACCGACCCTAATGAAAATAAGCAAACATATTATGGCCGCATAGAGGAGATATGGGAACTAAACTATGCACCTACTTTTAAGGTACCTTTGTTCAAGTGCCAATGGGTAAAGGCTACTAGAGGCGGGGTAGCAGTCGACAACCAGTATGGAATGACAACCATGGACCTCAATAATATTGGGTACAAAGACGAACCGTTCGTCCTTGCCAAGGATGTGAATCAGGTGTTCTATGCCAAGGACATGTCTACAAAACCGAAGAGAGGGAAAAACAACAACGACCCAATCAATGAGCCAAAGCGCCACATAGTTCTTTAAGATAAAAGAAACATTATCGGAATTGAAGACAAGTTAGACATATCAAAAGATTATGAAAAGGATAACCGAATTCCACCCTTCACAGTGAACAAAGATCTAAGCATCTAGCTAAATGATGAGGACACTCCATGGTTATGGCGCGATCATAACCAAAGGATATATGTTAAGAAGAAGTTCACTACTATGCCCGCTTGATATATATAGTGATGTTTAATAGTGTGTATTAGTGGTATTATGTAATAATTGTGAATTCAGAGATGTTTATTAGGTGTTTCCTTTTTTTCTATGTTCAGATTAAATTTGTGTTCGATGGTGGGATTTCCATGTCACTTTTGGACAATGAGTGATAAAAAAATGAAAAGATTTACGTTAAAATGATGTGAAAACAAATTTCCAATCGAAAACAAAGTTTTAATGATTTAAATTAAAACTACATTTTTGCATTAATGAAATAGTAATTATTAATGACATTATGTTTCAATATTTATAAGAAAAAACAAAAAACTTTAGGTCACATAATTTTCCTGTGTGCAATAAAGCAAAAGTAAATCCATATTCTTTTAAAATAATTTTATGCCTTGTATTTAATTTACTATGCAATTAACAAGACCTTAACATTTTATAGAAAGAAATATATAAAAAAACAAATGGAGCTTGAAACGGGTGGGAAGTGAAACTGCAGCCCAACTTTAGTCCCGGGTAGATCTACCACCCAGGACTAAAGGTGGGCTGCATTTTTTGCGGTCCACCAAAATACACCTTTAGTCCTGGCTGGTAATACCAGCCGGGACTAAAGGTCTTTTCGTCCCGGGCGTTTATAGGAGCCGGGACTAAAGGTCCCTCCCCTATATAAGGCGGCCGTTTTGTAACACCCCGGTGTTATGCCTACATATAGGCACTGCTAATCATACATGTCATGCATCATCAAGCATCCTAATCCTACATGCATGATCTTGCATATAACAACTGAAACATTACTTCGAAACATACGAAACATGTTTGTGAAAAGAAAATGATGCATACACTTATTAGAGTTGTTTTGCTCTGATTCTTGCTTGCTAGTTGAGTAGAAATTGTTGGTTATGCTTGTAAATCATCTAGAATTGTTTAGCACAATTTTTGGAGCAAGGTTTGTATTTAAATTAATTCAAAATTTTGCTTCCAAAGTAAATTCCCAAAATTAGGGTTTTGAGTTAAAATTTAACTTTGATTCTATACTTTAAAATCTAGATAGAATTGGACTTTGGTCATAAAAGCAAAGTTGTAGGGAATTAAATTCTAAGCAACTTTCATTTTTGGTACATTTTCAAAAGAGGTCATTTTCTTGCTCAAAATAATATGTGAAAACTGTTATTTGAAAATTTATTGAAAATGGAAATTGAAAAGAATGTTTCTGTTTTCGCGGGCCGCCTCCTCCTTTCCGGCCCAGCCCCGCAAGCCGGCCCAGCGAAGCCCCCGCGCGCCTCGCGCTTCCACCGCGCCCCGGCCCAGCCCAGCGCCGCGCTGGCCTGCCTCCGCGCGCCTGCTCGCTGACGCGCCGCGCCGCGCGTCCCGACCGCGACAGAGGAATCCCGCCGCGTGGCGACTCCGCGCCGGCGTCGCCCGCCGCGCGGCAGCCGTGGCCTGGCACCATGCCCACGCGCCCGCCTTCACCTGCTGGTGCCCGCGCACTCGCTCACTCGCGCCCGCACTTCCTCCCCTTCTCCTTCCAAAGCCGCGAGCTCCGAGCTCCGCCATCGCTGCGCTCGAGCTTCGCCGGCGTCCAACTCCCGAACCACCGCGCCATTCTCCAATTCCTCGTGCCCCGAGCTCCGCCTCGCCTTCCTCGAAGTCGTGCTCGAGCTTGCTCTGCCTTCCGAGCACAGGTCGGGCCTCCCCGCGTCTCGCCGCCGACGGCCATGGCGCCGCTGTGCACGGCCACCATGGAATCCGTTTTCTTTTCCCCCTACAGCCTCGCATAGCTACCCTACCGAGCTCGCTTTCTCCTCGCACGTCTCCTGCGCTCGCTCGCTGGCGTTGCCGTGGCCGGAGATGGCCGCTGGCCGCTGGCCGAGCCGCGCCGCCGCGCCAGCGCGCGCCCCGGCGAGGCGCCTCGCCTCGGCTGGCCAGGCCGAGCCAGGCCGGGGGCTGACGCCTGTTGGGCTGTTTCCCCCTCCCTCACGCTCGGGCCGCGCAGGCCGGTGATGGCCATGGGCCAGCTGTTCCCTTCGGGCCGGCCCAGTAGAGTTTTGAAGAATTGTTTTCAGTTTATTCTTTATTATTTGAAAATAGAAATGGTTTGAAAAATGTTTGGATGATCAAACTTGCTCCAAATTTGTTGAAACAAATTTTGCTAGATTCCTTATCATCAGATCTACTTGGGAAAATTTTTGCATGTCATTTTTGGGATACTTTTCTGTAGGATTTTATTTAATCATGTAAATTGCTGATAACTTGAAAAATGTGTATAAAAATATATAGGCTTCAGAAAAATATGATTTCAAGTTTGTTCATCTTCTTATGTCATGTACTTCCTAAGGAAAATATGTTTCATGCATGTGCTGTGGAAAACTTTGGAGGTGTAGTTCAAGTGCCTTTAATGGCTGATTTTTGTTATTTTTGCTAGAGAGCAAAATTTGTATAAAACATGCATGTGGTAATTTTTGTACAGTCATTGTATGCTATGAATAACCTAGGAAAAATATTAATTCTGTTGTTTGACACTTTTCATAGTACAAAGTAATTTCATGCTCATTTTCATGCTATAACTTGTCATTTTTGTGTAGGATAGTTTACTTATCCAAATGCCATGAAATTTTTATGGTAGTCTGTTTAGGGTAGTAGTATGCTACTGAAATTTTCTCAGATTTTTAGGAGCATCAGAAATATAGGTTGCTATTCAAACCTATTAGTAACTAGGGTTTAAGCCAGTGTCGCTTTAAGTGTGATTAAGAAAGTCGTAAAGCTTTGGTGTATCTTTGAAGCATTTCATAAGATAGGTTAACTTAACATATTAGTAGTAGAAGAGAATGCAGTAGATGACATGTGCTTGTAGTATAGTTCTTAGATGATGTTGACTACCTTGCATTTCAACATATCCATTGCATTCATCTCCTTCGATGCACCGTTTGCATAATCACTTACGCGCATTGCATCATACAGGATCGCAAACCGAGAACCCGGTCGTCATACCCGAGGAGCCAGAGGAGCAGCTCGAGGTGCAGCCGCAGGAAGTGCCAGAAGCCGACGAGGAGGACGTTGAGGAACTTCCGGAGTGCCCCGATCACCGTCCGAGCTCCTTCGAGAGAGGCAAGCCCCGGAGCATTTTTCTCCCGGTTTGCAATGATTTAATTAAATGCTTTACTTTAATTGATGCATTACGTTCAGGAGTTGTTTGCAACCGTTGCTGCATTATACCTTGTTTACCTTTGTTATACTATATCCTTGTTACCCTGGTATCCGCAGTCGAGTCAATGCTTAGCTGGCTTAGACCGGTAGAAGTCAGGGTGATTTCCTGTCACCTGCGAGCTATAGGTGGTTACCTGGATCTGCTTGGATGACTATGAAGTCATGGTATAACTAAGTGTTAAATGAAGTTGAGACCGGACGGAGACTTGCAGAGTTCTGGACTGTAGTGTTTCCGTCTGTGTCGATTAAGGACCGACCGTTGTTGGGCCTCGAGTCATGTTGAACGCATGCCTTACATTTAGCTGGCCGGATAAAGTACCTTCCGACCGCGAAGCTGGGAGATTTTTCGGGCCGAGTAGATTGCCCGCAACGCACTGTACCGGAGCAGGTGTGGTAGGACACGGGGGCGGGATGATAAGACCAAAGTGCAGTCGGTCGGCCCCCGGGTACATGTGGTTCCTGGCAAACTCGAGATTCCTGGAAAGTTGACTCGGTGATCAATATCTCACTTTAGCGGGTGAGTGAGGTTTGTGTAAGGAATAAATCACCAGCTGGTTAGGAATCGATTCGAATCGCCATCGCTCCTGGATAGTGAGCACTTGACTTGAGTTACTTCATCGTAGTAAATGTTATGGAACACTTGGACAGTTATAGTGAATATGACAGTATGGAAGTTGTTTAATGATCATTGGTTATCATTATCTGCTTAATCACATGTTTACTCTAGCATAGGTGCAAACCTAGTTGACAGGTTAATAATAATTAACTTGGCAATAATGCTTTTAGACAGGTTCTTGAAATGCTAAAAATGCTTCTTTTTGCAAATGAGTCAGCTACCCTACTATAAAGCCATTCATAATCCTTGGTGTCATTATTTTCGGTTATGTCGGGTAAGTCTGGCTGAGTACCTTCTCGTACTCAGGGTTTTATTCCCACTTGTTGCAGATGGGCAGATGTACTATGGCTACTGTATCAACTGCCTGTATCCTGCGATGGGTGATGCTTAGGACCATGGGCATGGTCATTCCTTACGTCTCATCTAATGCTTTTGTTGGAGATGATCATCCGCTGGCACTATATTTCAACTCTGTGTGTGTGTGTGTGATTTGAACAAAAGACTTCCGCTACTTTTTATTCGAACTGGTTTGTAATAACTATGTTGAAACTCTGATGTATCTGTTATGTGAACTTTTATGTAATATGTGATGGTGACCGCTAAACTTATTACGATCACGGCTGGGACACGAGTTGGTTTGAAATCCTTCGTGATTTCACGGACTACCGGGTTATACGGGCTTAAGTTTGCTCAATCGTCTGCTCTGGTGGATGATTTTCTTACTTAATTTCGTATAATTGGTCGGTTCTGTCACAGCTGGTATCAGAGCATGGTTTAGCGTGTTACTGTTCACAAGTGTATTTAAAACAAAAAGGCATTGGAAAACGTGATTTTAAACTATAAAGTGTGCCAGTGATCATATCCTTTATGCCCAGTTAAGGACTTTAGGTGGCTTAATTAAGTACTGACTGGGGTTCTTGCATCATATTTCTCTTTCGTCGCTCATACGGCGTGCTATTGTATGAGTGCCACTTGTTTGAGTGGTAATGAATGGATCAATTGCCTCTACGCCTCGGTAAGTGTGAGTTGTGAGAGCATGATCGGATACACCGCCGATCTAGGGTGAATGCTTATATGATGCTGGAGTAATTACATGTTCTACGCATGTTTTACCAAGGTATCTCATGTGAGGGTCTTCCGTCTGTGGAGGCGATGCCATCATTAGGATGATGATTCGGGTAGTTACTACCGTTGTACACGTATCTGGGGATTCGTGTAGAGCGTGTAGATAAAATTTTACTAGCTTTTATGCATTCATTGGGAATTGGGCTGAAATGAATCTTCTGCAGGTACATAACAACGCTATCGTGTAGAACGTATTAGCTACGTAATTGAGAGATCGTTGTTATGCCACCGAATTCGTCGTTAGAAATTATTTATTTCCTAAGTTTGTGAGAACGTACGACACGTACATACATCATGTTACTTGTGCATCTCATTCATCCCATGCATACCTCCCCTTATAAATTGATTATCTCATTTTGATAAAAGTGTATCACCAAAAATATGTTTCCCCGAAGTAATAAGAGAACTTTTGCTACAGATGGCCCGCACGAAGCAGACCGCCCGTAAGTCCACCGGAGGAAGAGCACCTCGACGTCCGTTGGCCCTGAGGGAGCACCGCACCATGGACACCTTCTTGAGCGAGTTTGGCATGCCAACTTTGCTTTGGAGAGTGCTCCATGATGTGGGGTACCCAGAGGGTCAAGAGCCGGTGTACTCTTGGAATGAGAGCCAGTTAGCAGATGATGGACTTGCAGTGGTGGAGATCACGGTTCCTGCTCTTGGTGATGCTCCAGATTGGGATGGTTGGCATTTGGAGTTTGAGGGTCGCACTCCAGCTGAGGGTGCAGAGGGAGCAGCCTTCCGTGTCATCAGGGACATTATGAGCAGATTTCCCAGTGAGCTTGCTGCAGCTCTAGCTGGTACTTTTCCTAGGGATGATCCTCGTGATGCCATTTGGGTTCAGCCTCAAGGAAGCGCATTGGTCAGAGGTCCAGCTGAGGGACAGGCTAGCGACAACCAGGCAATGAGTGCTATGTTCGCCGCCATCAGAGCGTATGAGGGTCTCGAGAGTACCTACTGGACTTTGACTGGCTTGCGCAGTGAGGATAAGCTCAAAGGGAAGAAGCAGAAGAAGAGACAGGCACGAGCTATAGCTAGCTTGCAGGAGCAATTGGCTGATATGAACTTACAGCGGGATCAAGCGGTTGAGAGAGGTGATAGAGCTATGCAGCGAGTGCATACGTTGACTCAAGCCAACAACAATGCAGACCGCATGATTGGACAGCTGGTTCAAGAAAGGAATGAAGCCTGGAACGCAAGAAACCTTCTGCTGCAGAGGGTCGATGAGCTAGAGGAATACAACGGCTACTTGCACGAGGAGTTTCACGCGCTCTACAATGGGGTTGGCCCATATGCTCCACCGAACGTCGCTGGCATGGACGTTGACAACGACAACGAGAACGAGCCTGCAGTTTCACCTGGGGGCGATGGTGACGTCTCCGATCCCGATGATGGCCCTGAGGAGTAGGCTAGTTGCTTCACGCTAGTATCTATGCCTTGTCGCGATGACCTTTCTTTTGTTGGCATGTAACCTATCGTATGTTGCTTCGAACGTATGAGACTTGGCATATGGTTGGAACTTGATTTTCGAATGCGATATCTGAACGCATAAAAAGTCCAGTGTATGTATGCTGGCAATGTGATTGTATGGACGCGATGTTTGCCGTTTAAGTAATTCAATTGAGTGCTGTCGTTGTAATTGGAATGCGATTGTTGTGCCTCTGTTTTTATTGTATGAATTTATTCTCTCCAGTAAATTCAGTATGGCATAATTTTTCCTTCACTCGCAATTATTACAGCTTCACTCAATCATACTTGTTGCTGAAATATGCAGATGACAAACACTCGCCGAACCACGTATGAGGCCGCTGAGCCCGGTGCCAACGGTGCAGGGACCGGTGGTGGTGGTGGTGGTGGAAACCACAGCAACAACAATGAACCTCCCCATGAACCGCATTTACCACCTCCTCCCCCGTTTACCCCCGAAATGTTCCTCGCACAGCTGCTCGGGAGTCAGCGCAACACAGAACAATCTCAGAAGAACATGGAGGATCTTCTCAGAACCATCGCCAACAACGTTCAACGTGGTAACAATCAAGGTGGTGGCATAGGAGTGAACCAATATAGCAGCTTCAAAGATTTCATGGACACCAGGCCACCAGTATTCAAGGAGGCAACAGAGCCACTCGATGCTGAGGAATGGATCAACACGATGGAAGATAAATTCCGTGTGTTGAGAATGACTGAGGTGCTGAAAACGGAATATGCTGCACTTCAATTGCAAGGACCGGCGGGAATGTGGTGGAAGCACCATCGCACCACCTTCCCTCCAAATGCTCAGATTTCTTGGAGAGAGTTTGCTGAGGCCTTCCGTGGAGTCTATATTCCACCCGGGCTGACTGAAATGAAATTGGGAGAGTTTCTGGCATTGAACCAGGGCACCAAGACCGTGACGCAATACCTACATGCTTTCAACAACTTATGTCGCTATGCTCCCGACATGGTTGACACAGATGCTAAGAGAATAGCCAGCTTTAAGAGGGGTCTCAATCCAAAAATGATGAAGCATGTTGGTACCAACAACCGCGTCAGATTCAATGACTTCATCAGCGACTGTCTGAAGCAGGAGAAGAATAACAACGCCAGCACCGCAGCCAAGACACGCAAGAGAGCCTTTGAAGGTGGGCCGTCTCAAGCTAGGGCACCTATGGGAGGTCGTCCTCCTTATCGCCCATCGGCACCTGGCGCTAGATTCCGGCCACCTCAGCCAAGAAGCCAGAATTTCCGTGGACCTCAAAAGCCGTACAAGATGGCAGTACAGCCCAACAAAGCAGCCGCAACTGCGGTGCAAGGCAGTTCCAAGGGAGCTGTGGGATCTGCCGGGACAGTAAGAGGACCCTGCTATAACTGTGATCAACCCGGTCATTTCTCGAGGTTTTGTCCGTACCCGCCTAAGAAGAAGCAGCAGACTTATAATGCTAGAGTGCATAGTACAACAGTGGATGAAATTCCAGAGGGAGAGCCCGTCACTGCTGGTAAGTTTCCTGTCAACGAAAACCCTGCAGTTGTTCTATTTGATTCTGGATCATCGCATTCTTTTATGAGTCAAGCATTTGCACAGAAACATGGACAACTATGCACAGAATTGGGTTATGGGTACCGTATAAGTTCAGCAGGGGCTGATGTTTTGACCAACCGGATGGTTCGAGGGGCAACCCTTGAATTAGGTAGCAGGAAGTTCCGAGTGAACTTGATAGTTATGCCTGGGTTAGTCTTGGATGTCATTATAGGGATGAATTGGATGAAGGATTGGGGAGCAGTCATAGATACTGGAGGTCGAGTACTTACCCTTAAGGATCCCCTGGGTGAGGGTACTTTCCAAGTACCATTGCCTCGAAGAACAGACCTTATAAGTGTTACATGCGCTACGGCAGTCATTCCTATTCATCAGATTCCGGTAGTGTGTGAATTCCCGGACGTATTCCCGGATGAGCTACCTGGTCTTCCGCCAGATAGGGAGATTGAGTTTGGAATTGAGTTAGTCCCCGGAACAGCTCCGATTTCAAGGAGGCCCTATCGGATGCCTCCCGACGAGTTAGCCGAGCTAAAGAAGCAATTAGAAGATTTGTCGAAAAAGGGGTTTATTCGGCCAAGCAAGTCTGAATGGGGATGTCCAGCTTTGTTTGTGAAGAAAAAGAAAGAGGGCACGTTGAGAATGTGCGTAGATTATAGGCCACTCAATGCTGTGACCGTCAAGAATAAATATCCCTTGCCACATATTGATGTTCTGTTTGACCAATTATCCAAGGCCAAGGTGTTCTCAAAAATAGATTTGAGATCCGGTTATCATCAGATCAAGATTAGGCCCCAGGATATACCAAAAACTGCATTTTCCACCAGATACGGGTTGTATGAGTATCTTGTCATGTCTTTTGGCTTGACAAATGCTCCCGCATATTTTATGTTCTTGATGAATACAGTTTTCATGCCAGAATTGGATAAGTTTGTGGTAGTGTTCATCGATGACATTCTGGTGTACTCCGAGAATGAGAAAGATCACGAAGAGCATATGAGAACTGTCTTGACCAGACTTAGAGATCATCAATTGTATGCTAAGTTTAGCAAATGCGAATTCTGGTTGAAGGAAGTTCCTTTCCTTGGTCACATTCTGTCAGAGAATGGAGTTTCAGTCGATCCAAGTAAGGTGCAAGAAGTTATGAATTGGAAAGCACCGACCTCAGTTCCTGAGATTAGAAGTTTCTTAGGACTAGCGGGTTATTACCGTCGCTTTATACCAGATTTCTCAAAGATCGCCAAACCGATGACGAGTCTCCTACAGAAGGATCACAAGTTTGTGTGGACAGAGGAGTGTGAAGCAGCTTTCCACACTTTGCGGAAACTATTGACCACTGCTCCTGTTCTAGCACAACCAGATATCGAGAAACCATTTGATGTGTTTTGCGACGCATCTAAAACTGGATTGGGTTGTGTACTTATGCAAGAAAGGAGAGTCATAGCTTATGCATCACGTCAATTGAGGAAGCACGAGGTCAACTATCCAACACATGATCTGGAACTTGCTGCAGTTGTGCACGCCCTAAAAATTTGGAGACATTATCTACTTGGTAATGTGTGCAATATTTTCACGGATCACAAGAGTCTTAAGTATATCTTTACCCAACCAGAGCTAAACATGAGACAGCGTAGATGGTTGGAATTGATCAAAGATTACAACTTGAATGTGCAATATCATCCTGGTAAAGCCAATGTAGTGGCAGATGCTTTGAGCAGAAAGTCACATTACTTGAATGTGCAGCCATTACTTGAAGATGGATTCGATCTAATGCATCCTGCTGTGTTACATAGTATTCAGATTAGTTGCTCGTTGGAGAGTAAGATAATAGAAGGTCAGAAAACTGACAAAGGGATATTCCACATCAAAGAGAAAATAAAAGAAAAGCCGTCTCAACACTTTAAAGTGGATGGACAGGGCGTGTTGTGGTTTGACAACCGTCTTGTGGTTCCCAAGGATCGAGAGCTTAGGAATAAACTCATGGATGAAGCTCACCTGTCTAAGCTATCTATCCATCCTGGAAGTAGTAAGATGTATCAAGAACTAAGATCTCGCTATTGGTGGACCAAAATGAAGAAAGAAATTACAGCATATGTTGTCAGATGTGACACATGTTGTCGAGTGAAAGCCATCCACATGAAACCTGCCGGTATGTTGCAACCCTTATCAGTCCCTAGTTGGAAGTGGGACGATATCAGTATGGATTTTATCACGGGTTTGCCCACTACTCAAAAAGGACATGATTCGATTTGGGTAATTGTGGACCGTCTTACCAAGACCGCTCATTTCTTGCCTGTCAAAACAGATTATCGACCACCTCAATATGCCGAGAAGTATATCGCAGAAATTGTGAGGTTGCATGGTATACCAAAGACCATAGTATCTGATAGAGGCTCACAGTTCACGGCTCATTTTTGGGAACATTTACACAAAGGCTTAGGAACTAGTTTGATTCGCAGTACCGCTTATCATCCTCAGACAGATGGTCAGACTGAACGAGTAAATGCTGTTTTGGAGGATATGTTGAGAGCCTGTGTATTGTCTTCTAAGGGATCATGGGAGTCATGGTTACCGTTAGCTGAGTTTTCTTATAATAATAGTTATCAAGAAAGCATCAAGATGGCCCCATTCGAAGCTTTATATGGCAGAAAATGTAGAACACCATTGAATTGGATCGAGCCTGGTGATAGAAGGTATTATGGCATTGACTTTGTAGAAGAAGCCGAGAAGAGAGTTCATATTATTCAGCAGAATATGAAAGCTGCCCAATCACGTCAGAAAAGCTATGCAGACAAAAGAAGGAGACCCCTTGTGTTTGAAGTTGGTGACTATGTTTATCTGAAAGTCACACCAATGAAGAAGAAAAGATTTGGAATCCGAAGAAAGCTTGCCGCAAGATTCGTAGGACCATACAAGATCTTGGAACAAAGAGGTCCGGTAGCCTACAAGTTAGAGTTACCTGAGACAATGAGTACAGTTTTCCCAGTTTTCCATGTATCACATCTCAAGAAATGCTTGCGTGTTCCGGAGGAAAGAATAGAACCTCGAGGTATTCAACTCAAATCAGATTTGGTGTATCGTGAGCAACCAGTCCGAGTGTTAGACACTAAGGAACGTGCTACTCGGAATAGTGTGGTGAAAACATACAAGATACAATGGGATCATCATGATGAGGGAGATGCAACTTGGGAAACAGGAGAGTATCTACAAAAAGCTTATGAAGAATTTTATAACAAATGGTTCGTAACCCAAATCTCGGGACGAGATTTTTATAAGGGGGGAGGGCTGTAACACCCCGGTGTTATGCCTACATATAGGCACTGCTAATCATACATGTCATGCATCATCAAGCATCCTAATCCTACATGCATGATCTTGCATATAACAACTGAAACATTACTTCGAAACATACGAAACATGTTTGTGAAAAGAAAATGATGCATACACTTATTAGAGTTGTTTTGCTCTGATTCTTGCTTGCTAGTTGAGTAGAAATTGTTGGTTATGCTTGTAAATCATCTAGAATTGTTTAGCACAATTTTTGGAGCAAGGTTTGTATTTAAATTAATTCAAAATTTTGCTTCCAAAGTAAATTCCCAAAATTAGGGTTTTGAGTTAAAATTTAACTTTGATTCTATAATTTAAAATCTAGATAGAATTGGACTTTGGTCATAAAAGCAAAGTTGTAGGGAATTAAATTCTAAGCAACTTTCATTTTTGGTACATTTTCAAAAGAGGTCATTTTCTTGCTCAAAATAATATGTGAAAACTGTTATTTGAAAATTTATTGAAAATGGAAATTGAAAAGAATGTTTCTGTTTTCGCGGGCCGCCGCCTCCTTTCCGGCCCAGCCCCGCAAGCCGGCCCAGCGAAGCCCCCGCGCGCCTCGCGCTTCCACCGCGCCCCGGCCCAGCCCAGCGCCGCGCTGGCCTGCCTCCGCGCGCCTGCTCGCTGACGCGCCGCGCCGCGCGTCCCGACCGCGACAGAGGAATCCCGCCGCGTGGCGACTCCGCGCCGGCGTCGCCCGCCGCGCGGCAGCCGTGGCCTGGCACCGCGCCCACGCGCCCGCCTTCACCTGCTGGTGCCCGCGCACTCGCTCACTCGCGCCCGCACTTCCTCCCCTTCTCCTCCAAAGCCGCGAGCTCCGAGCTCCGCCATCGCTGCGCTCGAGCTCCGCCGGCGTCCAACTCCCGAACCACCGCGCCATTCTCCAATTCCTCGTGCCCCGAGCTCCGCCTCGCCTTCCTCGAAGTCGTGCTCGAGCTTGCTCCGCCTTCCGAGCACAGGTCGGGCCTCCCCGCGTCTCGCCGCCGACGGCCATGGCGCCGCTGTGCACGGCCGCCATGGAATCCGTTTTCTTTTCCCCCTCCAGCCTCGCATAGCTACCCTACCGAGCTCGCTTTCTCCTCGCACGTCTCCTGCGCTCGCTCGCTGGCGTTGCCGTGGCCGGAGACGGCCGCTGGCCGCTGGCCGAGCCGCGCCGCCGCGCCAGCGCGCGCCCCGGCGAGGCGCCTCGCCTCGGCTGGCCAGGCCGAGCCAGGCCGGGGGCTGACGCCTGTTGGGCCGTTTCCCCCTCCCTCGCGCTCGGGCCGCGCAGGCCGGTGATGGCCATGGGCCAGCTGTTCCCTTCGGGCCGGCCCAGTAGAGTTTTGAAGAATTGTTTTCAGTTTATTCTTTATTATTTGAAAATAGAAATGGTTTGAAAAATGTTTGGATGATCAAACTTGCTCCAAATTTGTTGAAACAAATTTTGCTAGATTCCTTATCATCAGATCTACTTGGGAAAATTTTTGCATGTCATTTTTGGGATACTTTTCTGTAGGATTTTATTTAATCATGTAAATTGCTGATAACTTGAAAAATGTGTATAAAAATATATAGGCTTCAGAAAAATATGATTTCAAGTTTGTTCATCTTCTTATGTCATGTACTTCCTAAGGAAAATATGTTTCATGCATGTGCTGTGGAAAACTTTGGAGGTGTAGTTCAAGTGCCTTTAATGGCTGATTTTTGTTATTTTTGCTAGAGAGCAAAATTTGTATAAAACATGCATGTGGTAATTTTTGTACAGTCATTGTATGCTATGAATAACCTAGGAAAAATATTAATTCTGTTGTTTGACACTTTTCATAGTACAAAGTAATTTCATGCTCATTTTCATGCTATAGCTTGTCATTTTTGTGTAGGATAGTTTACTTATCCAAATGCCATGAAATTTTTATGGTAGTCTGTTTAGGGTAGTAGTATGCTACTGCAATTTTCTCAGATTTTTAGGAGCATCAGAAATATAGGTTGCTATTCAAACCTATTAGTAACTAGGGTTTAAGCCAGTGTCGCTTTAAGTGTGATTAAGAAAGTCGTAAAGCTTTGGTGTATCTTTGAAGCATTTCATAAGATAGGTTAACTTAACATATTAGTAGTAGAAGAGAATGCAGTAGATGACATGTGCTTGTAGTATAGTTCTTAGATGATGTTGACTACCTTGCATTTCAACATATCCATTGCATTCATCTCCTTCGATGCACCGTTTGCATAATCACTTACGCGCATTGCATCATACAGGATCGCAAACCGAGAACCCGGTCGTCATACCCGAGGAGCCAGAGGAGCAGCTCGAGGTGCAGCCGCAGGAAGTGCCAGAAGCCGACGAGGAGGACGTTGAGGAACTTCCGGAGTGCCCCGATCACCGTCCGAGCTCCTTCGAGAGAGGCAAGCCCCGGAGCATTTTTCTCCCGGTTTGCAATGATTTAATTAAATGCTTTACTTTAATTGATGCATTACGTTCAGGAGTTGTTTGCAACCGTTGCTGCATTATACCTTGTTTACCTTTGTTATACTATATCCTTGTTACCCTGGTATCCGCAGTCGAGTCAATGCTTAGCTGGCTTAGACCGGTAGAAGTCGGGTGATTTCCTGTCACCTGCGAGCTATAGGTGGTTACCTGGATCTGCTTGGATGACTATGAAGTCATGGTATAACTAAGTGTTAAATGAAGTTGAGACCGGACGGAGACTTGCAGAGTTCTGGACTGTAGTGTTTCCGTCTGTGTCGATTAAGGACCGACCGTTGTTGGGCCTCGAGTCATGTTGAACGCATGCCTTACATTTAGCTGGCCGGATAAAGTACCTTCCGACCGCGAAGCTGGGAGATTTTTCGGGCCGAGTAGATTGCCCGCAACGCACTGTACCGGAGCAGGTGTGGTAGGACACGGGGGCGGGATGATAAGACCAAAGTGCAGTCGGTCGGCCCCCGGGTACATGTGGTTCCTGGCAAACTCGAGATTCCTGGAAAGTTGACTCGGTGATCAATATCTCACTTTAGCGGGTGAGTGAGGTTTGTGTAAGGAATAAATCACCAGCTGGTTAGGAATCGATTCGAATCGCCATCGCTCCTGGATAGTGAGCACTTGACTTGAGTTACTTCATCGTAGTAAATGTTATGGAACACTTGGACAGTTATAGTGAATATGACAGTATGGAAGTTGTTTAATGATCATTGGTTATCATTATCTGCTTAATCACATGTTTACTCTAGCATAGGTGCAAACCTAGTTGACAGGTTAATAATAATTAACTTGGCAATAATGCTTTTAGACAGGTTCTTGAAATGCTAAAAATGCTTCTTTTTGCAAATGAGTCAGCTACCCTACTATAAAGCCATTCATAATCCTTGGTGTCATTATTTTCGGTTATGTCGGGTAAGTCTGGCTGAGTACCTTCTCGTACTCAGGGTTTTATTCCCACTTGTTGCAGATGGGCAGATGTACTATGGCTACTGTATCAACTGCCTGTATCCTGCGATGGGTGATGCTTAGGACCATGGGCATGGTCATTCCTTACGTCTCATCTAATGCTTTTGTTGGAGATGATCATCCGCTGGCACTATATTTCAACTCTGTGTGTGTGTGTGTGATTTGAACAAAAGACTTCCGCTACTTTTTATTCGAACTGGTTTGTAATAACTATGTTGAAACTCTGATGTATCTGTTATGTGAACTTTTATGTAATATGTGATGGTGACCGCTAAACTTATTACGATCACGGCTGGGACACGAGTTGGTTTGAAATCCTTCGTGATTTCACGGACTACCGGGTTATACGGGCTTAAGTTTGCTCAATCGTCTGCTCTGGTGGATGATTTTCTTACTTAATTTCGTATAATTGGTCGGTTCTGTCACACGTTTCTTCTTCCTCCTCACTCTTCGTCTTCATCGCCCATCGCCACTGCCGTCGCCGCCGCCCTCGTCACCGTCGCCCGTGGCCACCTCATCGTCCTTGACCTCGTCGTCGCCGGACCCGGCGCCAATCTTCTCCTTCCCAACCTCCGACGCGCTCCAACGTCGGCCGCCCTGCGCGTCACCAACGTCGCCGGCCCCAACGTACTGTGTATTAATATATATAAATTTGGTATATATATATATATATTAGAGAGTTATAAATTTGTATTGTTATATATAAAAATTTGTTATATATATATATATATATTAGAGAGTTATAAATTTGTATTTTTATATATATAAATTTGTTATACATCTATATTAGAGAGTTATAAATTTATATTGTTATATAGCTAAATTTGTTATACATATATATTAGAGTTATAAATTTATATTGTTATATATAAAAATTTGTTATACATACATATTAGAGAGTTATAAATTTATATTATTATATATATATTTGTTATACATATTAGAGAGTTTTAAATTTATATTGTTATATATATAAATTTGTTATATATATCACTTGCCAATAAATATTTCTAGAAAATAAGAAATCAAAGTTATGCTTTGGAGACTTGAATTTTGAGTGTAGTTATTTAATTAATTTTAAGCACATGACTTGATCCATTTTATAAATATATGGTTTTTATTTTTTATAGATATATCTAGTGGTGTAAAAGCTAGATGGCTGCCCCGAGAGACAACATGGATGAAGAAATGATGGATATTATCAACACCGGCACTCAATTTGTCGATGGTGACCAGCAGGATGTAGATGACGGGAGTCAATACCTGGCTCTTGAAAATAAACAAGAAAATATTGCGCAAGAAAATACTGACGAGGTATATATATTTATATATATATATTCAAATATCTATCATCTATTATGTGTACACATGATATTTATTCTTTTTTTATACGTAGCCCTCTGGATCGACGACCACAACGGTGAAAAGCAAAAATATTCGAGGCCCGAAAAAGCTATTGGATGGGCGCTACATAATATCGAAATTCAATATCGAGACAGACGAATCACTTGGTCCACATGCAAGGAAATTCATGCAACACTGTGGGTACCTTGTAAGGGACAGACTTCCGATCAGTGCCCGTGAATGTAAGTAAAAGATCAATGAGCCTCATGTTAGTTTTATCTCTGATCTTGATAAGAATTTAATTTAGGATGATATCCTTCAACATTTCACATTGCAAGCGGATGATTATGATGATATCAACGATGATGAATTGAATGAGCTAGTTCGAAAGTGGGCTATGAAGAAGATGGCCACACAATTCCAGACTTAGAAGAAATCCCTATATACGAAATACGTCAAAAAGAACCTAACGCCCAATTTCAATACTAGGGGCCCGCTCATGAAGTTGATGCCCTACTGGAATGATTTTGTACAGTACAAGACATTGGAAGCGGGTGCGAAACAGGTGAGAAGGAACCAAGAGAATGCTCGATAGAAGGTATACCACCATGGCATGAGATCAGGTGGCTATGCGACTGTCATTCCCAAGTGGAAAAAAATGGAAGCAGACTTTCTTGCCAAGGGTATCACACCAGAATCACTCAATTGGCCCAAACACACGAAGAATTGGTTTTTCGCTCATGGGGGAAGACTAGACCTAGAGATCGAGAAGCTGGTTCATGGCCCAAAACTCAAAAGAGCAACACAAAGATTTTCTTATGCTCTACAAGCTAAAGCTATTGGTGCGTTCAGGCTCAATAGAGAGAAGGATAAACTGACGTATGCTATTGGGACTGCTGAACATAGTGGCCAAATGAGATGTTTATGATAGAACATTTCTTAGGAGTATGGTTTTCCTAACGACAGAGATACCTACAGAAGTCGTTAGAGAAGGAAGGATGAGGAAGCAGCGTGGATCAACAGGTTGGAGGAATATGTTCGTGAGTCATGAGAGGCATTGCTTCAAGCATAGGAGCACAAAAAAGACATGCAAGCTAGAATACAGGAGGAAATCATAAAGCAAGTACAAATAGCAATGAGTGCCCAAAGGCAAACATCAGATCTAGGAATTAATATTAATATTAGCCCCTCTGATCAATTGAAAAGCAGTTGCGCTTCCACGGAGTTGCCAAATCAAGATGACGCAATGCTACGTTTTCCGTGGATGACATCACTGCACTATTTATATCATGTGAGCTACATATTCCAAAAGGGAATGCCACAATCATGGTGGCTCTCGGTGTTTTTTCTCCTCCAGATCCTACCAAGATACCAAGAATCCATGGGCAATAATACCACCTGGATATGTTAGCATCTTAGTAGATAGAGTTAACAAAGGTTTTAGTGACCTAGCTCTTGACATTCCAGGAGGTGATGGGGAGAAGACTCTAGGAGAAGCAGAGAAGACATTCATACTATGGCGCAAGCGCTACATCATTATTCCCGGGGTCTCTAGTCCACCGCCGCTTCCTCAACTGCCAGACAATAGGTGCGGACAAAAGTAAACGAAATAATTTTTTCACTAATTTTCTATTGACATGCATAATTAATAATAACAATTTCTTATACCTAATTTTTTTTTGTACTCACACAGCAGGGCCTCCGCCAACCTAAGTCTAATTATTCAATCTCCAGATCATCATAGTGCTCCGGGCAATGATTATGCAACGCCGCCACCACCACCACCTCTAAGGAGGTCTCCAATGCCTCCAAGGAGGTCTCCAACGGCTGCCCCGCCTTCCTTGATGACCAAAAAGTAGCCAACTCCTAAGAGGTCCGCCCTGCAAATGAAGCCGTTGGCCCACCAGTCGGCAAAGAAGAAAGCCTCCTCTAATCTAGTTATTTCTCAAAAACTATCTTACGAGAAAAGTGAAAAGGAATTAAATGCTGTAGTACAAAAAGATGTGAACAGTTTCTTCGAAAAAGTAAGAAAGCAACAAGAAGCGAGGGAGAACCTAGAGAAACCGTACTTCTACCTACCTCCAGATCTTCTAAGAAAGAAGGTGGACCAGAAAAAGCGGGAATCTCAAAAGACCCTGCCAAAAATCGGACTACGACCGCTCTCTCACCAAGTCATTTGAGGCGGCGCAGAAAAAGACTAGAGCAGGGAAAGGTGTTGCACAACTCGGACAACAATCGCAACAATCAGTCCCCCCTCTTGTCATTCGTAATGAATATGGTTCAAACTTAGACTTACTGGACGTTGATTTTGAGGACCTAGTTCAGTTTTATGAGGATACTGGTTTGGACCTTGCCCAAGTGCTCGCTGAAGGACCATCTGCTCTGAAAGTGAATCCTTGGAAGAATTTTGAACATGAAAAGAGTCTATACAACCCTGAGGCCTTAGGTGAACTGGGTACGCAAATGTACCTGCTAAACAAGTGGTACATGGCAGCGTGTGAACGAGGAGAGATGACCTTTGTTTCTGTCAGAGTTAGAAACCAACATTACTTCCGTGATGATGACGTTATATATGTCGAGTTTTTAGAATTACACCAACTATGCCACCTGGACTCTCTCGACAAAAGTCTCATTAGCTGCTATTGTCTAAAAGTGTGATTATTTTCTACTATTAAAGTATATATATATAAAGCTACATGTATATATATAAATTATATATCCTCACACTATATTTTTATATATGCAGATATGAGATGACAGAACTCAGAAAGAGAAAGGATAATGATGTTGGTTTCATTGATCTAAATGTCGTATTTAAACACCTTAATCCCCTGCCTGAATAGAAAGCTGAACTCAAAAAAAATCTCATGAGGTTCTTAGTGAACCAACAAAACAAGGACATACTCTTCCCATACAACTTTAAGTGAGTGTTAAATAATTAATGTCGATCATATAAACATTTGTTCAATTATTTGCTTACTAGCTAAGCTATCTCCCATATATATATGTTGACTCTAGTTAATGTCGATCATATTTGTGTATAAAAACATATGCAGTAATCACTGGATATTGATGGTTATCGATATGGCCAATAGTCAGTTGAGCATCTTAGACTTGTTAAGAAAAGAGCAAACAGAGTACCAAGACATGATAGATATTATCCAAGGGTAATTTGGTCTCTCTAGCAACTATATATACCCCGATCTCTTAACTGCAACAATTATTAAAGGCCAAATTATTTTTTTATTTTATTGGGCGCAGTGTTTGGAAAAGTTTCATTGAGGAACACCACATGAAATATTACAAAGCGTCACTGGATGTAATCACACACAAAGTAAGTACTAGCTATATATATATATATATATATATATATATATATATATATATATATATATATATATATAATTCAATTAACACCATGCATGCTTTCAATTCACCGGATCTTTTTTCTCGTAAAAGTGGGTTCTGAGGCAAAAATAGAGAACCAACTACTGCGGATACTATGTTTGCGAGTTCATCATGGCGTACTAAAAAAGAACTCCTGAAAATATCCTCAAAGTACGTTATATAAATATATTCATATATTCATAATTTCTTTTATTGCTCATATATAAGTAATCACGTGATCAACACACACACACACACACACACACATATATATATATATATATCTATATATATATATATATATATATATATATATATATATATATATATATATATATATATATATATATATATTAATACTTTTCCTTTAACTTTTATTGAAGACTCTATGGTTGAAGAAAAAAGTCATACAACGTGACCAACTGAAAGCAATTCAAGAGACCATAGCAGGATTTCTTAATGACTAGGTCTTAAATCCCACCGACGAGTTCTACAATGACATGAACGAAACATGGAAGCCAAACCAGATGGAGTAAATTTGTTATCCCAAGAATATGATATATGACAGAATATACAATGCAAGCTTTATTTGTAATATATATATATACATATTATATGTACATAAAATAACATACAATATATGTATATGCATGTAATATATACGTTAGTTTCATACTTTAGTTTGTACAAAATGTTCGAACATTATAAGCATGTAGAATACGTATATTATTAGCAGCGTAGAATGCGTATTCGAAAACCTATTCAAAAACCAAAACGAATCATCAATTAAAAATAGAAAAAAGACCTTTAGTCCCGGTTGGTAATACCAACCGGGACTAAAGGGCCGGCCCACGTGGCCGGATCGGGAGGCCTCTTTAGCCCCGGTTGGTATTACCAACCGGGACTAAAGGTGGACTTTTAGTCTCAGATGAGAAATCGGGACTAAAGGAGGGACCTTTTAGTCTTGGATTCGTGCTCCCAGTTAGAAAATCGGGACTGAAGGGGTTTTCCAACCAGAAATACATGGTTTGTGTACTAGCTGTGGGTACGTACATAATATCCATCAGCGGCACACGGCAAGGCCTGATTGGCTGATTCCTAGTCTACTAGTAGTACTCAAGATCGGAGCTTAGATTGCCAGGCTGGAAGGACAGATTTCTGACCACTGCAGTGAGAGAGATTGCAGTGGTCAGAAATATCGGTCTCGCCGTGTAACGCTGATGGATATTACGTACGTACGCACGCAGGCATGATGCCGTGTCATGTCGTCGTCACTATTATCTAATGTAGTAGTCGCGCACGGGCGCGTTATCCGTGCATTGGCGGCATCCTGCTGCTGCCTCTAGTCGATCTCTCTCCGCCGTCCACGCCACCGACCGGAGTATCCGGGCCGGAATATCGGTCTCGGATCGGATGGGAGGCATAAGAAGGAAGCAGCAGATCTACGGACCACCATGGAGGAGCTGAGCAGATCCTTTGCGCCGTATCGGCGATCGACGACATCGATAGATTGCCATTCTGCCCTGCCCTGTAAACCTGTGGCTCCGATCGATCCTGATCCCCGCGCCGTACGTCGTACGTTGTCCAGGCCAGGTCAACTCCATGCATGCATCGCTACGTATGTTCGGGGTGGTGCCGTGGTGGTGACCGGTGAATGATTCTAGACCTAGCTAGGCCAGCAGAGGTCATAGCTAGCTACCTCTGCACGTTCACGCAACCGTGGCTTCTCTAAACTCGTTGCTCGTACTGCTTTCGTGGCAATTAATATAGATATAATAATTAACTCAATACTAATTATAACTTGCTTCTTACTCTAGTTCCTCCTTCAATTTGGACTGGGGCCGTTATTAGTCCGTCACCCTTATGATTGGTTTTAATGTCTTGATCAAGAGACTAATAACTACACTACCAACTAGATACATACGGCAATGCAAGAGCTTCAGAGTTATTGTTGGCAACCTCATTATTAGTACGTATATATATCATCCATGCCGGCCGGCTGCATGTTGCCCGTCAGTTTATTTGTGCCGCGCTTGCCCGCGTCCGCAATTAACTATCGACCATGTCTCCATGCATGATGCATGCATATATATCGCATATGCCCTCAAGGCAAGCAAAACCTACATACACCGGCGTACCCATCGAAATTTCATATTTTATGTGCTATTATTATTCAGCCCTAGCTAGCTCTAGTGTTTATATATGTGTACTACTCAGAATGTCAGCAAAAAGTGAACCTCGCTCAACTAGTTGCATACGTGCGTGGAAAGTAAGTATTGTCTTGCACCTAACCATCTATGTTCAAGTCGTCGATCAATCTTTTAGCTTACATTTTAGGTGCCTATTTTCTCTTCTTAATAAAAAAACCATCTAGTTCTTCCTAGGTTGGATCTCTTTTTTTTTAATGAGAAGGTTTTATGTACGAGAGGTTCGATAGTTCAGTACAAGATTATGCCTAGTGCTTACATAATCTTGGAGAATTTAATGTCTCACTGTGCCTCCATCCCATGATGCCTTTGTTTTTTTTATGTCGGTCGTACATAAGCAAACCACCACTAGAAATGGGCATTCTCAATTCACTGGCAGTAGCTTATAACAAGACCGCCAATGTGGTCGTCCTCTCGAGCGCTCGTTGTTACTTATCTTAACCCTGAGCTATGGCATATATTCATGCCAACAGGGCCTTTCCATGCATTTTGGTAGCCCTTGAGCCTTGGCGGCTTGAAACGGAACCGACAAGAGAGCTGCCTATTGTATTAAAAAGAGGGAGCCAAGAAAGACATTGTACAACCATATATAGAAATGTACAAAACGAAACCACAGGTCCAAAGCCCTCATCTCAGAAGCAGCTTACATCAAGCGTGCAAAAATAAGTTAGAAACGTGTTTTGCTCCTGCCATTGCCCATAGACTCACCTCATCCTTGATTTTCTGAAGAAGCCACGTTGTCGCGGATTCCTTGCGCTCAAAGATTCTTACATTTCTTTCCTTCCACACCTCCCAACAAACGAGAATGATGATTGAGCAAAAACCTCGTCTTGCCATCGAAGGTGTACGATCCATGTTGTCCCACCAAGTGTGTACTGAGTCTCCTGGCACCCAGGCGGAAGGTCGCAGCTGCTCATTACCTAACCAAATTGCAATGCCCTCCCAGATACGCCTAGTATAGCGACAATCCTGGAATAGGTGGACGCCAGATTCTTGACTGCGCTGACAAATTACCTAAAATATATAAGTATCACTGTATCAGGTAAGATTAGGCCATTAATGTATCCCCTTTTTCGAGTTTACTTCTAAATTTATGGCTTACTTGTAGATATGGAGAACGTTGGGTGATAATATCTAATTCACTTATTATACTCTTCAAGACTTCAACGGTACTATTAGTTAGCTATCACTACTATAATTAACGATTTTAGGACACATGTTTGCTATTGATACTTAATAATCATGTGTATATTTGGTTAGACTGAAAAACGAGGGTACAACTATTTTACGAAAGAGACAGTACTTCTCATGTGCATGTTGCTTGTGCTTGTATGTTGAGCCGGCATCCAGCACTGATCTGAAGCAGATACCGAACACAGGCGTGTACGTAGTCGTCGTGCCTGCATGCTGCTGGCCGGTCGAGTCGAATAATATGCATGCATGATGCATGCGGATCTGCATAAATCTGCACACGTTACAAGATATAATAAGATGATTACACCGGTGGCTGGATATACATATTTTTTTTTTTTGACCATGCTCGGCATGTATATCATTAAGTAGGAGAAAGAGTTTGTTACATAGGTAAACACCAATTGGCCTAAGACACGAGTGGCACACTATGACCAAATAGAGTTAACCGAGTAACAAGAAGCGGTAAGGCTAAGACGATATTACATGACATAAGAATTTTACGACAAGAGGGCTGGCGAAAGTCAGGCGCTATCAACGGCCGCCCAAAGCGCAGCGATGTGGCTTCCACCACAGAGTCCGCGACCGCAACGACCGTCCGGCCGACACCATCAAACACCCTCCAGTTTCGCTCCTTCCAGAGACACCACAACCCAAGGATGATGAGGGAGTCGAAACCTTTGCGACGCACTGTTTGTAGCTATAGACGACTCGATAGCCACCAATCCAGGAAGGATGACCCCGGCTGCGGCGCGAGAAGATCAAGGCCGATGGGAGCAAGCACCCTATACCACACTTCTCTGGCGAATACACAACCTCCCGCAAGGTGCAGCATCATCTCAACCTCCCGCAAGGTGCAGCATCGTCTCCTGCTCCTGATCGCAAAGAGTGCAGACATCATCATCCTGTAGACCTCGACGCTTTCTTCTTGCCGCCGTCCACAGACGATCATGCAACAACAGCCAGAAGAAGAACTTGCACTTGGGCGGCGCCCGAGCCTTCCAAAGTTCCTTTGCACCCCTAAGGGATGACATAGCGATGAAGAAGGCTCTGTAGGCAGAGGAGGCCGAATACGACCCGTCAGCAGTCTAGCGCCAAATGAACCGATCGCTGGTAAGGTCGTCAAGAACCACCTCGGCAACCTGCTCCCAACCGACGACGAAGTCGCATAGAACTGCGGCAGTAGGTGCCCCTTGGATGTCACGGACCTAGCTTCTATTGGTGAGAGCTTCACGCACCATCTTTTGGCGGCGACGCCTACCAATGGCGGCAAACAGGTGCGGAGCAAAGCGACAGATTGGCCCGTCCGAGAGCCATGAGTCAGTCTAGAACCGGGCCGACTGCCCATCACCAATGGCGACCGTGATGGAAGACTGGAATATGCACCGGACCTCGCGTTCCTTCCGCCTAGGAAGGATGCACCAACCCAGATCAGGCAGGACATGATGTTGCCACTCCCAACGCAGACGTAGGGCGAAGCCCATGAGTTTCAGGTCTAGGACGCCCAATCCACGGTAGCATGTGGGCGCGTTCATAGTCCGCCAGCCTACCCTACACTTCCCCCTAGCAATGGCCTCCGTCCCAGCGCAAAGAAAGGCGCGACACCGCTTGTCAAGCTGCCTCTCAGGGCCCAAGCGGAGAGGCCAGAGGCGATGGAGACGTGAACAAGGATGGCAGAGAGGGTGACCTTGGTCAGTGTTACTCGCCCCACGTCGTTGAGAAGTCCTACCTTCCAGGTGGGGGTCCTGGCTGCCACCTTGTCGATCAATGGTTGCCCATCGGCACGACGAGGCTTCAGCAGGGTAAGCGGGATACCCAGGTACTTGCACGAAAAGGGCGCAAGCTGTCCCAGGAATGCTTCTAGGACAGCGGTCACATCTTCCTCAGAGCAGCGGATAGGCGAGACAGAGCGCTTCTCCATGTTCGTGAAAGCCCCGAGGCATCAATGAAAAGCCCGAGGATGGCCCGTATACACCTCAAGTCACCTGCCGTGGGTGATAGGAAGACAACCAGATCGTCGCCAAACAAGGAGGCGCGGTTCCTGGTCCTTGGCGAAGGTAGGGGCAACAACACGCCCTGCCTGTCCACGGTGGAGATCATGTTGTTGAGCACCTCCATGACGATGACGAACAACATGGGGGGAGTGGGTCGCCCTGCCGAAGACCACGAGCGTGATAGATTTTTTCTGCCCAGCCTCCCATTCACCACAACTTGGCCGTAGAGAGAAGTATGGTGATCCATTCAGTCCACCGCGTTGGAAAGCCAATGAACGTGAGGTGCTGTAGGAGGAATTCCGAAGAGACGGAATCGAATGCCTTGGCGATATCGATCTTCATCTGGACCGTAGGGCAGCGACTGCTGTAGAGCCAGCGACAGGCGAGCTAGACTACCATGAAGTTGTCATGGATGGATCTTCCCTAGATGAAGGCGCTCTGGTTGTGTCTGATCAAGGCAGATAGGTGCGGCGCCAGGCGGACAGTCAGCGCCTTGGCCACAAGCTTTTGGATGTTGTGCATCAAGTTAATAGGGCGGTAGTCCTTCAGGCGCAACGGTCTTACGAAGCAGAACCATGTTGGCCGTGTTGAGTAATTGGAAGTTCCTTCGGTCAAGCACCCAGAAGGTGTTAAACAGCGCAACGACATCAACCTTGATGGTGGCCCAGACTGCCTTGTAGAACCTTCCTGTAAACCATCAGGCCCTGGAGCTCGGTCGTTCGGGATTTCTCTGATGATGGCCCAGACCTCATCTTCAGTAAACTCATCGACGAGCTCACTGAAGTCGAGCTACGGCATGCCAATTTGCACCAAGTTGATGTTTCTTGTGCGCGAGAAATAGGTGCCTAGGATGTTGTTGTAGTATTCAAAGATCGCGTCGGCCTTGGCCTCCTCATCAGAGAATGAATGGCCTTCATGCTCGAAAGTTGGAATGTGATGCCGGGCTCCCAGGGCCAGGCAATGTTGGCCCATCCTCCACAGGGCACGTCCCGGACATCGGGTGGGTCTCATATGAAGGGGCCACACGGCTGGGCCTCCATGTCATAGGCCTAGAGCTCAGACGAAGATGTCGCGGCGGGCAGCCCCATTGACGGTGCATCTTCAACGAGCCCAAACTCAGTAGACGGATCCCAATTGCGCAGCTAGGCCTCCTCCTCACAAGCATAAGGCCGGATCTGAAGGTCTAGCATGGCGGCCCGATCCGTGGACCTAGCATGCATAGCCCCCTCCATCAGCGATAGGTCACAGGTTGTTGAGGAAGTAGTGTGGCCCGCTGTCCATAGCACGGTGACCAACAAGGGACACGTCATCATTGACTTCCTTAGCAGGATGGTCCCCCTTTCCTGGCATGGGTGGCTGAAAGGCTGCTGTTGACACCATTTTTTGCACAATGATCAGAGTGAGCTAATTGGCAGGAAGAAAGTTACTGTATACACTGACAGCCGATGAAAAAACAGCTTGTAAAGATAATTGTCGATGAATGGTGGTGATCGATGGAAAGGTTGATTTAGACTCGGGCGTTGCCGATAAGGTTGGAGATGTTATTGATGTCGATGAAGGAAGGCTTGAAGGCTACTGCCGATGAAACAGGAAGTATGCCGATGGAAAGGAGGTCGGTAAGATTTCCATCATAATCGAGGCGGACAGGGAAATAGATAGGAGTTGATTTTCTTTTCTATATTTGTTAGAGTGTGATTCATGTAAGAGTCGTGTGTTTCTTTAGATTTGGACTTGGTGTCCTAGTTGTGTTTGGTTATGCCTCTTTAGATCAGGGTATAAATATAGATTGAGGGGCAATGTAAAAGATATCAATATCAAAACCAATTTTTACTCCTATTTTGCATCTACTTCCTTTTCAGCGATTTCGTCAATTTGCATATTTTCCCTTCTTACGAGTTCTCATTGATTCGGCGAGTTGCATAGCTTTAGTGCGACCTTCGGTGATTCTCGAGTTCCACGTGAGTACCTCTTGGCCGTGGCTTCCGGGCGTATCGCTGTTGTCAGGACCAAAGTGCTCGTATCTTCATCCTTGTCGATTAACAGGTCAAATTGACTAGCACGCTTTGGATATCGATTCGGGTATTAGCCCTTTATGTTTGCAGATCTACTTTTGCATCAACACATCTTTTGGCACGCCCGGTGGGACAAATCAATCCGATCAATATGTTCAATTTCGAGATCAATTCAAAGAACATTATCGCGGTATCAGAAGAAGATCTTAAGGAAGAGCAGAGGCAGGCTATGGAAAAGGCTATAGAAGAATACAGGCAGCTTTGTCTAAAATCGTTTAGCCTAAACAAGAGTGGACAAGTCATCCAGAAGCAAGATTTGTCGTTGCCTCGGTAGGTTACCTTTGACTCCAATCCTGGTAAACTTCAAGAGATGGTTAATTCTACAGTAAATCACGCTTTAATTAATCATTCTAATGTGTTGTCCAATACTGTTCATAATGCTGTGGTTCGAACTCTCAAAGAAGGACAAACGACACCGCATTACGTTGGGCCTGCTTATCACCAACCAGAGCCGACATCTGTTAATACTCCATCGGCTCCCTCGGCCGTTGTGGGTACAGAAGTTACTTCTCCTCTAGTATCGGCAGGCTTACGTAATATTCAATCTACATTGATACGATCAGATCCGGTACTACCAGGAGGACGAGTTCAGCTTAATACAGATCTATCGGCATCAGCTATGTTAGGCCCTGTGTCTCAGAATAGCCAGATTCCTGCTAATTGGTGGGGATATGGTATGCCTCCAGAGTCATCTACTTTCAATCCTGGGTTACCTCAAGTATTTGATGCAGTAGGAAAAGCTCCTATACCATCGGCTGTTTCGCCGATGGCTCAAGTGCCTCAATATGCCTCAGCAACTACTGTGCAACCAACTCTAGGAGGTTTCCAGATGCCTTTGGTTCAAACACCCAATTCAAGTCCATCGGCAAGCTTACTGCCGATGCAGCAGAAAGCCCCTACTATGAGTCAAACTGGGGTTCAGTTCATGCCTCAAACTGGTTATAATTATTCAACAATGTCAGCCAATTACCAGCCATCGGTAAGTTTTGTACCGATGAGTTCTAATAATGGTTGGCCAGGACAGTTACCTGTTCAACATACAGTTCAGCAAAATCAGCAGGTTGTAGGGGTTCAACAAAGTCATATGCAAGCTGGTTTCCAGAATCAAGCATCGGCAGCTCAGCCGATGAATCCTTTCCAGCAGGTTAATGGACCACAAGTAACAGCAAATATGCCGATTGCTGGAGATCATGGGCCACAAAGATATGTGGAGGGATATCAGCAGGTACCTCCTGTAGAAATTCAGCCAGTTCGTCAGCAGGAGGCTGGTGCTTTTTGGGCCGATAAGATAGCAGAAATTATGAAGGATCAGTTTGGGATAAAGCCCAAAGTCAATACTTATTTTTATCGGACTCCTTACCCTCCTGCATATGATTTAATTCCTCTCCCAAATCGGTACAAGGTACCAGATTTCACTAAATTCTCTGGGCAAGATGATACATCAATAATGGAACACGTCAATCGCTTCATTATTCAATGTGGAGAGGCAGGTAGCAGAGATGAATTAAGAGTTCGATTATTTTCATCATCTTTGTCTGGATCGACATTTACATGGTTCATTTCATTACCACCAAATTCTATTATTACCTAGGCTGATCTAGAAAAACAATTTCATAAGTATTTCTTTGCTGGAATTCATGAAAAGAAGCTTACCGATTTAGTAAAATTGAGACAGCGTAATGATGAATCGGTAGAAAGCTTTGTGCAAAGGCTACGAGATGTAAAAAAATAAGTGCTACAGCCTGGTACTGGATGATTGGCAGCTTGCCGATTTAGCTTTCCAAGGGTTATTGCCACATCTCAAAGACAGATATGCTTCTCAGGAGTTTGAAAGCCTCAGTCATCTCGTACAAAGGATCTCTGATCAAGATACTAGGGTTTTTGAACCTAAAAAGAATTGGAGTAAAAAAGTATCATTTGTTGAAGAAGTAGGAGATTCTGATTCTGATGAAGAACCAGTTATCGGCTTAGCTGAGTGGGTTAAGAATAAAAAGCCGATATCTTGTCCCTTTGGTCAAAAAGAGTCAGAAAAGTTTACCTTTGATATCACCAAGGCCGACAAGATATTTGATCTTCTGCTTCAAGAGGGCCAAATTAAGCTATCACCTAATCATGTGATCCCATCGGTAGAGGAGTTGAAGAAGATTTTGTACTGCAAATGGTACAATGCAACTTCACACAGTACAAATGAGTGCAAGGTGTTTAGGCAACAGTTACAATCGGCTATTGAATCTGGGAGAATTAAGTTTGGTACTTCCAAGGCCCAGAAGTCGATGAAAATTGATCAACACCCTTTTCCAGCAAATATGTTGGAGGCCAAAGGGAAGACCAAGGTATTGACGTCAGAGGCTGCTGAAAAAACGCATCAGTGGATCCCCAACATCAGATAACTACCGATGATGCAAAAAGTAAGGGTTTGCTAGGAGAAAGCAGTAGTTCCAAAAATCCTCCTCGACCTGGCATTGTGATTACCCATCGAAGGCAGCAGGAGAGTTGGCGTCAGCCAAATGACCGATATCGACAACAGCAAGAGGAGAGACGTCGGGAAGAATGGCATCGGCATAAAGATCATTGGAGGTGCCCGTTTTTCATCCATTGCTAGGAAGAAGATATTAAATTGCCAACTGTTGAAAATTGCCCTGAGTGCAATGGTTATTATGGGGTCAATCGATCAGAAAGAAGGTTTCAACCTAGCAATCAGGGTTTATTTATTAATGAGCCGATCAGAGGTAGAGCATCAGTGCATGATCGGCTGAGGGGGCAGACTAAGTGTACATGAGAGGCTTGGTAAACATGCTGGATATTTTCTAAGGAATCAAGAGGAGCTTGAGGATATGGCAAACGCAAGAGTTCTCGATGAAGAAATATTCTACAGGGACCCTAATATACGCTGTGCAGAATCAACTAGGACCTGTTATCAGCAGGTTTGGAAAACCAAGTTTCCTCGATGGTGCCCGGAGGGTCTGACAAAGACATAGAGAAGGAGGATGCAACGTGAGCATCAGGAGGATTTATACCGAGAGGAAAATTCTTCTAATGAGAGGTCCGGTCATCAGCAGTGGCAGGTAAAACACAAAAATAAGGGTCCATCGGTAGATGTTAATATGGTATTCATGTTGCTGATGGAGTTTTTGGCACTATCTGATAATAAGGAAGAAGTTGTTCTCTTTGATCAAGTAGCTCAGTTGACACTAGATCCAATGATGGCAGTTTTTGAGAAACCTACTGATGACGAGAGACAGCATCTTAAGGCTTTGTTTGTGAAAGGTAGAGTTGATGGGCAGCCTGTATCTAAGATACTTATCGATGAAGGGGCTGCGATTAATATTATGCCTTATGTGATGTATCGGAAACTTAGTAAGGGAGATCAGGACTTGGCCAAAACCGATATGATGCTGAAGGATTTTGAAGGCAATGTGTCACCGGCTAAAGGGGCGATATGTGTCGAATTGACTATCGGTAGTAAAACCTTGCCAACGACGTTCTTCGTTATTAATGGCAAGGGTGCATATAATCTACTTCTAGGGAGGGATTGGATTCATGCTAATTGTTGTGTTCCTTCTACAATGCATCAATGCCTCGTACAGTGGATTGGGGATAAGATTGAGTTTGTCCCTAGTGATTCTTCTTATATCATTGCATCAGCAAAAATAGATACTTATGAGCGAACTAAGTGCATATTAGGAGAAGTTTGGGAAAAAGAGTTCCTTAGAGTTACTGATTATGAAATTCCACCGATCCAAGCAGTCGGTTATGAAGAAAAGTTTTAATGGATAGGTTTGCCGATGATGGAAAATTAGGTCAAGGGTTCACATCGGCAGATGATTTAGTAGAAGTAGATATTGGTAATGGCGATAGGCCAAGACCTACTTTTATTAGTGCTAAGTTAGATTTCAAGTGTAAGCAACAAATGACTGATTTGTTAAAGGAGTATAAAGATTGTTTTGCTTGGGATTATACTAAAATGCCTGGATTAGACTGATCGATAGTTGAACATCGGTTACCTATCAAATCTGGATTTCGACCACATTAGCAGCCAGTGCGCCGATGCAACCCTAATATACTTCCTGACATTAAGGCCGAAATAACTAAATTAATTGAGGCAAAGTTTATTCGGCAGTGTCGATATGCAGAGTGGATCTCTAATGTGGTTCCTGTTTATAAGAAAAATGGAAAACTTCATGTTTGTATTGATTTCAGGAATCTTAACAAAGCCACACCGATGGATGGCTATCCAATGCCGATTGCTGATTTGTTGATTGATGCTGCAGCCGGACATCAAATTATCAGCTTCATGGATGGTAATGCAGGTTACAATCAAATATTCATGGCTGAAGAAGATATTCCCAAGACTGTTTTCAGATGTCCAGGTCATGTAGGGTTGTTTGAGTGGGTAGTCATGACGTTTGGTTTGAAAAATGCCGGCGCTACTTATCAAAGAGCTATGAACTTTATTTTTCATGAATACATCGGCACATTAGTGGAGATCTACATTGATGACGTAGTGATTAAGTCTGGAGATATCACAAAACACCTAGCCGATTTACGAAAGATATTGGAGTGCACAAGGAAGCATGGATTGAAGATGAACCCTAATAAATGTGCATTTGGTGTATCGGCAGGTCAATTTTTGGGTTCTTTGGTGCATCAGCGGGGCATCGAAATCAGTAGGAAGTCTATTGATGCAATTAACAAGGTGGTTGCTCCTGCCACTAAAACTGAATTGCAATCTTTGATCGGTAAGGTTAATTTCATTAGAAGATTCATATCTAATCTGTCGGGAAGGATCAAGGCTTTCAGTCCGTTACTTAAATTGAAAGCCGATCAGGAATTTGTATGGGGAGCTGAGCAGCAGTTGGCCCTAGATGAGATTAAGAAATATTTGACAAATCCTCCAGTGCTAGTCCCACCTCAACACGGGAAACCTTTTAGGTTGTATTTGTCAACTGATGATACCGTTATCGGTTCAGCTCTTATTCAAGAATTTGAAAGGAAAGAGCGTGTTATTTATTATTTGAGCAGAAGATTAGTGGATGCTGAGACCAGGTATTCGGCTATTGAAAAATTATGTCTGTGTTTATATTTTTCTTGTGTCAAATTAAGACATTATTTGTTATCTACCGAATGTACGATCATATGCAAAGATGACGTAGTCAAGTATATGCTGTCAATGTCGATATTAAGTGGTAGAATCGGCAAGTGGATTTTAGCATTATCAGAATTTGAACTACGTTATGAATCGACTAAAGCAGTTAAGGGGCAGGTTATGGCGATTTTGTCACTCAGCATTGTAACACAGTGGACTCTCTGGAGGTTGCTCCTTGAACGCTTTTCTTCGATGGGTCCACATGTGGCGAAGGTGCGACCTTCAGCGATTCTTGAGTTCCGTGTGAGTACCTCTTGGCCATGGCTTCCGGGCGTATCGCTGTTGTCAGGACCAAAGTGCTCGTATCTTCATCCTTGTCGATTAACAGGTCAAATTGACTGGCACGCTTTGGATATCGATTCGGGTATTAGCCCTTTGTGTTTGCAGATCTACTTTTGCATCAACAGCTGCCTTAGTAAGCATTGGGTCTGAATCCATTCCTAGGATGACCTCGGTCCAATGGACTTGACAAGCCAGGGCATCGATCGAGGAATTGTCAGCCAGTAGGTGCGCTTTCTGCGCCTAGGCGTCCTCTAGGGGCACTTTCTATGCCTCGACTGTCCCTAGCATCTTCTGTGCCTCGGTTACCCCAACTACGCATGGAAAAACACGCCTGGCATGGGGCTCCACCATGACGCGCCGTCCCACAACGATCGTGCAGGCGAAGGAACCGACGGGCATCGCTCCACATGACAGGAAGGTTGGCCCACGATGTACTCCCAGGCGCGGCGCGTCGTCGCCATCACTGGCGAGCCTGAACGTTCAAGGCCCATGGCCATGCGACCACCCACCGCCACCGTCAAGGCCTAGATGGTGACCATTATAGTTGCTACTATCAGAGTCTTCATCCTCCCTGGCATCCCCTCCATGTCCCTCATCGTCGGACGGCGGCGGGGGACTCCAGACCTAGTACTCGATGATACGGAGCCACACAAGGTAACACAGCCCAGGCAATGTGTCGTGGAGGATCTCATTGGCTTGGAGATAGAGGGCATCCCTAGGAACGCGCATGCTAGGCCCTAGGATGAAGATGATCTTCTCATTAGGGATGAACCTCGGGTGTAAACACCAGGCAGCGACAAAGAACTCACGGTCGTCCTCGGCTAGAGCCACATCCGGTGGAGCAAGCTCGATGTTGGCACATGCCATCCCCAGGATGGACTACGCCACCGTGAAACTCCTCGCATGTAAGGGGACACATCGTATGCCCACCAACATAGTGTAGCAGAACGAGCCGACAGAAGCAAGCAACGTCCGCAGCCATGGGCAACAAATCAGGGAGAACGGTGCATTGTGCATAGCAGTGCATAGCACCAACTCGAAGTCCTCTCGGCGTGAGAACCTAACGACGAAGTCCTCTGGGTCGTGGTGCCACACGTCGGCCGATGCACCATCAATGCCGAGGTGGGTGGTGAGGTAAGCGTGGACCATGGCCGGAGTCATGGGAGTTCTAGTGCCAGCGACGACAGCAACCAGAGCAAGCTTGAGATCCAATTTCGCCGCCTCGAGCTCAGCTGAGCGAGGCACTACAACCAGCTCTAGGAGACACCCTCGTTCCTATGCCAACACATCCTGGGTGGGCGCAACAGGATGGGGTGATCCATCCACAGAGGCCAGCGGTAGGGTAGGCGGGGCATAGCAGCGGGGCACGGAAGGCGAGCGGCCCCTAGAAACAGATTGGGCGGAAGGCGTGTCATCCGCATCCGCATCAACTAGGCAGCGCCGGGGCGCAAATGCGATCCGGGGCGTAACACGACGGCAGCCGAGAACCCTGGCTGTGGAGCGACCACGCTTCCCAGCCATGCCTATGTCCATGGGAGGGAAGGGACAATCTCTCCTACAGTGGCACTCGCTTGAAAGCCCTACTTTGGTTTTGGATAATTGATGAAACCTAATCACTAACATTTGTCATGAGTGATGATATGAGCTAGGTTGGTGCAATCCAAGTGAGGAGCATGGTGGCACTCAAATGGTGATGTACACATGAAATGATGAGATGGCCACATGTGATGATTATCAAGTGCTCCACCTAGAAAAGAAGAAAGAGAAAAACAAAACCCTATGGAGATCAACGCAAATGTATAATTAGGGATTTTGTTTTAGTGATCAAGACACTATAGAGAGTGTGATCATATTTAGGATAGATGGACATACTATTAAGTGGGGTTCTTAACTAGACAATTCGGTCATCTAGTGCCACTAGGTGTTGGACTTCATGCATTGCATTTAGGCCTAGTGCACTTCGGAGAGCAAGCGAAAATATTTATTGAAAATATTTTGAGAAATGCTAACATGGCTCTAATATGTTTTTGGAAAACATTTTGAGGGTTAGCAACGCCTGCAAAGGAGTGTTAGACTGCTTGTGGATCGAATCGAGAAACAAAATCACAGCTAACGGAGGAGTTTGCCTTGGGATGGTCACCACCATGTGTGTGGCGGTGCACCGCCCTAGACTGTCCATTGATTGGCTGCCTGAGGCAGAGAAGCATTGGTGCTAGGGTTGGCACCACCACCCCTAGGGCGGTGCCCACCTAGAGGTGGCCAAGAGCAGCATGTTGGAGGGCGGTCACTGGCGAGTCCGATGTACACCGCCAGGTGCACGGCGGTGCACCGCCTGGCCACCACCATAGGCAGGGCGGTGCCACCGTCCCTCTTTACCTGAGAGCATGAAAAGCAAAAGGGGGCACTGCCATGGTCATCACCATGGGTGCGGTAGTGCACTGTCCCTTTTATCCAGAGAGGAGGGAAATCAGGGGGTTCGGCTGGGTGGTCACCGCCACCCCCATGGCGGTGCCCCACCACCCTGTCTGGTGCCCCAATGGCTAGTTTTTAGCCATTGGAATTCGACCAGTTTGGCAGATCACCGCCCGATGCCAGACATTGCCCTATCCAGTGACCTCGCAGAATCAGCTCCATGGGGTATAATGGCTCTATTTGCTTGTGTGGCTATAAATAGAGGGTGTGGACCGGCCTTGGCCACTCTCTTGGCACCTCATACACTTGTGCACACCCTTTGGAAGCTGAGCAACACACTTTACTTACTTGTTCACTTGATTTCATCATCTTGAGTGAGATTAGAGAGCCTCTAGTGCATTGCATTGAGTTGCATCATCATGTGATTGGTTCATTCCTCGACGCGGCGGTATAATCACCATACTCACTCTTTTACATTCCTTGCAAACTAGTTGTCAAGCTCTTTAGTGTAATTAGTTTTGAGAGCTTATCTTGCTTGCTAGTTTAGTATCACCTAGTGGAGCTCTTTAGTGTAGACTTGTTGAGAGCTCTTAGTGAGTAGTGACATAGCCATTGTTTGTGCCTAGTGATCATAGCAACTAGAATTATTGGATAGGTAGCTTGCAACTCTTGTAGAGCTAGAGCAAAATTGTATTTCGCCATATAGTATACTAACCTCTTGCTCTAGTGTATTTGTAGAAATTTTTATAGGCTTTTCACCCCCCTCTAGCCATTTAGGACCTTTCAAGTGGTATCGGAGCGGTGGTCACCGTTTGTTTCAAGGCTTAACAACCTTCTGTGTAAAATATGGCTTAAATTGTGTTCAACCATGTTGTGGGTAAACCACCATTCTATGATGGCACATGTTTTGACTATTGGAAGAGAAAGATGAAGATGTACCTTGGTTCAATCAATGACAAGGTGTGGGATGTGGTAGAGAATGAGTTTGTGATTCTTGACCCTACCAATCTCACCGACAATGACAAGATCAACAAACAATGCAATACCATGGCACTCAACACAATATACAATGGCATTGATTCAAAGGTGTTTGAGCAAATCAAAGATCTTGAGAAGGCAAGTGAAGTTTGGGTGAGATTAGAGAAAACATATGAGGGCACTTCAGCGGTAAAAAGTGCCAAGCTCTACATGCTCAAAGACAAGCTATCAAACTTCAAGATGAAGGATGATGAGTCCATTCCGAAGATGTTCTATAGGCTACAAGTCATCATCAATGATCTTAAGAGTTTGGGTGAGAAGGTGAAGGATGAGGACTTCTCTCATAAGTTCTTGATGTATTTGCTAAAGAGATTCAAAACATTGAGAACTATCATCATTAGAGGTGGATTGAAGGATGTCACTCCAAATGAGGTGCTTAGTGATGTGATGACTGAGGACCAATACAATAGTGATGGTTAAGAGCTTGTGAAGGAGGAAGACAAGAAGAAGAAGAGTGTGGCATTCAAGGTCGGCACTTCATCCTCCAAGAACAAGAGCAAAGACAAGGCTAAGAAGGAAGAATCAAGTGATGAAGAATGCTCTCATGATGATAGTGATGATGAAGCACTAACTCTCTTTGTGCGCAAGTTTGGCAAGATGATGAAGAAGAAAGGCTATGGTTCAAGGAAGAGAAGAGATCACTTCAAGAACAAGGAGTATGTGAGGTTATGCTACAAATGTAAGAGCCCCGATTATGTTGTAGCAGATTGTCCCTATAATAGTGACAATGAGGATAATGAGAAGAAGAAAAGCAAGAAAGAGAAGAAGGAGAAGAAAGAGAAGAAGATGACCTTCAAGAAGAAGAAGGGTGGATTCTATGTTGTCACATGAGATAGTGATGCCTCTACCGATTATGATTCAAGTGATGATGACAAGGCATCCAAGAAGAAGGCTCTAGCAAGCATTGCTATCAACAACAAGCCTTCACTATTTGAGACTCAATTATGCTTCATGGCCAAGGGCTCTAAGGTAAAATATGATGAGAGCGAAAATGACGATAGTGAAAGTGAAAATGATAGTGATGATGATGAATTCTCAAATGAACAACTAATGAACATGCTAGAACAAGTCGACTCAATAATTAACAAGAAAAGCAAGAAGTGCAAAGAATTGTAAAAGAAGCTTAGTGCTCTTGAGCAATCCTTTGATGAGCTCAATGCTACTCATGAGAAGCTAGTGGAAGCCCATGAGAAGCTTGGCAAAGCTCACATCAAGCTTGACAAGGCTCACTCCTTGCTTCTTGAACAAGATAAGGAAAGGGTCATAGTATCATGTGATGTGGGCATAACATGTGACATTATTGAAGAATCATTTTATGAACCTATTGTTGTTACTCCCACTAATCCTTCTTGTAGCTCATCATCCACCACCGCTACCACTCCTACCTCTACTACTAGTGATGGTTTCACTTGTGATGCCTCACTAATGGTTGAGAATGAGACTCTCAAGAGAGAGGTGGATGAGCTCACTCATGCCCTAGGCAAGGCCTATGGCGGTGATGGTCGCTTGCTAAAGTGCTTGGGTAGCCAAAGGTTCTCTCTTAACAAAGAGGGATTGGGCTATACCCACAAGAAAGGCAAAGCGGCTTTTGCTACTCCCAAAGCTAGCTTTGTGAAGAGCGATGGTTGGTTTTATAATAAATGCAAGCAAGTAGGGCACTTAGAGCAATCTTGCATAAAGAACAAGAACAATGCTAATGTATCCTCAATTTGTTTTGATTCTTGTTACATGCTTACCAAGGGTGTGAATGGTGTGAAGGCTAAGTTCATTGGTACACCTATTGTAGGCACAAAGAAGAAAGCTATTTGGGTACCAAAGACCTTAGTAACTAACTTTCAAGGAGCCAATCAAGTTTAGGTACCTAAAAATAATTGATTTTCTTTTGTAGGTAAACTATAAAGCCGAAAGAAGGCATTGGATGCTTGATAGTGGGTGGACACAACACATGACTGGTGATTCAAGAATGTTCAATTCAATCAACTTAAATGATGACAATGGGATTGATAGTATAACATTTGGTGATAATGGGAAAGGCAAGGCCAAAGGGCTTGGTAAGCTTGCAATATCCAATGACTTGAGCATTTCCAATGTGCTACTAGTAGAGAGCTTGAACTTCAACCTATTGTCGGTAGCTCAACTTTGTGATCTTGGTTTCAAGTGCATATTTGGAGTTGATGATGTAGAGATCATAAGTGTAGATGGCTCTAATTTGATCTTTAAAGGCTTTAGATATGAGAATCCATACTTGGTTGATTTCAATGCTAGTGAAGCTCAATTGTTAACATATTTGCTCACTTAGTCTAGCATAGGTTGGTTATGGCATAGAAGGCTTGGTCATGTTGGAATGAAACAATTTAACAAGTTGATTAAGCATGATCCAGTTAGAGGCTTGAAAGATGTCACATTTGAAAAGGATAGGTTATGTAGTGCATGTCAAGTCGGAAAGCAAGTTGGCAACACACATCCTAAGAAGAGCATGATGAGTACATCTAAGGCATTTGAGTTATTGCATATATATTTGTTTGGACCAACCACGTACATTAGCATTGGTGGAAATAAATATAGATTTGTGATTGTGTATGATTTCACTAGATATACATGGGTGTTATTTCTTGTTGACAAGAGTGATGTGTTTGCAATCTTCAAGACATTCATCAAGAGAATTTACAATGAGTTTGAAACAACTATCAAGAAAGTGAGAAGTGACAATGGAAGTGAATTTAATAACACAAGAGTTGATGATTTGTGTGATGAGTTTGGGATTAGGCATCAATTTTTGGCCAAATACACTCCTCAATGAAATGGCCTAGTTGAGAGGAAGAATAGAACCTAGATTGATATGGCAAGATCAATGTTGAGTGAGTACAATGTGAATCATTCATTTTGGGCCAAAACAATCAACACGGCTTGCTACTATAGCAACTGACTCTATTGTCATCCATTGAAGGAGAAGACCCCATATGAGCTCTAAATGATAGAAAGCCCAATATTACATACTTTCGAGTTTTTGGTTGCAAATGCTATATATTGAAGAAAGACACAAGATTGAGCAAGTTTGAGAAGAAATGTGATGATGAAGGTTTCTTGCTTGGTTACTCAACTACTAGCAAGGCTTATAGAGTTTAGAATTTGGCTAGTGGTACTCTTGAGGAGGTTCATGATGTGGAATTTGATGAAACCAAAGATTCCCAAGAGGAATAAGAGAATTTAGATGATGTGAGAGGCACTCAATTGGTTAGTGCAATGAAGAATATGGATATTAGTGACATAAGGCCTAGAGAGGTGATTAAAGTTGAAGATGACAAAGATCAAGTGCTTGCTAACTCAAATGTGCAAATTCATACAAGTCAAGCTAGTTCATCATCTCAAATGCAAAATCAACAAGTGGCTAGTACATCATCTCAACCAAATGATTAATCAAATACAAGCAATCAAGTGCAAGTGCTCCAACCAACAAATGTTGCAAGAGATCATCCATTGGATTCTATAATTAGTGATATCTCAAGAGGTGTGCAAACAAGATCAAGATTGACATCATTTTGTGAACATTTCTCATTTATGTCATCCATTGAACCCAAGAAGATAGATGAAGCTTTATTGGATGTTGATTGGGTAAATGCTATGAATGAAGAGCTAAATAACTTCACAAGAAATCAAGTATGGGAGTTAGTTGAGAGGCCTAAGGATCATAATGTAATTGGAACCAAATGGGTCTTTCGGAACAAGCAAGATCAAGATATGATAGTTGTAAAGAACAAAGCAAGATTAATGGCTCAATGTTACACTCAAGTTGAAGGTCTTGACTTTGGAGAAACATATACCCCGGTTGCAAGATTGGAAGGAATTAGGATCTTGTTAGCCTATGCTTATGCCCACAACATCAAGTTGTACCAAATGGATGTGAAGAGTGCATTTCTAAATAGGTACATCGATGAGCTATGTATGTTGAACAACCTCCTGGTTTTGAAGATGAGAAGAAGCCCAACCATATGTACAAGTTGAAGAAGGCCTTATATGGATTGAAACAAGCACCTAGAGCATGGTATGAGAGATTGAGAGATTTCTTACTCTCTAAAGGATTCAAGATGGGTAAAGTTGACACCACTCTCTTCACCAAAAAGATAGATAGTGACTTGTTTATATTGCAAATCTATGTTGATGATATCATATTTGGATCAATCAATCAAGATTTTTGTGAGGAGTTTGGAAAGATGATGGCTAATGAGTTTGAGATGTCTATGATTGGAGAGCTTAGTTACTTCTTTGGTCTCCAAATCAAGCAATTAAAGAATGGTATATTTGTAAGTCAAGGCAAGTACATCAAAGACATGCTCAAGAAATTTGGAATGGATGATGCAAAGTCAATTAGTACACCAATGGGGACAAATGGAAACTTGAATAGTGATGCAAGTGAAAATATGGTGGATCAAAAGATGTATCGGTCTATGATTGGAAGCCTACTCTATGTGACCGCATTAAGGCTGGATGTGATATTTAGTGTATGTATGTGTGCTAGATTTCAAGCCTCACCAAGAAAGAGCCATTTGAAGGCAACCAAAAGAATATTGAGGTACTTGAAACATACATAAAATATTGGATTGTGGTATGTCAAAGGAGCAAGATTCAAGTTGATTGGATATTCAGACTCCGATTATGCGGGATGCAAAGTTGAGAGAAAAAGCACATCGGGCACATGTCAACTATTGAGAAGATCACTTGTATCTTGGTCATCAAAGAAGCAAAATAGTATAGCACTTTCAACCACCGAAGCGGAGTACATTTCGACCGGTAGTTGTTGTGCTCAATTATTTTGGATGAAGGCCACATTGAATGATTTTGGAATCAAGTTCAAACAAGTGACATTGCTTTGTGACAATGAAAGTGCCATGAAGCTCACCAATAACCCGGTTCAACATTCAACAATAAAGCACATAAATGTCCATCATCACTTCATAAGAGATCACCAACAAAAAGAGAACATATGCATTGAGAGTGTGGGCACCGATGATCAACTTGCCGATATATTCACCAAGCCACTTGATGATAAGAGGTTTTGCAAGTTAATGAATGAATTGAACATACTTGACTTCTCCAATATGTGTTGATGCACCCCCTATATATGACATGCCTCTCCTTCGAGCAAAGCAAGATAAAGTTGATTGACATGTCATTCATCCATTGATAAGGACTTGTTTAGTGCATCTAGCCATTCCTCACATGTCTTAGGCTCATTCATAAAATCAAATGAATTTGATACTTGTATGGTACCACTATTGCTTGTATGCTTGAAATGATATAGTGGTAGCATATGACATGTTTGTCGGCTTGTGAACCTAGTGTTTAATCTAGAAAATTAGCTATAAGTGTTTAACTCAACATGGTGCATGATAACCCCTATTTGGAGGTGTGAAGAAGCTTGCCCTTGGATCAAACCGAGTTAAATATCTTTTGCAAGTGATCTAGATTGAACCAAATTAGGAAAATGATCCTTACTTTACATGGTTTCACCCCAACCTATCTAAAATTTGAGCTCACATTTTCTGCTAATTGTTGACAAAGGGGAAGAGAAATTCACAAAGATAGTAAGATAAGAGAAGCAAACAAACAAATGAAATGTAAGGAGATCAATTATAAAATTTGAAGCACACAAGTAGGGGGAGCAAGCTCACAATCTTATATGTTGCATTTGAATGTGAATTACATATGGTTGCTTGCATGGCACAAGTTCTTAAATTCCTTATCCATGCTTGTGTGGTGTATGCTAGATCATAGAAAACGATTAATGAAATGAAAAACTAGCATGCATAGGATAGCTAGATATTCCTTGAACTTTTAGAAGCGGTACTAGAACCTTACTTCTAATGTTGATCTCACGAGGTATCTAGTTTGTCTTTGTTTTTCAAGTGATATCTAGCAAATCATGGTGCTAAGGATGGTGTTCAAATAGTAACTCCAACTGGTATCACACTTTAAAGGTCCATTCTTTACACCTTAGCATCATTTGGTAGACATTACTTCCCCGCACTTCCTAATCTATGCATATGTGCAAGCTTTCAAATCCAAACTCTTAGCACATATGTAGGGGGAGCCAATACTACCAATTTGGGTTGATGAAACTTGTCCATAACCTTTACACATGGTAATATGCTTGGGCAAGTAACATGAATCCAAAAAGATTTCATTAAATATCTTTGTAAATAGGTCGTCATCAATTACAAAAAGGGGGAGATTGAAAGCCCTAGTTTGGTTTTAGATAATTGATGAAACCTAAGCACTAACCTTTGTCATGAGTGATGATATGAGTTAGGTTGATGCATTCCAAGTGAGGAGCATGGTGGCACTCAAATGGTGATGTTGATCACAGAAATGATGAGATGGCCACATGTGATGATGATCAAGTGCTCAACTTGGAAAAGAAGAAAGAGAAAAACAAAACCCTATAGAGATCAAGGCAAATGTATAATTAGGGACTTTGTTTTAGTGATCAAGACACTATAGAGAGTGTGATCATATTTAGGATAGATGGTCGTACTATTAAGAGGGGTTCTTAACTAGACAATTCGATCATCTAGTGCCACTAGGTGTTGGACTTCATGCATTGCATTTAGGCCTAGTGCACTTCGGAGAGCAGGCAAAAATATTTATTGAAAATATTTTGAGAAATGCTAACATGGCTCTAATATGTTTTTGGAAAACATTTTGAGGGTTAGCAACGCTTGTAAAGGAGTGTTAGACTATTTGTGGATTGAATCGAGAAACGAAATCACAGCTAATGGAGGAGTTTGCCTCGGGATGGTCATTGCCATGTGTGTGGCGGTGCACCGCCCTGGCCTGTCTAATGACCGGCTGCCTAAGGCAGAGAAGCGCTGATGCTAGGGTTGGCATCACCACTATTCCGATGGCACCGCCACCCCTAGGGTAGTGCCCACCTAGAGGTGGCTGAGAGCAGCGTGTTGAAGGGCGGTCACCGGTGTGTCTGGTGTACACCACCTAGTGCACAGCGGTGCACCTCCTAGTCACCGCCATAGGTAGGGTGGTGCCACCGTCCCTCTTTACCCGAGAGCACCAAAAGCAAAAGGGGGCACCGCCCCTTTTATCTAGAGAGTAGGGAAATCAGGGGGCTCGGCTGGGTGGTCACCGCCACCCCCATGGCGGTGCCACCACCGCCCTGTCTGGTGCCCCAACGGCTAGTTTTTAGCTGCTTGTGTGGCTATAAATAGAGGATGTGGCCGGCCTTGGCCACTCTCTTGGCACCTAATACACTTGTGCACACCCTTTGAAAGCTGAGCAACACACTCCACTCACTTGTTCACTTGATTTTATTATCTTGAGTGAGATTGGAGAGCCTCTAGTTCATTGCATTGAGTTGCATCATCTTGTGGCACTAGTTGGGTGATTTGGGCTAGTTGTGAGCTTGTTACTCTTGGTGTTTGCCAACACCTAGATGGCCCGGTGATTGGAGGATCATTGAGCGGAGTTGGTGATTGTCTCTGGCCTCGATCGGTTGCTTGTGAGGGGTTTTGTGCCTTCCCTGGCGGAGCGCCAAAGGCAACTCTAGTAAATTGCTCATGTCATTGAGCTACCTCACTTGTGGGTAGGTTCTTGCGGTGTCCAATTATGTGGACAAGGTTTGTGCAACACTTCTTAGCCACCGAACCACCAAGTGTTGATCGACACAACAGGGACTAGCGTGCCGGCAAGTGCGTGAACCTCGAGAGAAAAATCTTGTGTCTCTTGTGTGATTGGATTTCTCCTGGTGATTGGATTGTCTTCATCTTGTGATTGGTTCATTCCTCGATGCGGCGGTATAATCACCATACTCACTCTTTTACATTTTTTTGCAAACTAGTTGTCAAGCTCTTTAGTATAATTAGTTTTGAGAGCTTTTCTTGCTTGCTAGTTTAGTATCACCTAGTGGAGCTTTTTAGTGTAGACTTGTTGAGAGCTCTTAGTGAGTAGTGACATAGCCATTGTTTGTGCCTAGTGATCATAGTAACTAGATTTGTTGGATAGGTGGCTTGCAATCCTTGTAGAGCTAGAGCAAAATTGCATTTCGCCATTTAGTATACTAACCTCTTACTCTAGTGTATTTGTAGAAATTTTTATAGGCTATTCACCCCCCTCTAGCCATTTAGGACCTTTCATCGCTCCTGCTATTGAGACATCGCGACCGGTAGATGCAATCCGCCTTGACATGGTCTTCACCCATGCAGTTGAAACACTTGCCGACCAGATTGGCCGGAAGAGGCTTCAACTGCTTCAGTGGCGTACACCTACACCAACGACGATGGCTCTGGACCTGGTGGAAACCCTGAGCATCCGGCATGCCTGAGGCACGCGCCGGGTGGACCATTGGTGATGGCGGGCGACGTTCAACCACCATAGGTTGCTGAGGGTAAGATGCTTGTGGGTGGGCATCCAGCTAGGGGTGGCTACGACGGGCCACGGCCATGAAGCCATCTAGATTCCTTGCACAACGACAAAGACGCGGGCGCCGACGACGACCAGCGTCCACCGCGACAGCCTTTCCCTTTCCCTCCGATGGCGGGGAGCAAGGCTCAGAGCCATAGGAGGCCTCCGAGTCGGAGGAGAGCTTCCCACCGCAGTCAAACCCAGAACCCACCGGCGAGGAGCCGCCGTGGAAGAGGGGGTGTCGGGGTTGAGGCCCAGCATCTGCGATGACCCACCATAGAAGGGGGCGCGTTGGGGTTGAGGCCAGGCGACATGGCGGCGAACGGCTGAGATCCTACCACAAGCTCCTCTTCCTCGACCTCATCCACCCACGAACGTCAGGAGGAAGAGTTGTGCTCCATGACCTACAATGAGGCGGGAAGAGCAAGAGGGAGGGACAAGGGAGGACACCGAGGCCCTAGGGGCTGACGGAGATGGGCCGTGGACGGCGGGGCCGGAGTGACCGACGGTGGTGGGGGCAGTGGACGCCGGGGCCAGAGTGGCCAACGGCGGTGGGTGGAGCGGAGCTCAGTGGGAGCTCAGCTCAGTCCTCCATTCGATGATCACTCCCCGCGTGTGCAGCTGTACCCATATATACATGATCAACTGACAAGATCTTTAACTTATTAGAATCTGGCAGCAGAGGCCATGGAGCTGCCAAAGTGCTAACCATGCATATCATAAGTTTATAATAAGATCTTTAACTTGATATATTATGATAGTTAAAATTGTTAGACAAATTATTGGTTAAAGATTTTGTAGTATAAATCTTGATTGTGCATGCACCTTATAAAAGAGAATGAAGGGGATAATATGATTTTTAATAAAATATAATTGTAACATTTGATAGATATATGAGATTATAAAATAAGTTGCAACACGAACACGACTCCTATTATGTTCATAGATTAAATTGCTGAAATTCCTCGATGGCCAAAGTTTTGAAAGTTTGACTAAATTTTGGTCAAAGCGTTAAATATCCATGACTACAGTCATAAGGAGTTTCGTGTCCCGAGGTCACTAGGACAAAGTGCAATCATTTGGAAAGGTCCATTTTACCCTCTGAATTGTTTTCGTGGTATATTTTTATTTTCTTACACTCTAAAATTAAATATTTTAACCTCTCGGCTCTCAAAACCGTTTAAATTAACCCCTTCCACGTTAGAAGTTGTTTTCAAGACTGTTTCATCATTCTTACAGTTAAATAATCAAGTAAGTATTTGATAAGATTTTTAAACCATAAAAATGTCTAGGATTCTAAAAATACCGAGAAAAATCCTAGAGATATATTGAGACACAAAAAAGCCAAATAAAATATTTAAAGCTCGTAAAAATGTCAATAGAGGCTTAGTTCTAGGAAAATTGGAAAATATCCATGAAAATGTGGAAATTTTCCAAAACATTTTAATTGATGTGTAAATGTGTTCTAAAAACTTTAATATGAGATGCAACCAACAAGAATAAAACCACTTCTAACCCAGCTAGAAGGTAATTTAAACAATTTTGAGAGTTGAGGGAGTAGATCAGTAGAATGTCTGGTTTTGAAGTTTGAAGAAAAAATCAGACTTCTAGCATGCAGCTGGGCTGCGCTGGGCTGGCCTGCCGTGTGAGGCCCAGAATCCTGCCGGCCTGCTGCGGGGTGCTCTTTCGTGTGAAATTTTCGTATTTTGGTCTCTTTTGAAAACAATTTCTAGAAAAATACCAACGCCAAAACAATTTCTGAAAATAGACCATTTTTAGGCGTCTTAGCACATGACGCCGAGATATGAGGCTCGGCGTCGTGTCACGCCACGCCGAGGTACTGCCACGTCATGGACGACCGGGGTCGTCGTCGCCACGTTGGCGCGTGGGTCCGAGACGTCGGCGTCGTGTCAGCCGACGCCAAGTACCCAACATCGGCGCGGTCGGACTGAGCGCCGAGCTCTGGCCCCATCCAGAGCGCGGCCCAAGCGGCCCAACAAAGCACGGTGGCCCAGTAGCTCGGCGTTGGGTCACTTAACGCCGAGCCTCCAGACCTCGGCGCGGCCCGACTCAACGCCGAGGTCTGCACCCTTTAGGCCGCGCCGAGGCCCCTTCTTCTTCTTCCCTCCCCTCCTCCATTCCCCCACGGCTCCCAAATCCCCCACGAAACTCTAACCTCCAAAATCGACCCCCGGTGCCCGGATCTTGTCTCCCGAAGCTTCCTCGAGGTAATGGTCCCTCCCCTCCTCCATTCTATCCGCGTAGATGTGTTTACATTGTCCCTAATCATGTGGAATCATGGTTGTTTGGTGATTTGGTATATTTGTGTTTGCATTTACAAATGTATGGCAAAGGATGATTGAGTGCATTGTTGTTTAACTGTTTTATGTGATGAACATGTTAGGTTAGTTTGGTTTCTAGTTATTTTGGTCATTAGGGTTATTTGTTTATTGTAGGTGTCATTAGGGTTAGTTATTTGTTGGTCATTAGGGTTACTATGTATTTTATTTATTTGTTGGTCATTACATTTCAATTTGTTATGACCAAGGCGTTTTCTTCGTAACGGTAGGATGCCAAGGCGTGGTAAAGCTCGTATTCTAAGGTAATCCCAATGTTTATTCATTATCTGTGCAACAAATAGAAAACCCTAGGTTTAGGTTTGGTTCTCCGTTAATATGACTAAATTCTTTCAATTGTAGCTATGGTCGCCAGAGGGCAAATCCGTACGACCTAAAGCCTCTCCCTGAAGGTGTGACGGTGGAGGTCGTCGTTTGGATTGCGTTGTGCAGATGTACAACGACTGTGACGGTGGAGGCCGTCGTTTCTTCAGATGCCCGCGAGGATTTGTATTGCCTTTGAACTCTCTCCTTTTTTAGATTTGCATTCAGGGATTTGTATTACCCATCTACCAATAAGTACTACTAGAAACCAAATGCAAATCTAAAAAAGGAGAGAGTTCAAAGGCAATACAAATCCTCGCAGGCATCTGAAGAAACGACGGCCTCCACCGTCACAGTCGTTGTACATCTACACAACGCAATCCAAACGACGGCCTCCACCGTCACACCTTCAGGGAGAGGCTTTAGGTCGTACGGATTTGCCCTCTGGCGACCATAGCTACAATTGAAAGAATTTAGTCATATTAACGGAGAACCAAACCTAAACCTAGGGTTTTCTATTTGTTGCACAGATAATGAATAAACATTGGGATTACCTTGGAATACGAGCTTTACCACGCCTTGGCATCCTAACGTTACGAAGAAAACGCCTTGGTCATAACAAATTGAAATGTAATGACCAACAAATAAATAAAATACATAGTAACCCTAATGACCAACAAATAACTAACCCTAATGACACCTACAATAAACAAATAACCCTAATGACCAAAATAACTAGAAACCAAACTAACCTAACATGTTCATCACATAAAACAGTTAAACAACAATGCACTCAATCATCCTTTGCCATACATTTTGCAAATGCAAACACAAATATACCAAATCACCAAACAACCATGATTCCACATGATTAGGGACAATGTAAGCACATCTACGCGGATAGAATGGAGGAGGGGAGGGACCATTACCTCGAGGAAGCTTCGGGAGCCGAGATCGTGGCACCGGGGGTCGATTTTGGGGGTTAGGGTTTGGTGGCGGCGCGGGGGAGAAGAGAAAGAGAGGGAGGCCGGCGGTTTCAGAATGAAGGGAGGAAGAAGAAGGGGCCTCGGCGCGGCCTAAAGGGTCCAGACCACGGCGTTGAGTCGGGTCACGCCGAGGTCTGGAGGCTCGGCGTTAAGTGACCCACCGCCGAGCTGCTGGGCCACCGTGCTTTGTTGGGCCGCCTGGGCCGCGCTCCGGATGGGGCCAGAGCTTGGCGCTCAGTCCGACCGCGCCGATGTTGGGTACTTGGCGTCGGCTGACACGACGCCGACGTCTCGGACCCACGCGCCAACGTGGCGACGACGACCCCGGTCGTCCATGACGTGGCAGTACCTCGGCGTGGCGTGACACGACGCCGAGCCTCATATCTCGGCGTCATGTGCTAAGACGCCTAAAAATGGTCTATTTTCAGAAATTGTTTTAGCGTTGGTATTTTTCTAGAAATTGTTTTCAAAAGAGACCAAAATACGAAAATTTCACCTCTTTCGTCACGTGCACCACCAGGCCGCCGCCGAACGTCGATTCAATTGTCATCCACCTAGCGACCTCAGCTCGCTGACCTCATCTTCTTCCTCATCTTCCTCGTCCAAATGTCCACGCAGCTCGCCGGGCGCTTCGAAATGTCCGTCCTCCGTCGCCGTCAGCGTCGGCTCTGCCGCTCTGCCTCGTCCTGGAGCGGAACTGCGGAAGCATCGTTAAGTAGTCATAAGTCATAACACACGAGCTGAGTTGAGCATCCGATCCTGCGCCAGTCACCACGCAGCAGCACTGCAGCAGTGATATGGCGATGCAGGTGCTGGCCGTCGCCTCCCTGCTACTGCTTCTGTGGCCGGCGCGCCGCGCCGGCGCCGCCGAGTACGTGGTCGGCGACGTCAGCTACGGCTGGGAATCCGGGTCCGGCATCAACTACGCTGCCTGGGCAAGGGAGTACGCCTTCGCCGTCGGGGATGTCCTAGGTCAGCTCGATCACCGCCTGCCGCCTGCTCTGCTCATCATATCAAAATGCATTTATGCATCCCTGCATGATATATACACATGCATATGAACACTACTTGTTTCGTGTGCGTGTTTAATTTGCGCATGAGATTCATATATACTGATGATCCATGTACGTACTTTGATGTTTGATCTGCTGCGTGCAGTTTTCCAGTACGTGAGCTCCCAGCACGACGTGTACGAGGTGACCGAGGAGGTCTACCGGTCCTGCGACACCGCCGCCGCCGGCGGCAACGGCGTGCGCGTCAAGTACACCAGCGGATACGACCGGGTGGTGCTCGCCGAGGCGAGGGGATACTGGTTCATCTGCGATTTCCCGGGCCACTGCCTAGGAGGCATGAGGGTCGCTGTCAACGTCTCCGCCGGCGCAGCAGCAGGAGGAGGGTCGCCGACTGTGAACCCCCCGCCTGACGGCAGTGCGGCGTCGACGACGACCGGAGGTCGCCCGGGTTGGGCGGCGGCGGGGTGTCTGGCTCTCGGTGTCCTGGCGTTGATGAATACTAGGCCCTTTTGCTACTATAGGCAGTATGGTCACTGACAGAGACATAGCAATAGTCGCAGTGTTTGCTGAGAAAATTTACCAAAAAAGCATTTTGTGCATTTTTCAACTTTATGCGATTTAGATTATATATAAATATATATGATAGTGCTATATTTCAAGCGCCTGAATTTTCGGGCAACCAACTTGTATGGTTAAAATGACAAAGAACAAAACATATATTATCTCTTTACTCGAACAATGATAAAGTTATATGTTGTCTGGATACCCAACAAAAAGATAAGCACCTGAGAGATAAAAGAAGTGTAGATATATTGGCACACAAATTTAATGGGAAAAATCGACCATATGCCAAAACGACAAAGTCCTAATCCTGGTTAGACACAGTTTAGCCCCAAAGCAATTAGTTAAGTTCTGTTCTTTCAGCCATCAGACATGATTAACCTAAAGTTTATTTTCTTTTTTCCATTGGTGTGGTCATACAAGAACCGTAGTCTTCGATGAGCCAGCCCCCTTAACTTGCCTACTCGATGAATGTCGTGGATCGTGCACTGAAATAGTACCATTCTTGTTTCGGAACGACTAGTGCCAGCGTCCGGAGTCCGGACGCCGTGAAGCTGCTCTGTTTCGCCATGGGGCCAGCGACGACGCAGAGGGGTGGGGTGTGGCAGTGCGCAGAGGACAGAAGAGCATGCGCGTTTCGGGACGGAGCGTCCGAGCGCGGATCTCAGCGGCAAAGTGGAGCTCACCGACGATGCTTAGCTCTGCAGCGCGCAGGAGGCAGCGTTACATAGAGCTGGGCGACGATGCACAGAGGGCGGGATGCGACGCGGCCACGGTGCAGAGAATGGGAGGGGGAGGGCAGCTGCGGCACACAGAAGACGGGGTGGGCGCGCGGCGACGACGCAGAGGACGGGTGGGGGCAGCGGCGGCTAGAGGAGGTTGGCTTCCACACGGATGCCCTTGGGGCCCACCGCTGCAACATCGATGATGTACTAATGACACATGCTCTGATTATTATTGAAATATGTACAATATCGTTGCTACAACATCGGCGATGTACTACTAAAACATGCCCAGATTGCTATTGAAACATGTATAATATTATCGTTGCAACATCCGTAAACACAACACTTGCAACATGCGTCTAAAGCACTTGCAACAACAAGTTCTTGAAACACTAGAAACAATTGAAACATAGGCTTTTAGAGCAACATCTCCTTGCAACACAACACATGCAACATGCGCCTGAAGCACCTGCAGCATGCGCTTAAAACGCCTGAAAACATTCGAAACATAGGCTTGAAACATAAGTTTTTCATAGCAACATCTCCTTCTGCTTGGGCGAACAGAGGCTCATCGACACGCAGAGCTATACAGCGGCCCGTGGAGCTCGCCGGTGGCGCGGATCTCGATGGCATGGAGCTCGCCGGCAACGCGGATCTCGGCGGCATGGAGCTCACCGACAATGTGGAGCCAGCGGCACGTAGAAGGCGACGCCGCACACGAGCCGCACGAAGCTGGGCGATGGCACACAGAGGGCGGGGTGGGGTGGGCGTGACAACATAGAGGACGGATGGGGGCGGAGACGGCGGCACACAGAGAGCGGAGTGGGACGCGGTGATGACACAGAGTTCAGGTGGGGCCGGTGTTAGCGGTGCTCAGATGACACGCGCATTTTGGAATGGAGGGTCCATCCGTTCGGACGCTCGGGGGTATCATTATCGTTCTTGTTTTATTTCCTACCAAAGTTGTGGCCCGAAGGACTTGGATCGTTAGTCTACATCTTTTTTTGGCTTTTTGTGGACTATAGGTAATGCAAAAACAGTAACAATCTAAAGAAAAAAAATAAAGCTATACCTAACGGGCAACAAGGGCTCTGATACCACTTGATGTAGACTAGGCCTGATCTTTCGAAAGGTATGATAGCGTCGAATGGTGGAGACTCGATGTTCACGATCTAGGCTTTGAACCAAGACTGATTTGGACCCCCGCAACCATTACACCACTACTCCGTTGGTTATCAACCACGCAAACGCGATTGACCTCGTCAAGAAGGTTTTCCTGTAAGCGAATCGAGAACACAAGCAAGAACGGGATGAACACCATCTGAAATTGTAAATAAATATGAGGCTTATGATAACAAGGATTTCAAGTCTTTATTCGAAAGGACTAATCGCCACAGGCGAACAAGATCAAGAATTGGGGCCCTGGTTCACATCAAGCAGCCTTGGCGGCACAGTTGCAGCAAAAACGATGTCTGTTTCATGAGGAAATCAAGCACTAAACAAAACCCAAACCCTAAGGAGAGCGACGGCTGCTATTTATAGAGTCTTGGGCGTCACCCCCTGGACACGCCCCCTAATGGGTCCAAACATGATACACGGTCCAACTGACCAAAAGACGGTGTCGTAGCACCCTGGCAGATTCTGGACGCTGACTTATTTCGACGATTCCCGTTGATTCCGAAGGTATTTTGACGTGAGACCACTTGGATTGGCTTTCTTATCAAATTAGCTTTCCAACCATATGTGGATCATTGAAAATAGAGTCCGAATGCGTCCTGGGTGACCAGTTTAATGCAGACTGGTCCTGGAACCCGAGATAGGCTCCAACTTCAGTTGGACTGGACCTCTACCATGAGAAAGATGAATTGGACGTCCATGCTGATCTTCCTCCTCTCCTTGGCTTGTATGTGATGAAGAAATGATGTTCTCATCAGTATCATTATCGTTCTTGTTTTATTTCCTACCAAAGTTGTGGCCCGAAGGACTTGGATCGCTTCATCATCCTGCAAGATGATGTGAAGGCCCACCAAGAAGCACCGTGACGATATTAATATTTTAAGCTTATATACTTGTGTATGCATATTGGGCTTCATTTGGGGTCATTGTGCATAATGTATTTCCTACCATTTTATTATATATTGTCATGCTTTATTGTATTGCCTTTACTCTCACGAGATACTTATACATGGCTTCAGAGCTTTTATATTGTTTTGACTTTTCCATAAACGATAAACCTTACAAAATGGTCACTCCAAAAACGGCTTCGCACCTATAAAGGCTAAAGCACTGTCGATACAGGACCCACAGGATACCCCGCAAGGGAGAGAGAAGATCTAGTTCAACTAGGATTCTTTCCATGTAAATCTTAGTAGTAGAACTATCAAGTAATCCTACTAGGAAATCTCATTGTAAACCGACTAGGACTCTGGCCTCCTAACTATATAAAGGAGGGCAATGCTCCTGTCAAAGGGACAGACACACATAACCGACAGAATAGATCATAATCAATCTGACGCAAAGGCTAAGACCGACTGGACGTAAGGTTATTACTCGATCTACGATCGAGGGCCTGAACCAGGATAAATCGGCTGTCTCTTGCATAAACCATCGAGTTCGGCATACGTCGAAGCCCGAACATACTGCCCCGGGTACCCCCGTGGCAGGCTATCGGTGGTAAAACATCGACAGCTGGCGCGCCAGGTAGGGGCTTTCGGCGACTTTGCTTCCGAGAGCTCGATGGACCTCGACAACATAATTTTCCCGACGGGATCAACTTTCATCTTCGGCTCATGGATCTGCGAGGCAGACAACAACGGCAAGCTTCAAAGCCATCTCCTCGAAGATCCAGATCATCTAAAAGAAGTTCCTATTTCAACAACTACAATGGATCAGCTCACCAGAAGATTCGCGCAGCTCATAGTATCCGAGTCAAATCGGATTTCACGACCACTCGTATCCGATTCGAATTCAAGCTCCAAGGCGAAGTTTTATCTGAGTGCTTTCAAGAAACCGAGTTCTTTTTTGACAAGATTCCAGAACACAACCCAAAACAACTCGGATTACCCCCAGAATTCTCTCAAGAAGTCGAGTTCTTTTCCATTTGGGCTCGACAACATGACAAAATCCTATCAGGGATAGGTTGAAAGATTTTTCAATCCAAGATTCGGGATACCACTGACAGGAGCTCAGGAGGGTCTCGTGCTAACGATAACATCGCAGGACTGTATCATCCACTGGCCGGATTCCGTTCCTGAGGGTAGCGGAACCCAACTAGTCGGCACAACAACAACAGCTATTTTACCTTACCAAGAAGGAGACTCGATCTACGACACCGAGGCATCCACTAAAGTTATCAGCGACTCCGACAGCATGAAAACTAACGCCAATAACAGAACGACTCATGCACGAGAAGTGCTCATGGTTCGACGACCGCGGTCACCATTAAATCCCCCGAAAGCACCCGATGTCAGATCATCAGATGAATCAGAATCCAACATATCACCCTTTGCCCAGGGCTACGACGGAGAAATAGATAGTCAAAGACAAGCTAGAGAAAGAAAAAATAAGTTGAAGCAAGGGCGCCAACACCATGCTAGGTAGCGCAGGGAAGCTTGGATCAGATACGAGTCAGAATTGGCTAAGTACGACAAAAGAAAATCGCAATGAGAAGTCGAAGGAAGACGCACGGCGAACACGCCTTACGATAAGATTCGAGAAGCATTAGAAGAACTCGGAGCAACTTCGCATCCTGGTGAGAAGTATGAACAGCTCCAGGACTTGCTCCGATCGACAATCCCGAGAACGCATGAAGAGAAAGCTCGATCAAGACTATCCGCCAGATCAACAACCCACCGGCAAGAAGATCAAAATCAAAGGAAATCCTCTTTCGAAAGACTTGGGCCGGGTGGAAGCCATGACGGAGGAAGTAGGAAGGAACATAACCAAGGCCACCGATTTGAACAACTAAGGAAGACTAGGAGCAGGGTACCTACCCAGACAACCTCGCAAGATTGTTCCCATCAGAACAACAGTTGGCCAGAGGAAGGCGCCGAATCTGAATTCAAAGAAACCAAGGCACACGACAGGTTCCCCTGCTTCGCGAACAGGCTCACATTGGTGCGATTACCTCACAAATTCAAACCGTCTAATCACTCCAAGTATGATGGCAAAACTGAACCAAAGCAATGGCTCAGAATATATTCACAATCAATTGAACTAGCCGGAGGAGACGACGATATCAAAACCCTTTTCTTCCCCATGGCACTGGAGGCCATGCCCCTCCAATGGTTCGATAAACTAAATCCAGGATCTATCAGAAATTGGGAGGATTTGCAAAGAGCTTTTTGTGAGAATTTCGCAGGAATCATTACACACCCAATCACTCATGCAGAACTAAAAGAACTCAAGCAAAAGGGAGGTGAAAGTCTTAGAAACTACTATCGATGATTCGGCGAACTACGAGCTCAAGTGCATGACATAACCGAACGAGAAGTAATTGAAGCTTTCTCTCACGGAATCATGGCTAGATGGCAATTTCAAGACTTTTGCAAAGAAAATCCGAGAAACAATGAAGAATTCAGATGTATAGTAGAAAAGATGATTACTGCAGAAGAAAAAACATGAGAGAGGTTCCCGGACAGAAGCAACCAAGACAACCCAGACAAGCAAAATCACCGAAATAGTAGACATCAAGAAAGAAAACGTAGACCAGACAATACTGTGGCAATGGCCGACAAATCAAAGAAGTTTCCCAAACCCAGAAGATATGATGACATTGAAAACATACATTGCCCATTGCACCCTAGTGGGAGGCACACCATCGGAAATTGCTACACTTTCAATGATCGATACACAAGAAAAGATAGTAAGGAAAACACCAAAGAGGACAATCAGAAAAGAGAAGAAGACAACCACGAGGACAAAGGATTCCAAAAACCCAGGGGAACGGTAGCAGTGATTTTCTCAGGGGCTCTGGATTGCAGAAGCAAACATCAAGAAAAACTAGCACTGCGGACCATTATGACAGCAGAACCGGCTACACCAAGATACCTCAATTGGTCACAGTATCCTATCCAATTTACCAGAGAAGACCAATGGACTAGCGTGGGAAACACAGGCCATTATCCACTAGTTCTAGATCCGACTATTGCTGAAACTCTAAGGAAAATGGGACTACAACTCGCCGGGATGATTACGCCAACAAGCACACCTTTTTACGGAATAGTACCCGACAAAGCAGCCATGTCACTCGGACAAATTACTTTACCTGTTACCTTTGGAACTCCTTCAAACTACCGAACAGAGTTTATCAAATTTGAAGTCGCCGACTTCGATTCATCATATCATGCAATCCTTGGACGTCCAGCACTAGCCAAATTCATGGCAATACCACATTATCCGTACTTACTGCTTAAGATGCCAGGACCCAACGGTATCCTTTCTCTTCGAAGCGATTTAAAGCGCGCTTTTGACTGCGACGTTCAGGCGATCCAAATTGTGGCTAAAGCACAAGCCGACAATGGAAGAAAAGAAATAGCCGCAATCGCTACAGAAACAAGCCAAGAAGAATTAGAAATACCGGCTAAAAAGCCCAGCATCATCGCACCACCAAAAGAAGCCGACGTCAAGCAAATCGACTTAGGCACAGGTGATACCTCCAAGACAGCAACTATCAGTGCTCACCTCTCAGCAAAACAGGAACTCGTGCTCACCAACTTTCTTCGGGACAACAAAGATATCTTCGCTTGGAAGCCAGCCGACATGCCAGGAGTCCCAAGGGAGTTGGCTGAGCACAGAATTGATGTTAACAAAAGCTCCAAACCTGTAAAACAACGGCTACGACGATTCTCACCCGACAAGAAGGCAACAATTAAAAAGGAAATAACAAAACTGATGGCAGCCGGATTCATCAAGGAGATCCTTCATCCAGATTGGCTAGCAAACCCGGTCCTTGTACAGAAGAAAAACACGGACGAGTGGCGTATGTGCGTCGATTACACAGATCTCAACAAACATTGCCCAAAAGATCCGTTCGGGCTACCACGCATTGACCAGATAGTTGACTCGATAGCAGGATCTGCGCTATTATCTTTTCTCGATTGCTATTCAGGATATCACCAGATCACACTAAAAGAAGAAGACCAGAGCAAGACATCTTTCATCACCCCGTTTGGTGCCTACTACTACAAGACCATGTCGTTTGGACTAAAGAACGCTGGTGCCATATACCAAAGAGCTATCTAGACTTGCCTTGGGAATCAAATCGGTGAAAATGTGGAGGCATACGTGGACGATGTGGTGGTGAAAACAAAGAACCCCGACACTCTAATTGAAGATCTAAAGCAAACCTTCGAAAACTTGAAGAAATGGAGATGGAAATTGAACCCAAATAAATGTGTATTTGGAGTTCCCTCAGGACAACTACTCGGATTTTTGGTCAGTCAGCGCGGGATCGAAGCCAGCACCAAGCAAATTCGAGCTATAACAGAAATGGGCCCACCTAGAAGTGTCAAAGATGTGCAGAAACTAACAGGATGCATGGCGGCCCTCAACCGTTTCATATCAAGACTCGGCGAAAAGGGGTTACCTTTCTTTAAACTACTAAAGAAGACAGACAAGTTCGAGTGGACAATAGAGGCCGACGAAGCTTTCAAAAAACTTAAAGAATACCTCACTTCATCGCCTATCCTGACACCTCCAAAGAAAGATGAAGATATGATGCTATATATTGCGGCAACTCCTACCGTAATCAGCACAGCAATAGTCATAGAAAGAGAAGAACAAGGGCGCGTGTATAAAGTGCAACGTCTCGTATACTACATCAGCGAAGTACTGACAGAATCCAAAATCCGGTACCCGCATGTACAAAAACTACTCTACGCTCTACTCATTACCTCACGAAAGCTTCGCCACTATTTCAAAAGCCACAAGATTACCGTGGTGACAGATTTTCCACTCGGAGACATCCTACACAATAAAGATGCCACGGGGCGCATATCCAAGTGGGCAGTTGAAATTGGAGCTCTTGACATCAATTTCACCCCACGGAAAGCAATCAAATCTCAAGCCCTCGCCGATTTCGTGGCCGAATGGACAGAGATTCAACAGCCTTTATCAGATGCAATCCTTGACCACTGGAAGATGTACTTTGACGGATCACTCAAACTAGGCGGGGCCGGTGCAGGCGTTTTCCTCATTTCTCCAGAAGGAAAACAACTCAAGTACGTCCTTCAGATATTATGGCAAGCTACAAATAACGAAGCAGAATATGAAGCCCTCATCCACGGGCTACGATTGGCGATTACCCTCGGAATAAAAAGATTACTCATATACGGCGATTCAGCAGTGGTCATCAACCAAGTCAACAAAGATTGGGATTGCACCAAAGAAAACATGGGTGCTTATTGTGCTGAAATACGGAAACTTGAAAAACATTTCCAAGGATTAGAAATTTTACACGTCCTACGCGATTCCAACATTGCAGCAGATGTCCTTGCCAAGCTCGGATCAGACAGAGCAAAAGTTCCACCCGGCGTATTTATAGAAGAGCTATCAGTTCCCTCTATCAAACAACCCGGTGAAACAACACATGAAATTCAGGCTAAAGGCGTTCAGATCTTGATAATCAACACTTCATGGACCCAAGTTTTCATTGACTATATCAAAGAAAATAAACTGCCAGCAGATAAAGCAGAGGCCACACAAGTTGTTCGCAGAAGCAAAAACTACGTTCTAGTAGGGGATAAACTCTACAGAAGAGCAGCATCATCAGGAGTACTACTAAAATGTGTCTCATTTGAAGAAGGCAAAGAAATCCTAGATGAAATACACTTAGGTTGCTGTGGAAATCATGCCGCTTCAAGGACACTGGTTGGCAAAGCATTTCGCACCGGGTTCTACTGGCCAACCGCTTTGAAAGACGTAGAAGAGCTTGTCAAAAAATGCAAAGGTTGCCAAATGTTTGCAAGACAAGCCCACGTACTAGCTCACAATCTTATCTGCATCCCACCCGCTTGGCCTTTTTCCTGCTGGGGGCTAGATCAAGTAGGACCCCTGAAAAAAGCAAAAGGCAGCTTCGAGTACATCTTCGTAGCAATCGACAAATTCACCAAGTGGATTGAATACAAACCACTCGCGAAGTACAGCGCAACCAAAGCAGTCGAGTTCATCCAAGACATTATGCACCGCTTCGGCATGCCCAATCGAATCATCACAGATCTAGGCTCCCCTTTCACAGCTACAGAATTCAAGGGCTGGGCACAAGACTGTGGTTTTAGTATAGACTATGCGTCTGTTGCACATCCAGAGGCCAACGGACAAGTAGAAAGGGCTAATGGACTCATACTAGCCAGATTAAAGCCAAGATTATACGAAGAACTAGTGGACTATGGGTCCAAATGGATTGAAGAATTACCGAAAGTAGTATGGGGACTACGAACTCAAATAAGTAGAGCAACAGGCTACTCACCTTTCTTCCTAGTTTATGGGTCAGAGGCCGTACTGCCCGCCGACTTGATCTGGACATCCCCAAAGATAGAGCAATACGATGAAGGAGAAGCGGAACACACAAGAAGATTAGAACTCGACAGCTCAGAAGAAATCAGAGTAAACGCTACCCTCCAATCAGCCAGATACCTACAAGGTTTAAGACGGCATTACAACAAGAGTACCCAACCTCGATCACTGCAAGTCGGAGACTTAGTACTAAGAAGGATACAGAAGACTGACGGACGACATAAGCTACTCAGTCCATGGGAAGGTCCCTTCATTGTCACAAAAGTCACCGGACCAGGCACATACAAGTTAATAACCGAAGATGGAAAAGAAGTCAGCAATACATGGCACATCAGCCAGCTAAGAAGATTCTACGCGTAGAAACAACTCAAGAAAAAACAGATATGCAAGCCACAAAGGACCAACGTTCACAATCGACGAAAAGCAATACTCTTCAACAACATATGTAGTAGTTTATACTCATGATCAATAAAGATGGCATTCATCCACAGCATGTCTTGTCATGACCTTCAACGAGTTGTTTTCATGAAACAAAAACCAAAATGGCTGAAAACATGCCTGAGCATCCCGGCCGAGAGCAAAATAGCTAAAAAACGCTTGAGCCCGCCGATGAGGGTAGCTAAAAGCTAACACCCGAAACAAAAAAGCAAAATGGCTGAAAACATGCCTGAGCATCCTGGCCGAGAGCAAAATAGCTGAAAAAACGCTTGAGCCCGCCGATGAGGGTAGCTAAAAGCTAACACCCAAAACAAAAAAGCAAAATGGCTGAAAACATGCCTGAGCATCCCGTCCGAGAGCAAAATAGCTGAAAAAATGCTTGAGCCCGCCGATGAGGGTAGCTAAAAGCTAACACCCGAAACAAAAAAGCAAAATGGCTGAAAACATGCTTGAGCATCCCGGCCGAGAGCAAAATAGCTGAAAAAACGCTTGAGCCCGCTGATGAGGGTAGCTAAAAGCTAACACCCGAAACAAAAAAGCAAAATGGCTGAAAACATGCCTGAGCATCCCGGCCGAGAGCAAAATAGCTGAAAAAACGCTTGAGCTCGCCGATGAGGGTAGCTAAAAGCTAACACCCGAAACAAAAAAGCAAAATGGCTGAAAACATGCCTGAGCATCCCGGCCGAGAGCAAAATAGCTGAAAAAACGCTTGAGCTCGCCGATGAGGGTAGCTAAAAGCTAACACCCAAAACAAAAAGCAAAATGGCTGAGTCGACCGAAATTTAACTTCAAAAGACCCTCCAGCACTTCGTTCCGAAAAGCAAGAGGCTCAGGGGCTACATCCAGATAGAAATACTTTTTCCTCAGAAAAGCACAAGCGCCATTCAAGAAAGCACTCGGATGCCGAAGTTTGTCAAGGCAACATTCTATACCGAGTCGTTTTACATAGCGCAGACGAAAGGTTGTTAACGCAAAGATCTACATCTAACAAGTCATAGCACGGACAAAGCACTCGACAGATCACAAAGGAGAAAGAAAAGAAAAGTACTCGACAAATCGAGGGGTCTCGTCAGAATAACGCACAGAGTTGTTTTGCGAAGCAGAGACGGGAATAGGACAAAGTACTCAGCAAGTTAAGTAACTTCAACCGCACCCAGGCAAAGAATACATCAACAAAAATAAAGAATCTTCATTTAAAAAGGAGTGTAATATTACAAGGGGATGCTCAATCGAGTCAGGCGTTGTCATCAGAAAGGGAAATGTCAATATTTAGACTGTCTACAACCCTACTGGCTAGACCTTCGACCTCAGACTCCATCCTCTCAACGGCGTCAAGATATTCTTGGCTTTCAGCTTCTTCTGCTATCTTGGAGAGAGGCGCCTCTGGAGCAAGGACCCGGACCTGGGCCAGCACATTCTTGGTACATACTTGGGCACACCTCTTCGCGAACTCTTGGAAACGAGTCGGAATCCGAGGAATGAACTATGCCCAAGATTGCCCGTCATCCGCTGGAGTCCGGAGGACATCGGCTACTAAACGAAAAGATTTCCACAAAACATTCCAATTCTCAGTAGCCGTCGCCAGCTTCCCGGACAAGCCTTCAATAGTTTTTTGGGCCTGCACAAGATCTCTGTCAGCTCCGCGCCTAATCAGCTTAGCAAGGGCGAGTTCTTCCTCAGCATGAGTAATTACCTCCTCAACTCTATTATGACTAGAATGGACAAGGGCCCTCATTTCATCAATACTCTCCGAGAGCTTCTGCTTTTCAACTCAGAGAGCTAGACAGGACACCCAAGAACAAGTCAGCGGAAAAAGAAGTCAAAATACAAAGAAGAAATAGGCAGAACCCACGGCACCTTTGCATTCATTCTTCGCAGACTCCACCGCAGCATCTCTCTGTTTCTCCGTCTCCACTACCCGGACGCGAAGGGCTTTCTCCTCTTTTTGATGCATTTGACGCTCCGTCTCCAACTCAGCCCGGAGGAGGTCAAGATTGGTTTTTAGAGCGTCCACCTCTGAAGACAACTTTCTCTCATTTTCAGATGAGAAAAAGAAGCCAGAATGATCACGAGAGAAAGACTGAACAAAAAGAGGCAAAGAGAAACAAGGCGTAAGGATAGAAGAAAAACAAGCATGCAAAAGAGGAGTGGCAGTAAAACCTACCTGGAGCTTTTCACCAAAAGAAGTCGTGAGGGTCGACAAGCTCCCCTAGGCTGCAGTCAGCTCCGATAACCGATGAGTAGCATCGAACTGTTGCACCACGTCACCAGAAAAGGAGGGGCCGTCGGAAGCAAGAGAAGGGGAAGGAGAGGGCGGCTGGGGCAAAGAAGGAACGACCAAAGCAACCTCCAGGGAAGCTAGAGCCAAACCCTCAGAAGGACCCGGCGTGACGGCCATAGTTACCTCCGGAGCGACCAAGTCCGCAACTCCGCCAGGTAGCTCTGAAGCCCCCGCGGCGATTTCATCAACAGGATGTTGTGAGTCTCGAGGCTCGGAACTCGTTGGCACGGCGGGAGACAGAGAAGAAGTCGATGAAGAAATTAGAGAAGACGAAACACTAAAAAGTGATAAAAGGAAGCACCAATAAAAACCAGAGGAAGGAAGATAAAAGCCAAAAAGATAAAGCTAGAATCTACTCACCCGACTACTTTTTTCTTCGCGAAGCCAAGAGAAAGCCTCGTAGGGGGAACCACGACGGCGAAGACGTCCCCACCACCCAGCGACGGGAGCGGGACAGTCGACAACGGAGACACGGAAGAAGCCGGGGCTGGAGCCATGGAAGAACTCCGCACCGGAGGAGCGGTACAGCTCGGGACAGAGGCAACCAAAGAACTCGACACCGGAGCTTCAGAAGAAGTCGGCGCGGGAGCCTCGGAAGAACTCACACCCGACCTCCGATTACTTCAAAAAGTTCAAGACTAAAATTCAAAACAAAGAGGAGAAATTCAATGCAACAAGAATATGAAAAACAACTCACCGCCGCATGATGAGGGGGACTTCATCATCCTCTTCTTCCTCAGCCAACGAAATCAGAGCACCTGCTAAAAAGGAGATGAAAAGTACTCGGTTCAAGAGAGAAACATGAAAATAAAAGAACAAAGAGTATTAAATGTGCTCACCTAAGAGCATGCTAGCAACAACTGGAGTACCTGAGGGAGTACTTGGTTTGCGAGGCTTCTTGGAGACAGGCAAGCCAGATGAAGACCCGTCCATTCGCCCCCTCTTCGGGACACTGTGAGGACCGCGAGGGACTAGACGAGGAACATATTCTTCATATACATCAACAAATCTGAAAGAAACCCCAGGAAGGGCTGTAAAGGTTTGAGACTTACTAATTGCAGAAGTACCAGCTAGACGATCCCCAGTCTCCGCCACGGTAGGGAGAACATCAAGGGGGGTCGGATCGACAAAGTTCCGCCCAAGCTCCTGCGAAAAAAGATAAAACACCGAGACAAGGAAAAGCTAAGTAAGAACGGATGCAGCAAGAGTACATAAAGAACTCAAACAAAAAAATAGACAACTCACAGCTGGGGGCGGGTTGATGGCCGAGAACTCAGAGACGGCAGGAGGAATGACGCTCACTCCTTTCAGCATCTTCTGGAGGCGCTCGAGTACCTCCTCACCGGTCAGCTCAAGAGCTGGGACCATGCGTGAAGGATCCTCGGCCCCAGAATACTCAAAGCCGAGATGCTCCCGCTCTTTCAAAGGCTGAACCCGGCGACGAAGGAAGCTCGAAACAATACCAAAGCCGGTCAAACCCTGCTGTTTCAGCATGCTAATCCTATCAAGGAGTGGCTGGATCGCTTGAATCTCAGCAGGCAACTCAAGTTTCTTGTCCCATTGGTCATTCACCACAGGACCAGATCCGGAGTGAACGACAAGAGAAGGGATCAAATTGGCAGCGTAGAACCACTCGGCACGCCAATCTTTGACAGAATCAACCAGGTCATAATCAAAAAACTTAATTTTGAGACCCTGGCGAAACTGAATCCCGCAACCACCGAGGACGCTGGTTTCTTCACGGCGGGGTTGAGGTTTTAGACGAAAGAAAAAGCGAAAAAGAGATAGAGAAGGAGGGATCCCAAGGAAGGCTTCACAAAGGTGAACAAAAACAGAAAGATGGAGAATGGCATTGTGGGTTAGATGGTTTAGACTAACCCCAAAATAACTAAGAAACTGATGAAGGAAGGCGGAAGCAGGAAGACAAAGTCCAGCGCAGACAAAGGAAACAAAAAGGACAATCTCACCAGGACCTAGAGCCGGAACCCGATGCTCGCCCGGAACTCTCCATTCAGTGATGACTTTGCTTTGGATCAAGCCGTCGCTAATGAGCTCGCGCAGCTGGTCTTCGCTTGTTGTTGGAGCCGGCCAAACTTTCTGAGCTGCCCTCATGGCCATGAACTCCTGGTTTTCAATCAAAGACAGGGATGATTCCTCATCCACGAAGGTCGCCTGAGACTTGCTTGTGGTTTTCTTCTTTCCCATGAACTGGCGGAAGCAAAAAAGGCACTAAGGAAGATGAAGCTAGAATGATGGTGCTCGGGTGATGGCGACAATGACGGCGGCGGATTTCTAAGAGCTAGGGTTTAAAGGCAAGAGCTGGGCGACAAGGGAAAGGAAGATAAAAGGTCTTTAAATATATTTTTTAGTGATACAAACGGCCCACAAAGCCCGTTAAAACACAATGTGGGAACGCAACGGTCCATTTACCGACGCAGCTAAAACGACGGAGGGCACGAATCCTCACAACGGTACAAACCAACGGGCAGATTTCAGACTTATCCGTCCAACGCCACGGTAGGGTTATTAGATTGATACAAGAACAACCCATCAAACCAAGAAGAAAGAAAGAAGAAAGAAAGGGCTACCTCACGAGGAACAAAAGAACCCGGTTATGTAAGAAAAAACTCGGTAGTCTCACGAACGACAGGGATCACAACAGAAAAGTCAAAGACAACTCAGAAGACAAGATTCGTTACATTACAAGCGACTTCAAAAATAGAAGATTACAAATCTTACAAGACCCAACGAACTCGGCACCACGAAAAGCAAAGTAGCAAAGAGGAACATGGACACGACTAGGCTCTGGAACGACTACGTGTCCCAAATTGCTACTCGGAAGGACAAACCGCCATCAGTTACACCGTTTTCTTCAAAGGACGGACGCAGTGCATCCAAGGTGGAAATCAACAGCACGGCAGGGCAACATGGAGCATAGAAGGCCGGCAGGCATCTGTCTACCCAAGACCGATGTGATGCTAGATATGGTGTTGATCTACACCGGACGGTCTCAAGACAGGCGACGAGGATCAACCCAGAACTGCCGGATGAAGGAACGAAGCCCACATCACAAGACTTCCTCCAACTACCACCACATACATCCTGGCACAATGCTGTCACGAGATTAGCCTACCTCTAATCCCTATCACAAGACTTCCTCCAGCTATGACAAGATACACAGGAACTACAAAACATGCCTGGGGGCTGCTCTACTTCATAAACTACCATGTTCATAACCACCAAGGTTTCAACAGAATATCCAATGAATGAAAACAAGCACTCTGGGACAGTATTTATAGACCAAAGGATCGGCGCACATGGACTAGGAGTACCAACGAAATAAGCCTAACAAAGGACACAGTGAAAAGACAGGACTCAATAATAGATGACTCAGGCGAGAGGAAGCAGTACTCGAAGACGGGCATATTCGGAAGAATATACCAGCACAGTACAACCCGTGAACAAAAGGCATTTACACTCAACCACCACCATACAACTACATCTGGCAACAGCAGACCATCAAAGAATACGCCAGGACCTCGCATCCGATTTCTTCCTGAACAAAACAACACGAATATACGCTCGGAAGCTCGACCAGCACCATAGCCTAATCAACACTAAGCTAGGGAACCCGGTTTTCATTTCAACTACTTTCGGAGGCTCGGAACCAAAGACAAAGGATCAAGAATACAAGAACCTCAAGACTACAACGACGACGATACATCAAGACTCTTCATCCGACTTCTTTTCTAAAGAGAAGAACTCGGAGAAAGCGCGGAGCTGCGGGATAAACCCAAAATCACGAGGCTCGTACACTCAGTGAGTGCAATTTCACCAAAAAGGAACCCGGACATAAGCTCGGAGGCTACATGCCGCAAAACTACTCGGATGATGGTTTAATCCAAGACTAAAAGGCCGCTTCGGAAGGATGCCGCGAGACTACTCGGACGATGGTTTAATCCAAGTCTTGGGGACTACTTCAGAATACAAATTTTCAAACAACATAAAGGATCAAGACCCTCCAACTTTTTAGTCCAAATAGCAAGAGGCTCGGGGGCTACACTCAGTGAGTGCACTTTTTCTTCGAAAAAACGCACGTCACCAAAAGACTTCCTCAACACAGACCATTTCAAGACATTACGACAAAAAGAACCCGGAACGAGCCATATTCGAGTTCTTTTTTATAAAACTTCAACGAACAATCGGAACAACTTCAAGACAAGATCCTCCAGCTCCTTGTTCCAAATAGCAAGAGGCTCGAGAGGCTACAACCAGATGGATGTATTTTTTCTTCAGAAAAGCACTCACCACTCAAAGATCCTAAGAAGCGCTACAAGGTTTCACTCCAGAAAGCACTCGGATGACATCTTATTCCTACTCAACAAGACTTGAAGGGGCAGAGCGAGACTTTCAGAGCTCAACCATGAAGTGCTCGGGGGCTTGTCGATACGGGACCCACAGGATACCCCGCAAGGGAGAGAGAAGATCTAGTTCAACTAGGATTCTTCCCATGTAAATCTTAGTAGTAGAACTATCAAGTAATCCTACTAGGAAATCTCATTGTAAACCGACTAGGACTCTGGCCTCCTGACTATATAAAGGAGGGCAATGCTCCTGTCAAAGGGACAGACACACATAACCGACAGAACAGATCATAATCAATCTGACGCAAAGGCTAAGGCCGACTGGACGTAAGGTTATTACTCGATCTACGATCGAGGGCCTGAACCAGGATAAATCGGCTGTCTCTTGCGTAAACCATCGAGTTCGGCATACGCCGAAGCCCGAACATACTGCCCCGGGTACCCCCGTGGCAGGCTATCGGTGGTAAAACATCGACAAGCACCCATGGAGCAAGAGTTGTTTGCACTAGAAGCGAGAGAAAAAATAAACTCCCAACACTCCTCCTCTAGCCTCATCCCTACTTGTTAAAGTCATTCTGCCAAATGTTTTTTTTTCAAATATGGCTTAGCTCCATCGGGGGAAACTTTTCAAATGGCTTAGCTCGACTAGGAAAACTCTAGTAGAGACGCCTAGCCGTTTGTAAATGAAGCTCCATCTGGGAAACTCTATTAGAGCCAGAGCACTCTAGCCATTTGTAACTAATGCAGAGCCCTAGCAAATGGGCCCTTAGCCTCAATAGTTATGTTTTTGGTAGTATTTTTTCTCGATCATGTAAAAAGTTTGCGCGTTTTTATATTAAAATAAAGAAAAAAATTAATACAACACGCCTTAGCTGTGCCCTAGGGGGTCAAAAAAGTTGTACGTGAACTCTGAAATCTATGGTGTTACATTGGACACTAATCAACCCGAATTGTGGCAGTGGCTAGGAGGCCTAATTTGAGTCGTGAACCCAACAAGTAAGACAAATACAAGGTAGACTTTGTTTGCCTAACCCTTTGTCCCCTCATAGAACTCAGCAAAACTATGCTAGCATGAGTTCAGTGGGCTAAGCCTGGTCCACAGCTATTCTAGGGTTGGGCCTGGACGGAGGAAACCAAGCCCAAAATAGTTTTCGTAGTTACCTTTTAACTTAAAATTAGCAGGTGGAGTCCAGCCCAAGAGCACTAGGCCGTAGGCACGGATTTCAGGCCTAAAACATTCCCAGTTTTTCCGTTGGCTTGATCTGCAAAATGCTAAGTCTAGTTCCCTCTTTTGGCCCAAGTCTCTTTCCTTGGCTTTGATGGTGAACGCAGAAGCCTGCAGGGATTATCATAGGCATCTAATTGAACTCATGTCGCCACGGAGTCTAAAGCATGTTAGACTTGTGGGATGGTAGATTGGCAAGCTTGAGACTGCTCTGGGTGTTAAAAAAAAAAGATACATATCACAGCATAATGCCCAATCTATCTCCCCTTGCCCTATTTCACACAAACACGCACTGACACTGAAAATGTACACACGAGTCCAACCATTGCTTCTCTTAACTTTGTACTACTATCAAATATATATGTTCATGTTTCTTTGTCCCTTCAGAATTGGGTGGATGAGGTTCTTCGAAGTGAGCTCTTGGTTGGGAGGACGAGTGCCGCTACTTCCAGTTTCAGCTGTGCAGCAAAAAAGAAGTGTTCATCACATTGACCACCAAAAGAAAACAAGGCATGCTTTTGACATGCATGATTTTGAGTATATGTTTTAGCATGCACCTCTTTGCACTGCTTCTTGAGCTTCAAGTTCTCATCCACCAGCCGGCGAACCTCTTTCTCTAGATTCTCCACATATGCCTGCACACAAACAAATCACTTGGTAAAAATAATCGAGCTACAATTAACACATAGACCTTTCATTTTCAGGTCAACGTACGACTGATTGTGCTGGTTGAGATGTTGGTTTTCATTGACTTAGTTTTGATCAAATTATATTGTTACACATGTACTTTTAATAATTATTTATGTTTAGAGACAGCACAAACTACATAAGCATTACCATGAGACTGTATTAGTCTGTACTTCTATGTAGTCTTATAGATATCGTAAGCCGCCTACGAGGAAGAAGACGTAACCAATTGTAGTGGTTAAGTTGACGCAATCCTGAAGTTATAACTACCTATTTTCATATGGCAACTTGCAATTTTTTTGGTATTTGGATCTGTAATCCAACCAATAATAATCACACACTTCTGCATATATATACCATCCAAAAACTGGAACAAAAAAACAATCACAAACTACCAATATGAATGGAGATGCAGATGCCATGATCACCAGGAATATTCTAACGAAGTTTGCACAAGCGTACTCGTGTCGCTGTGTGAGCCCTTGGTGCTTGAAATTTCTTTGTTTTCTTTTGATTGAGGATTTTGTGCTTAGGCTTGGAGAGCAGGTACAACTGAACTCATCATGATCAGTGTTGACCTTTTTTTTTGTGGGGGGGGGGGTAACCATCCAACTTGTTATTAAAACAATAGATGATATATATGTGTGTCGTTCAACTATGTACTCCCTCTGTCCCTAAATATACGTCGTTTTCACTTTCTGAGAAACAACTTTGACTAAATATGTATTAAAAACATTAATATTTATGATACATATTAGTATCTTTGGAAAGATATTTGAATCTAGTTTTTTAATAAATTTATTTAAAGATATAAATGTTGCACGTATTTAAGATGGATTTGGTGGCATATACAACAACGACAACAGTTATTTAGGGACCGAGGAAGTAATTTAGATGGATTTGGTGGCACTCGGAGAAGAGATATACATGTTTAGTCCATGTTGACTAAGACATTATTGGCAGGAACTCAATTATATATGCATGATGGAAAGGGCCACCACGCGTTCCATTTATTTAAACTTTTATAAACTCACACTTTTTTAACTCAGAGACCAAATTAGCTCACTAGTCATCAGTCACCACCTCTCCAAAGGTTCTCTGTCACATACCAGTATATATAGTATACGCATATATTGGGAATTGGGATGTACTATCTTATGGGGAGCAAAGCTGTAATGCTGTACCATACTTGTTACTACTTTATTATTTCGTGATAGGTACCAGCGTGATCGGCTGGGGCTAGCTGGGTGGGTTGTCTGACCTGCCCTCTCACATGGATACTATTTATATAAATCCGCCAGCAGTATTTTTCTCTCACGTAAACGAACCAGCAACGATACGAACCAACCAACCGAACAGGCTGTTTATAAGCTTGAAAAGGTGTTCTCCAAAACAGTGAGGATTGCAATAGTGACAGAAATATTTTGAAGCATGCATGGCTTTATATGCTTTCATATAGGGGCGGATCCAGGATAAGCTCCTCAGAGGGCTAAATAATGAAGATTAGGACTAGAGTTAAAAAAATAATAGTGATTTAAAGGCTAATAAATAATACTTTACATGTAATTTAAGGCTCCCGAGGGGGGGCTGCCTGCTTTCATAGGTAGGTAGTCTACGTGCAATGTTTTCAGGAAACTTCATGGATTTAGAAGTTTTAGACTTTCAGCTAGTTTTTGACGTTGCCATCATCATATTTATATATATATAAGCACAGATAGCAGTGCATAATTGGCAATAAACTCACAAGTAGAAAAATCATATCTTTAATTAGAGAAAATGCAACTGTGCTAAAATACTTGGTGTACATATACGTACTGACCCTCTTCCTGGCCCTGGAGCGGAGCGCGGACTCGCGGTTCCTCATCATCCTGATGCTCCTCCGGTCGTCGCCGCTGGCCTGCTGCACCTCCATGTCGACGTCGTCGCCGGCAGCGAACCCAGCGAGCGAGACGGGCGTGGAGGGCAGCGCGTGGCCGGCGTAGACGACGGCGGCGGCGGCTCTGTCGTCGTCGTCGTCATGCAGCGTGGAGATGGAGAAGAGGGAGCTGCACCCGCTCACGAAGCTCAGCTGCGGGCTGTCCGGCTCCCTCCACGCCGCCGCCGCCGCAGCCGCGTGCACCGCCATCTGGTAGTGGTGGTAGTTGGCCGCCATGACGGATAGATAAGGAGACGAGGGAGAAAAAGAGAGAGCACCAACAAGCAACAACACTAGGGTGCTTGCTTGGATATGTGTAATCGCTAGTAGTGCTTCCTCTACTTTTGGCTCCTGCTATGCTGCTGCTTGGAAACTGGGGTGCAGCTCAGCTAGCTTTGGCAGCAGCACTGACCACTGAGCTGCTAATGGCTTTGCTTGCAGGCGCGCGGTGAGATAGTTCATGGACCTGTAGTAGTATTTATATGCTGATGCTGATGCAGCCTGTGTCGTATGCCTGCATGCTTGTTAATTACATATATACTCCTACCAGCTGCTGCGGCGGCGGCGGCTTCCCGATAGGCTAATTAATTGTTATTTGGCATCTAATAATCATGTCTGGGACGGAGGCAGTTGGCTAAATCCACCACTTCGATTCGATCAGGAGATCGATATGATGCTAAGAATTTTCATCAGGCCATGAACTTATTAGAGATATAGTGCTGCGCATGCTTGCTAGCTCACCATGACATATTACACCATGTAAATACATGTCCACTCCTGTTGTTTAGCTCATAAATCTTTTATTTTCCTTTTAAGAATTTTGGTTCACATGCTTGCATATTGGAGTTGGAGAAAGCGATCCATCGAGCAAGCAGGATGGTCCCCGTACTAGTTGATCAACGTTACAAGTGAACTGTGTCATCTGGGACTCTGGGTAGGGCATCCCTTTCTAATAGCCTTATCTGGACCTCGCATTCCTTTCCATTTCTTTCCCAAGATCCATCGCTTTTGGCACTTTGTCTTATTACTTGTAGTTTAGCTGGCACTAAGGGACAGTACTTGCTGTACCACACTCATTCAGAGTTTAGTTTTACAACTCTATATATAATAACTCAACATTATATTGACTGAGATATCATGGATAGATGAGTTCATAGATATTTACTAGTGTGTAAGCATTAAAACTTTGAGGTCGAGTTGCTGTCTGATGACCCTCCAGATGCCGACTGTAATCAAAAGCATGCAAAGTTCTGAAACCACTTCACTCTGTCGACAGATCATTGCACCACGACAATTAATATGTATATAGATATCGCAGCATAAAATTGACTCGTAATCCCATCTCATCATCACCGAGACACCGACGCATTGACCCAACCAAACAGATCGCATTGGCCATCTTTATCTATCCAATCCATGTTCCAATGCAGAGATATTTCGCAGGAAGTAATCTTCTTTATCACACTCAGCGGCGCTTTTTCTGCAGTATTCAGATTTCAGAGCATGGCCTAGCTAGCTGCAGCTGCAGTGCAAATATATATAGGAGATGATGAGTCAACAGCGTGGCAAAGCACTTGGGGATTTCTGCAGGACCAGGTGTAGTGGTTGCCTTGATAAAAATGTGCATATTCTATCTCGTTTCTTTAGCTCTGTGTGATGTCTGAAACTTTGGCCTCATCTTTGTGCAAGATATTTCCACCTATCCAAGAACGACCTAATAAATTCACCTTTGTCCTGATCTTTGTTTTAAAATTCATCTATCTGTTTCCGAAACAAACACTAAGGCTTGTTCTGATCCCCCAATCATCTACCAAAATCCAAGCCAGGCCAAACCGAAGCGAGACTTCGAGATGTTTGCGAAAAAATATGTGAATTATCAACATCGTTTTCAGGGACGTTAGCTGCAAATGTCGTTACCTGATCATTAAGAAACACCTTGAGGCTTTTGACCTTGCCGTGCATTTACTTTTATCGAGGCACAAAAGGGCTGCAAGCATTCTAGATTTGTTGTAATGAATAATGGGCAAGATATGTTTGTATTTGCCGACCATAGGATGTCTACTTGTAAAGAAGAAGCACCAGCCACATCACTACTCTCTCAGCCCCTATGGAAAGTGACAAACATGTACATCATCAGCTGCTGCACAGCTGCGAATAGAACACAGCAATGAGAAATAAAATATTAGCAACTAACTGTAGAGAGTGATCCAGCGCAGCATGTGTTATTTTTTTTCTGAAAACATTCAGATGGAGGAGGATCAAATGAAGTGAAGATGCAGGCTGCAGCCGGACAGACATGGCCTTTCAGCAAAGCTACTTAACAGTCTTCAGAGTTCTGACATCAACAAGGTACATACCAACATTTGTTTTTTCATTAAGGAAAGCAATTTGCTTAGATGAATCACCATGCCTACAATATAACTATGCATCGCCTAACTGATACACACACACCTACTAAAAATAAACTGAGCAGCTTGCTACAATCACATAATAATTGGTGTAAACAATATAAGCAGCTGTTGGTATCGTATTACTACCCGGTCCAGATGTATGTGTTTGATGCTCTGATTGGTGATTTCTTTCTCCTTTTCATTGGACAGTGCAGTGTTCATCTTGCCATGTGCTGACATAGGATTAAGTCGATTACCAGCTTTTGTCTAACCATGATGGTTACCGACTAGTTTAATATCTTATCGCCTGCCGAATGAAGAAAGCAACTCCCTCAACAATAGTGCAAGTTGCCTCTTTCGGCAATCACGTCGTGTTGAAAGTTAGGGTGTATGCATTTGGACAGGGTTTGGTTGCGCTTTCCTCATCAGCCTTGCATCAAGTTTGCTTTTGCTTGCATTTGCCTAGAAATTTCCAGCGAAGTTTGTGTTGCCTTCACTGTCTGTTATTTGAATATGCTTGTGTTCAGAGCCGATCGACATGCATGGAACTAATAATCCCGATGCAATGCATGAATGACCTCTCTTACCTAGACCAATGGTTTCATTTCTTGGTTATGTTGCTGAATCTGACATAGCTGCATATGTAATGTAAGCCCCTCATGCCAGCCAGCCAGTTGCAGATTGTATTTGAGCCCTGTGTAACTGTGCAGCAAAGGAGAGCACTTGCACTTGCAGAGCAGGTGGCAGAGATAGAAAACATGCGTGGGTGCGGCAATGCGTTGTGGTTGCAGTTTGTGTGTTTGGTGAGCAAATGGAAGCTGCAGCTTGTGTGTTTGTTGAGGGAAAGAGAGCATTGCATTTTCAGGCCCCTTTAGAATGCCGGAAAAAATTCTTGAATCCTGCATTTTCCCATGAAATTGAATTGATTCATGTAAAATTTCTATAAAAATCATGTAAAAACTTCACAGGGAAAATGTAGGATTCAGGAAATTTTCCAGCATTCCAAATGCCTATTTCAGTGGTAATTTCAGTCTATCTTCTGTATCTAAAACAAGTATTAAATTAAATAATACAACCAACCAGTCAACCAGAGCAACATTTTTCACCAGATTACTTCAAGCCTGAAACTGTCATTAGCATCAGTTTGCTGAACACTGTCATGCTAATCAGAGGCAACCGATCCCTGATCCAAATAATTCATTCCAGTCCCAGCCACATGAACACAATTTATTCTCACATGCACACTGGCTGATCACTGAGGGGCTCAATCTTTCAATCCACACCCTCCAGACCATTTCTCTCACACAGGAAAGGCCCGTATCCGCAAGTACTTCAGCTGTGGAGGTCCATTTCGCAAAATCGCGCCACCACCAACCACCGGTCGTCTCGTCTCCTTCCTCCTCCTGTCTCGTCTCCGACGACCTCGTCGCCTCCGCCTCGCCTCGCCTCACCCACTCCCCGATCCGAGCCCTCCCTTCGACGGCGATGCATCCCTCCGGCACGGGGGACTACGCCCCCTGCTACCCTCCTTACCCCTCCCCGGCCGCGCCGCCTCCCGCCGCCTACCCGCCGGTGTCCACCCCGGCTTCCGCGCCTCCTCCCGCCGCCTACCCGTCGGTGTCCGCCCCGGCTTCCGCGCCCCCGTACTCGTCTTACCCCGCGGACTTCGCCCCCGCGCCGTCGTACCCCGCGTACCCGCCCGCCGACCTCTCCCACTACGCGCCGCCGGCCACCGCGCCCGCACCGGCGCCGCCGCAGCCGTACTACCCCTACGAGCCGGCGCCGCCGCTCCCGCACAACCCAGTGCCCTCGCCGTACCCGTCGCTGGATCGGGCGGGGAGCTACGGCTACGGATCCGGCCCTGGCTCCGGGTACGGCCAGGAGCTGTACCCGCCCAAGCCGGCGGGCGCGGGCGTGGGCGGGGGCGGTTGGTCCGACGACGGGGCGTACGCGTACGACGGCGGCGACGCGCCGGAGCCGTACGGGGCCAGGGGCACCGCACCGAGGTCGAGCTCGGGATCCGCACTGTTTGATGACTACGGGAGGTCCATTGGCTCAGCTGCCGATAGAGGTGGCAGCGGGGGTAGTGCGGCCAGCCCCAAGCTGGTGAGGGCTGTGCCCAAGGCAGAGACGTCAGAGGACGTCAGGGGTGGGGTGCAGAAGTTCAGGGTCAAGCTGCTGGCGGAGGGGGCTGGGAGCCCCATGGATGTGCTCTGCCAGGTACTCTGCTTGTTCTGAGGCTGTGGAACAAGATGAATTTAGTGAACATTGTGTCATAGATTTTGCTAACTATACAATTGATCCATTCAGTGTGTAAACTGATTGCATTTCATAGTAGTCCATTGCTTACTGGCTTAGCATCGGCTATTCAGAGCTGGCTTTGGTTGCATTGGCTGTTTTACAACGGATGAGGTGACCGTGAGCAGTAAATGAACTTGGTCAAGTAACCAGTAGCCAGTAGTGGGTGCTTGGTGAGAGCAAATGCCAAGTCAAGCTGTTCTGTTTACTGATAGTCAACTGAATGATATGCTGGAAAAGCTCCCCACATTGTCTTTTTTTGTCATGTTTGTATAACTAACACAGTATAAAAAGTAGCGGCCATTTCTTTTTACAGAAGTTCAACAGCAAGAACCTTGTGCAAGGATACTAATGTTGGTGTTTAAAATATGTAGTATATGTTGTGGATGAAATGGTAGTTAAATCAATTGGTTTCTGAATGGAGTTGTAGTGTAGTTAGCATAGCAACAGTTGTTGAAATGTGCTGTTAGAGTGTTCAATAGTTCAAATGAAATCATTAAATTGGAAAGTATTTTTACCTAATTAACAGATGGTTGTGAATTCGCACCGAACTGAAAATGGACAGGCTGGGACAGGACTGTTGTTGCCAAAATGTTCACGATTAAAATTACTAAATAATGGTTTCCAATACCTGTAAATGTTAGCATTGAACTCCTGTTTAAGAAAAGGGTGTTAATAATGTTATGTTGTTATACTTGGCATGTCATACTTGGTATGGTCCAGCAGTCATTAATCAATACTTTTCTGCTTGTGCCTTATGCAGGTTGGTTTGGATGGAATTCGGATGCTTGATCCCAACACTGGTAGGACACTAAGAATATATCCCCTTGAAACTGTAACTAGATGGGATGTAAGTAACTCGTCCTTATGGCGACTTTGTAACGTCAAAATTCTAGTATTTCTTTTGTTGATCTTATGGTCTCTTTATCAGGTATTAGATTCCTCTATCTTTGCCTTTTGGTCCAAGAGTTCAGTGGATGTTGAAGCAAAAAGAATAAGGCTGAAATCAAACAGCTATACATCCAACACCATTCTTGACACAGTCACAGCTGCGACTGTGCAGGTTTGGCATCTGTGTTATCAACATATTTTAAATCATCCAATAGTTTTTATACTTTGCATTGTTGCACTATATGTGACTTGCCTGAAATGATTGATGTCTGTTAGTTTCTTTGGACTGCAGTTCAAGGAGATGGGTGGAAGCAGCATGTCAAGAAGTAGAGCAATTGCTGATGCAGCCAAGCCTGCTGAGCAGCAAAATGAGAGGAAGAAAAATTTCCTTGATTGGAGGAATTTAATGAAGCCTATGAATGAGGAAAAAGATCACTGGGTAATTAGTCTCTCTATTTGTTTCTTGCTATCATTTCAAACCTGTAATTTCTGCATAATTTGCAAAGCTAAGTTCAAATTGAGCTCAATGTTTGTTTGTCTCTGTTGCTAATTTGCTATTAGTTCGATTGCATTGTTGGTTTTGTGTTTTTTTTTCGATAGTATCATAGTGGAGCCTGCCTTGAATACTATTGTCTGCATTCTGCTTTTGATTTCATACTTATCATGTCACATGCAATATGTGTTTGCGCATTTCCTGATTCTTGATTTGTTCATTGACTCACTTTTTTCTAATCAGATACATGTTTTCTCCTTTCTTTCTTTCAGGTCCCAGATGAAGCTGTCAGCAAGTGCACAGCATGCGCAGCAGATTTCAGTGCTTTCAACCGCAGGGTAAGAACAGTTATATATTGATCTGTTCTGCTGATGATATCACCTTGGCATTTTTTTTAATTTGGCAAACCTATTATATTTTCAGCATCACTGTCGAAACTGTGGTGATATTTTCTGCGATAAGTGCACCCAGGGAAGAACTCCACTGAATGCAGATGCTGATGCTCAACCAGTTCGAGTTTGTGACAGATGCATGGTAATATTTTTCTTTTTCAATCCTTTGCCATTGCAGTACCTCTGCTCTTATTTAGTGCTTTGATTTATTTTTTCTTGAGCTTAGAGGGCTCAAGGCATAAACATTGAAAACCCAAACATGCCACTTGGATAATACAGCACATACCGTTAATTTATAAGTTGGGCCCAAGATATTTATATTTGAATAACCACTATATGTTGAGTTTGACATTTTATTGCTCCTTTGAGGCACTGAAGCTTTATTGTTCATTCATTTCTTTTCTCAACAAGGAGCTACTGGTTTCTTCGTACTGCACTGTTGGGAAATAAACGAGTTAGTTAGTTTACGCTGTTAATGCATTTTCTTGTAAAAAAAACTGAAGATTTGCACTGATTGGTGGGTTTCTTTTCATCCAATAAAACCCTGTTGTTTCGTCAAGTCTTTAATGCCCTGGTCTGTTTGGAGTGGTCTACGTGGACAACCTGAACATACAATTCCCTACGAGTTATACTAATTTTCGTATCATGCCTTCCTGTTTTCAAAGGCTGAAGTAACGCAAAGACTTAACAATGCAAGGGAACTGGCGAGTCCACCTATTGTTCACAGCCATGAGGATCTTGCCAAAAAGCTTCAGGTTTGTTAGCTCCTCCGATTCTTTTGAGCATTGTTGTCTTGTACAGTTCTATTGAACTGATAGAGCTTTCTAGTTCACTTTCAAGGGATAATACTTTGGTTACGACAGCTGCCCAGCTTTATTTTATTAAGTGCGTGAGACCAGATTATCCTGGGGTGCTAATGTATTGAAAAAAAATGCTTGACACCACCTTTACTGAAATTTTTTAGGCTATTGCCATAGTAACTTAGTAAGTGACAAGTGGAGTAGACATCACCCACGGGTAGAGTTAATTCTATTTCACTTTCACTGTCCTTTTTATTGCATACAGTCTCCTTTAGTCCTGTATAGTGTAGTGTGTAGTTGTTTGTCAAATGTTAATACATAGTCCATCATTTTTGAACTAATTACCTTGTCCTAAACATCATGTATTTAAAAATGAAGGGAGTAGCTAACTTTCAAAATTTGAATATACACTGACTGAGGATATTCTGTGGTTTTGAACAGGAAGCCATGGATATAAATAAAAGGTCATCTTCAGGTGAGTGGATTCGTCTCTGCAATCCATACCAGAGATGCTCTCTGTTGTGCTATTTAACAATATAAATGTGTTGTTTTATCCCTTGACAGGGACAAGGTCTTTGGATGTTTCTGGCAAGCGAATGCGGGAGGTCGCGTGCCCAATCTGCACGGTCCATCTTCAGGTCTGTTTTGCAACCATACACTTCTTCCAAATTCCGATGCCTAGTGCCCTGATTGACAATAGACATCTGAACATGGCACATCAATTTTGCCTTGCTCCAGGTTGAAGTTCCAACTTCTGGTTCGGAGACGATAGAATGCGGCGTATGTCAGCACCCTTTCCTTGTCAGTGCCCGTTGAACTGAGTTCAGCTTTAGGCGCCATGCGGTGGAGTCTTCGCAAATTCACAAACGAAAAGTCAGTCCTGTTCAATCGAGCTTGATGCTGAATCCGGCTATCCCTCTCTGTACCCTAATTCTGCACGGAGTCTGTCGCTGCACTGTGTATATGGATGAGTTGAGTCGTTTGCAAATTATTAGTACAGTTGTAAGTTGTTTTGAGAAGCAAGCAGAGGTCATCACCTGTAATCGTTTGCACTGTGTTTGTATTGCTGTTACATGAGAAAATTTTGTGTAGCGTGTACTTGTAGCGTCGGTCATCACGTGACAGCCATGGCCCATGAACCTTTTTGGTTCCTCGGAATTGGGCCGAATTGGAACCACTTTCTGAGCCGGCTTCCACATAAAAGAGGGAATTGAGCCGACTTGGATCAGGGAGAATGTGCTTGCTTGTGTCAGAACACACAGGACCCGTGGAGTGTTTGCTTCCATTGATACCTGGGCCCTTTTGGTTTATCTTATAATCCATCTTTTTTCAGCTTGTTTTTTTAATCGAAACAGTGTTTTTCTCTCATAACAAAATAGCCGGAACAATGTTTCGCCTTATTTTTTCAACGAAGCGAACAGGGCCTAGTAGAATCTAAGCTCCCGTTTGGTATGCGTAGAGTGTTTGCTTCGATTGATTCCTAGTAGAATCTATAATCTGTGTACTCTTAGTGTAGCAAGAAACTGTTTTTATCGATTTTCATAAATAAACTCAGTTAGGAGCCGATTTTCATAAATAAAATCAATTAGGAGCCGATGAAACTGCTATTTTTAGCTTCACCGGCTCCGGCTCCGGCTTATATTATAGTCCAGGGCGAGAAGAGTCGTGCTAAAAATACCGCGTGCCAAACATACCATAAGTATAATCTAGTAATATGTCAGATGCGATGACTTTCCCTATTACGAAGCATAAGTTGTAGTTTCTGTAAGCTTTTTTGGCAGATAAATTGGAGAAATTTTGTTATTTCACACTAAAAATAACTTTGTTTCTTATTTAGCGATGAAAACTTTTCCCTGTCCTACATGGTACTGGGCCTATTTTCTGTGCCTAATAGTTTTGGGAAAATTGGTCTCATAGCATCTAAAGAACGTGAGATCCGAAAAATATCATCGAAAGTTCATCGCACCGTAAAATACCATTGAAAGTGAGCATCCGTTCCGCAATCTAGCACTCTGTTACTTTCGCCGTTAACGTCGTTTGTTGGAGTCGGTCCGAGGCTCCAAGCTGCACTTCACCTCGCTCCCCAACGACGAGCAGTTCGTCTACCCCTTTGCCAACATGCCATCACGGCCGGGACTGACTTCCTGTGCGGCCTCACGGCCCCGCTCGGCGGACACGCTGCCATGGGCTGGTGGTCTTTCTCCGAGGAGTTCGCCACCAACTGCTCCCGCTCCGTCAGCCGCTGCCTCTATTGGCCCCTCGCCCCGCTCGCTCAACGCCGGCGGCTGCCACGTTTGCGGCCTCTCCGACGACCACGGCCCCACCTGCTGGGAGTGGCCGCACCTCGACGGCTCGACCTCCCAAAAGGCCTCGAGGCCCTCGACTTCTCCCGCATCGCACTGGGCCACGACTTCCTCTGCGGCATCAGCAAGCTCGGCAAGACCAGCATGAGCTGCTTCCGCGCCGTCGCTCACGCCCACGCCCGCGGCCTTCAAGAACGTCGCCACCGGCCACCGCCACGCCTTCTGGGGCGACGGCGCCGTCCCCGAGGTACCGACGCACAAGCTGTTAGGCGACATGCTGACCATGGCGCTCGGCAACGACGCCACCTGCATCCTCTTGGGCAGCGGCCGGGTCCAGTGCTGGACTGCTGGGGCGCCGGGTGCCAGACTAGTACAGGAACACGGATTTCCTGGCCATCGAGGTCGACACGACGCGGTGTGCGGCATCCTCAAGAGCAACTACCCCGTCGCGTGCTACGGGAAGGGCGACCGCGCGCTTCGGCAGCCGACAGCCTGGTCTACAATAGCACCATGCCTGGCGCTGGCGCGCGCAAGAAGAGCTGCCAATGCGACATCATCTCCGGCTCTGGGCTCCGGCGCAATCTGCAGCACCGGCGGCGCTGAGGGCGGCGAGGTGCTCGCCGTCTGCCAGGCCTGCGTGATGCCGCTGAACGCTTCGAGGATCCTCATTGCCAACGGCAGGGCGAGTACGGACTAGCTGCCGCATGAAGCCACAGCCCGAGCAGCCCTTGTCACACTGTTCAGCAGCAGCAAGCCTATGGGCATGTTCTTGCTCTACCACTGCAGGCCTGCCCAGGTTGATGCAGTCTACATGTTGTTCTCCACGTCCTCCCATGGTTCCTGTGCCAACAAACGAGATTAACAGCAAAAGTAACAGAGTGCTAGATTGCGGAACAGATACTCACTTTTGATGGTATTTTACGGTGAGATGAACTTTCGATGGTATTTTCCTGATCTCGCGTTCTTTCGGTGCTATGAAACCAATTTTCCCAATAGTTTTTGTAGCAAACACTGATAGTAGCAAGCTGAAAAGCCCATTTTGCCCTTAATGTCTGGTTCACTAGATTGATCTCTGAACCACAACGGGATAGGTAGGATTTTCTTGTTACACGTTGGTATTGTAGGATTTTGCTTGTTGCACATATTTTTGTATTGATCATTTGAATTTGTGATGTATTAGCTTGTAACTGAAACATGGGTAATACGACCCGTATCAATCTGATGTCATAAAAGGTTAGCACTGGAAAAGTCATCTTTTAAGTGTCAAATGAGAAATTTTCTGGACAAATAGTGGCCAACAGTCGCATCTTCCTAATTTTATTCATCACAAATCCCAAGTACTGTAATTCGAATCCATCTCCAGTTTTTTCTTCCCTTACCATAGGAGAACACGCATCTCGAGGCAAATCCAACGGCCGAGAGTCGTCCTCTGGCCTCTGGGACACGATTTCGAGCTCCACCGAGGATTCCACAAGAAGTCTCCATTCTCTCCCCCGCTGTTGGGGTTGGGGTGCTGCCTTGCATCCTCCTCGACCTCGAAGCATCCATCCATCCAGTCCAGCCTCCTCTCTGTAACACCCGTGGCCACCGACGGTGATCGCCGGATATGTGAGAGACAAGATGGATATCAGCGACGAGGAAGGAGCAGAGTATGGCTCTGTCTTCCGTTTACTTCGATAGCAAATATTCTTAATTATCTTACAAGCAATAGTTCGATAGAATATAAGGCTGGTAACCAACTGGTCCATGGGACCCACTAGTCATACTCTATTACATGAAACACACATCTACTTATACGCCATGTACTGCTGGTGATGCCTTATGCCCAATACGCATTCACCCCTGAGTCTTGAACCCCCGGGCGAAGAATATGCTTGACCCCAAGCAGGCGCTTCTGGAAAACGAGCCTTAAGCACATTGTGATCTTCCCATGTAGCTGATGTTGCTGGTAATCCTGACCAGGTGACTAACACTTGCGGTACAGCAGTGTTGCCCTTTTTGACCAATCGGCGTTGGACAATTTGTTCTGGGACAGCCTCAGTAGCCTCAGGTAACGTGGAAAAGACAGGGGTGTAGTCAGGTGTAAACGGTTTGAGCTGAGAGATGTGGAACACTGGATGGATCTCACTGTGAGCCGGTAACTCCAGTTTGTATGCCACTGCACAAATTCGCTCCAGGATCTTGTATGGTCCGAAAAACTTGTATGCAAGCTTTGGGAATGGTCGACTGGCAACAGACAACTGAGTATAAGGTTGCAATTTGAGCAAAACTTGATCTCCTACCTCAAACTGCCTGATCTGTTCTTATCCGCCTGTACCTTCAGCCTGCTCGAGTCTCTGTTTGAGAAGCTTCAAATGTCGCTCTCGATTAGAGATCACCTCGTTTACTGCCTGATTTGTATCCCTAGTGGGTGGAGGCGTGGCTCCCAGGTTTGGCTCATACCCATATAGGGCCTTGAATGGTGAGCAGCCCAGGGCACTATGGTAGGAGGTATTGTACCACAGCTCGGCCAAAGATAGCCATGACTTCTAGCTTTTTGGAGAATCTTGCACTGAACATCTCAAGTACATTTCCAAGCATTGATTAATTCTTTCGGTTTGACCATCTGTTTGAGGATGGTAAGCAGTAGACAGTGTCAAATTCACCTTGTAAAGCTTGAATAGTTGCTTCCAAAAGGTACTAACAAATATCTTATCTCTGTCACTGACAATGCTACTTGGCAAACCATGCAACTTCACAATATTGTCCATAAACAGCTGGGCCACAGTTACTGTTGTATAAGGATGCTTCATAGGGATGAAGTGGGCAAATTTGGTTAGTCGATCCACTACTACCAACACCACACTGTAACATTCGGATTTGGGAAGTCCCTCCACAAAATCCATGGACAATTCTTGCCATACACCAGCTGGGATAGGAAGTGGTTGTATTAACCCAGCTGGGTGATCATGGGAGTGTTTAGTGTGCTGGCAGATGTTGCACTGTTTCACATAACTATCCACATCTGCTTTCATGCCCTTCCACAGAAAGAGTTTCTTGAGCCTATGATATGTTGCATTGACCCCAGAATGGCCCCCAATGGCAGAAGAATGAAATGCAGCAATTAACTTAGTTTGAAGTGCTGAGTTGTTTCCTATCCAAATCAATGTGCCTTTCCTGATTAGTCCCTGATCCAAGTTGAAACCAGTTGCATTAGGACTGGCCAAAGCCAACTGGGCTAACAGCTCTTGAGCTTGAACATTAGTAGCATAAGAATTTAGCACTTCCTGTATCCACTACGGTTGGACCTGAGAGACAGCTTGTAGAGCCATCATATGAGCCACCCTTGAGAGGGCATCGGCTGCTACATTTTCCTTTCCTTGCTTATAGAAGATTTTGAACTGAAGTCCTATCAGATGAGTCATTGCTTTTCTTTGCATTTCAGAGTGGAGGTTTTGTTCATTTAAGTAGGACAAAGATCTGTGATCAGTGAGAATAATAAACTCCTGCCTTTCCAAATACGGTCTCCATTTCTCCACTGCCATGATGAGAGCTAGGAATTCCTTCTCATAGATGGATAGGTTCCTATGTTTCTCACCCAGAGCTTTGCTTAGATGTGCTATTGGTTGTCCTTGTTGCATCAATACTGCTCCAAACCCATCAGCACATGCATCAGTTTCTATTTGAAATTGTTTGTGGAAATCTGGGAGAGCCATGACAGGAGTAGTAGTCATGGCTACTTTGAGATTGTCAAAGGCTTCTTGAGCTTGAGCAGACCACTGGAAGTGCTTAAGTCTGAGCACAGCAGCCAATGGTTTGGCAATCACCCCATAATGTTGGACAAACTTTCTGTAGTATTCAGTTAAGCCCAGAAATGCTCTGAGTTCAGTCATATTAGTAGTAGGCCAGTGTAGCATATCTCTTGTTTTAGCTAGATCAGTGGCCACTCCTTTGTCTGAGATAATGTGACCAAGGTATTCCAAGCTTGGTTGAGCAAATGTGCACTTTGAAGCTTTGAGAAATAACTGGTTGGCTCTCAGGACCTCAAACACTTGCTGAATATGCTGAATGTGATCCTCTCTGGTAGTGCTGTAGATTAGTATGTCATCTAGGAAAACCAACACAAACTTCCTCAAGAATGGTTGGAGCAGTTGGTTCATGATGCATTGAAAGGTGGCAGGGGCATTGGTAAGACAAAAGGGCATGACCCTGAATTGGTAATGACCTTGGTGTGTCTTGAATGCAGTTTTATATTCATCTTCTGGTAACATCCTTATCTGGTGGTACCCAGATCTCATATCCAACTTGGTGAAGAGCTTGGAACCTGATAATTCATCTAGAATTTCATCCACAATGGGCAAAGGAAATCTGTTTTTAATTGTCATTGCATTCAATTTTCTATAATCCACACAGAACCTCCAATTTCCATCCTTTTTTTACCAATAGCACTGGAGAAGCAAATGGGCTATGGCTATGAGTGATAAGACCAGCTTCCAACAACTGTTTGACTTGATTTTCAATTTCTGTCTTGTGTTGGGGAGAATAGTGGTAAGGCCTTGCATTTACAGGCACTGCATCTGGGAACAATGGAACTGCATGATCATAGCTTCTATGGGGTGGCAGATGCTTAGGATCTTGAAATATGTTAGCATATTGGAGTAACAGGTCCTGCACATCATCAACTTGCTGCTGATTGGAATGGACATGAGCTGAATTGTTAGTGGTTGAGCTATCCACCATGACATAGGCCCAAATATCATTCCCTTTCATGGACTTGAAAACTTGCTTGGCTGAGATATGGCTCACAGCCAATGGTGGTTGTTCTAAGCCTTGGAGCTTCACTGTTTTCCCCGGGTGCTGAAACTGTAATGTTTTAGCCTGCTAGTCACACTGCATAGGACTATAGATTTTTAACCAATCATAGCCTAAAATAGCATCATATGGTAGCTGATCCAGCACTATCATATCTATGGTGAAAGTGTGGCCTTGAATGTACCACTGTAGGCCTTTAACTTGTCTAGTGGTAGACATCCAATTGCCATTAGCTAGTTTGACCTTTTGCTGTGGTATATCAACAGTGGGTAAGTGAGTGAGCTGCACAAAATAAGAACTCACAAAGCTGTGGCTACTGCCTGTGTCAACCAAAATCAGCATTGTTTTGTTTTGCACAGTAGACTTCAACTTGATGGAGTTACTGGATTCAGTGCCAGCCATAGCATTCAAGGATAACTGACAAAAAATTTCTGTCAATATTTCATCAATTGCCATCTCATTGAGCAGATCCTCATTAATCTCCTTATCTAGGTCATTCACAATCATATGATTAAGTTGAGGCTTGCCCTTCTTTGTACAATGCTCTGCATGACCAGGCTCATACTTCTCCCCACAATGGTAACAGAGGTTATTAGCTTTTCTATAGTCCCTAAGTTGTTTATCCCTCCAGAGGTTGCCATATATATTTGGAGGCTTGACTTCACGTTTTTCCTATTGGATTTTGTTGTTGGGTTGCCTCTGTTGATACTTTAGCTTGCTCCTGTCCACCACTTTTTGCTGTATTTTTGCAATAATCACAGCTCTCTCCACAGTTATTGGTACTTGTGGTTCTACCACGGCTCGAATATCGTCCCTGAGGCCTCTGACATACTATGTGGCAAAGAATAAAGGATCATAACTAGACCCATGCATAGTTACATCATACTGTAAGGACTAGAACTTGGTAGTGTATTCCTCAACAGTAGCAATCTGCTTGAGATCTAGCAACTCATTGATAGCTAATCTGTAGTCATCACTGCCAAACTATTCCTGAATATCTACAGAAAACTACTTCCAAGTGACAGCTGGATGAGTTATCTTGTAGGTCTGCCACCATTTAGCAGCATTGTCTTGGAGGTGCATTGTGGCTGCTTCCACCCACAGACTGTCAGGAATGGAATAGATGGAGAAATAATTGTGACACTTGTCCAGCCAAATCTTGGGATGAGATCCATCTGAGGAAGGAAAATGCATCTTAGGCAATGCATGGTGAGGCAAAGTGTCTGTCCTCGGAGGTGACCTGGTAAACTTGAACTGATGGGAAGTTTTAGGTTTGGCTTTCTGCTTACCATGTGATGAGGACATCAACACCAACGATACATCCACGCCGACACAAGTACCAGTTTCTAGTCCTATTACTCGCGCCCGTGCTCGTCAACTTAATCATCAAGTAAGTTCACTCTTGAGTTTCTGTCCATCATATTTAGACCATGGAGACACGTGCACTCTTGTTTTGGTTAGGAACTAGGGAGAGGACCGAAAGGGAAAAGGATTCGCGCAGGCTGGATTCGGACTCCAGGACAGCTCCAACTTGTGATGGTCACCATGGTCGCAAACAGACTCGGATTAGGGCGTTCAAGTACTTCATGGAATCCTTATGAAGTCTATTTTCACATGGATCTAGAATTAAGTCCATATCTATTCTGAGGCGGACGCAATGATCGAATTACTACCAAGAGGTTTTCTATCCAAAGGTGCTGCATCGCCTTAGTTTGGCCCAATGGACCATGTATCAAGCCGGGTCCATTAGGGACGCATCCTAGGGTTGGAGCACGACCCCAACACCCTGGTGGTCGTCCCTCCACCTTCATATACCCCTTAGCCGCCACCAAGAACAGTTGAGTTTTGTTTAGATCAAGTTTAGCTCTCGCTACTTGCTTGTAAGCGCGTGTGCTGGATCAGCCGCCCGTCTTCTTGTCTCTGGAACCCCACTTTATTTGAGATTGAGTTTGAAAACCTTCATCTTCATCTAGTAAATTCAATACTTGTTATACTTGTTCTTGCTAGTTCTTCGATTGCTTGCAGGACGAGTGCCCTAGTGGTCGGGTGACGCGCTCCATAAGATCGCGATAGCCATTGGAGGTGGTGTATCAGTTGCTAAGGCGTAGCTTGGAAGGCTATAGTCAGGCCGTGAACGTTGTCTCCATCCACCAATCGAGTTATCCCACGCCCTCTCATCGAAAGTTTGGGATTCAACCCTAGCGGGTTCATACCAGTTGGTAATCAGAGCAAGGTTTATCGGTGAGAGACTTCGAATCCTTCGCTGTTTTTAATTTTTCCTATAGTCCAAAAAAGCCAAAAAAAATAGCAGGTTAGTTTACCCGCAATCCTATAAACCCTTTGAGCCTTTGCTTGCACTACTTAGTTAGGGCTTGTTGAGTTTTCGGTTTGCATCGGTTATGTCGAGTTGTTGGTCTTAGTTTTAGTCCTTTAGAGTTTCGAGTTCTTGTCACGTTCTAGTCATAGTAGTGTGCTACCATATAAACCTTCTGTTGGATGAATCCGAATACATCCTTGTGTTCAAGTCTGAGTGGGAATCTGAGTTTGTTTTGAGACCAAATCCCACGTGGTGTTGAAGTTTGAGTTAGAATCGGTTTTGAGTCCGAATTGATAGCTGCCTTGTTGCTGTTTTGAGTCCAACTCTGAGTACATTTTTGTGCAGCAGTAGTTCATATCTATACTCAACTTCTCCGCATCCAACATATCCATATTAACTCAGCTTACTCCAAAGTCCTAATCTTGTTAAAGACCGAATTGGAATCGGTGTGGAGTCCAAATTGGTTGTTGCGCCATGTTACCAAATCTTGGTGTTGTTTACACTTGTGCTACATATATTGAAGTGTTTTAGAAAGGCAGCAGAAGTCCATACATGTACTCGACTCCTCCACATTGTGCATACATATTGGCTCAGTTTTACTGTAGAGAGAGAGTATCTATTTTTTTTATCAGAATACCCCTGTCCTTTCAGAAAAAGTTTATGTGGTGTGTGACTCTTATGAAGTCTTTTTATTTATATAATCAGCTTTGAGGATCCCCTGAAAAAAACAAAAAACAAAAAAAAGAAAAGAAACAAAAAAACAGGAAGAAAAGAGGTTGTTCGTTGTGCTTCTCCATTGTTTCCGGTGGTGTGTTGTGACTTTCTTTGTGTCCAAGCTCGTGTCTCTAGCACGGTCTAGGCTAGGACCAGCATAGTACCACTGATGAGCGATTAATCAGCTTGCTTATGTGACTAACGTGGTGCTAGTACTTCCTTGCTTCAGCCCACCTACAGCTCCACATATTTCGACTACAACTTGACAGGTGTTGTTGTTGCGGCACCGATACCCTTCATTCCACGGTTGCAGACTTGTTGGTTACCGTCCCCTCTTGTCGAGCAAGGTAAGAATTGGTAAGAGCTTATGTAACTGGTTGAGAGTGAGCGTCTTGCTGTAGCTACATCCTAATAGCTGTAGGGCTTTTATTTCTTCACCTATTTTCTTATTGTCCTTGTCTTTTAAACCATGTTAGGATTAGAGGATGTTAACAAGATGCCACAATCTCCTCGCACCAAGGGCATCATTCAACTTTTTACAAGGCAAGTGTAGCTGCATACAGAAGGACTTGATCAAGATTTACAGGTGACCAATGACAAGATTGGGTAATTGGAGGCCACCCAACTTGCCACCACTACCAAGCTTACAGGATTGGAGGCATTTGTTGCCCGTATGGACAGAAGCCTTGCTGCTCTTCTGAAGCATTTTGATGACTTCCACACGAAAGATAAAGAACAGCATAATGAAGATAACAAGGACGAAGAGCAACTCGAAGATAATTATGATGATGATTATACTGCTGATACTGAACATGATGCTCATGACACTCATGACCGGCGTCGCCTATGCCATAATCGTAGAGGTATGGGTGGTCACCGCCGACGCGAGGTACCATGCTTTCAGTAAAATTAAATTTAAAATACCTTCTTTTGATGGTAAGTATGATCCTGATGCATAAATTTCTTGGAAAATTACTATTGACCAAAAGTTTGCATGTCATGAATTTTTTAAGAATACACGTGTTAGAGCTGCTACTAGTGAGTTTACTAGTGAGTTTGCATGGCAAGACAAATCCTAATAACATGCCACAAACTTAGAATGCTTTGAAACGAATCATGAGGGCCAGATTTGTTCCTTATTACTATGCACGTGATTTGTTAAATAAATTACAACAATTGAGACAGGGTGCTAAAAGTGTAGAAGAATATTATCAAGAATTACAAATAGGTATGTTGTGTTGTAATTTAGATGAGGACGAGGAACCTGCTATGGCAAGATTTTTGGGTGGGTTAAATCATAAAATTTAGGACATCCTTGTATATAAAGAATACACTAACGTAACATGTTTGTTTCATCTTGCTTGTAAAGCTGAAAGGAAAGTGCAGGGACGACGTGCCAGTGCCAAGAATAATATTCGTGCAGAGAAGACTAATTCATAGCAGCCCCGCATGACTACTACTCCTACTACATGTATTCCTATGCCATCATCCAGCGATAAGCCTCGTGCTACTCCCACAAATTCAGTGACGAAGACGATCCAGAAGCCTACTGCGAGTGCTTCATCCATGGCATCTACAGGTAGAACAAGAGACATTCAGTGTCACCGGTGCAAGGGATATGGACATGTGATGCATGACTGTCCAAGCAACCATGTTATGGTCGTTAAAGATGATGGTGAGTATTCCTCTACTAGTGATTTTGATGAAGATACATTTGATTTGCTTGCTGCTGACCATGCAGGTAGTGAGGAACAACTAGAAGAGCAGATTGGTGCAGAGGATGTAGATCATTATGAGAGCCTCATTGTGCAGCGTGTGCTTAGCGCACAAATGGAGAAGGCGGAGCAAAATCAGCGGCATACATTGTTCTAAACAAAGTGTGTCATTAAAGAGCGTTCATATCATTTGATAATTGATGGAGGTAGCTGCAACAACTTGGCTAGCAGCGATATGGTAGAGAAGCTTGCACTTACAAGTTACAACCAAACTACACCCACATCCATATCACATTCGATGGCTCAACAATAGTGGTAAGGTTAAGGTGACAAGACCGGTACGAATTAATTTTGCTATTGGATCATATCATGATGTTGTTGAGTGTGATGTTGTGCCTATGGAAGCTTGCCATATTCTGCTAGGTAGACCATGGCAATTTGATACGGATTGTATGTATCATGGTAGATCAAATATGTATTCTCTCATACACCATGATAAGAAAATTGTCTTGCTTCCTATATCTTCTGAAGCTATTGTGCGTGATGATGTTGCTAAAGCTAAGAAAACTAAAACTGAGATCGATAAAAATGTCAAATCTATTAGTAGTAAGAAAGATGAGATAAGATTGAAAGGACATTGCTTGTTTGCTACTAAATCTGATATTAATGAATTGGTTGCTTCCACTTCTGTTGCCTATGCTTTGGTATGCAAGGATGCTTTGGTTTCAGTTCACGATATGCAGCATTCTTTGCCCCCTGCTGTTGCTAACATTTTGTAGGAGTATTCGGATATTTTTCCAAGTGAGATACCAGCGGGACTGCCACCAATACGAGGGATTGAGCACCAAATTGATCTTATTCCTGGTGCATCTTTGCCAAACCGTGCGACATACAGGACAAATCCAGAAGAAACAAAGGAAATTCAGCGACAAGTGCAAGAACTATTCGACAAAGGTTATGTGCGTGTGCTGTTCTTGTTATTTTAGTGCCTAAGAAAGATGGAACATGCCGTATGTGTGTTGATTGTAGAGCTATTAATAATATCACTATTCGATATCGACACCCTATTCCACGTTTGGATGATATGCTTGATAAACTGAGTGGTGTTGTTGTGTTTTCCAAAGTTGATTTGCGTAGTGGGTACCACCAGATTCGTATAAAATTGGGAGATGAATAAAAAACTGCTTTCAAAACTAAATTTGGTTTATATGAGTGGTTAGTCATGCTTTTTGGGTTAACTAATGCACCTAGTACTATCATGAGATTAATGAACGAAGTTCTACGTGCTTTCATTAGAAAATTTATTGTAGTCTACTTTGATGATATATTGATTTACAGCAAATCCATGGATGAACATCTCGATCACTTATGTGCTATTTTTAATGCTTTACGAGATGCATGTTTATTTGGTAACCTTGAGAAGTGCATCTTTTACACCGATCGAGTGTCTTTTCTTAGCTATGTTGTGACTCCACAGGGAATTGAGGTTGATCAAGCCAAGGTAGAAGCTATACATGGATGGCCTATACCAAAGACTATCACATAAGTGCAGAGTTTTCTAGGACTTGCTAGGTTCTATCGCTGTTTTGTGAAGAACTTCAGCACCATTGCTGCACCTTTGAATGAGCTTACAAAGAAGGAAGTGCCTTTTAGTTGGGGCAAAGTACAAGAGAACTCCTTCAATATGCTAAAAGATAAGTGGACACATGCACCTCTCCTCCAACTTCTTGATTTTAATAAGACTTTTGAGCTTGAATGTGATGCTAGTGGAATTGGATTGGGTGGTGTTTTGTTACAAGAAGGCAAACCTGTTGTGTATTTCAGTGAAAAATTGAGCGGGCCTGTTCTGAATTATTCTACTTATGATAAGGAATTGTATGCTCTTGTTTGCACATTAGAAACATGGCAGCATTACTTATGACCCAAAGAGTTTGTTATTCATTCTAATCATAAATCTTTAAAGCATATTCGTAGTTAGGGATGAAAACGGATCGGATACGGATGGATATCATCGATATTACATTTGTTTTCATATTTCTATCTGGATTCGGATTCGAATACAGATAGTGTCAACTATGTCGGATAGGATACGATTGGATATCAACATCATAAATATGCGATTTGAGTATTCGGATACAGATACAGTATCGGATGTTGGATATCCGGACTTAGATACGGATAGATCTCAATCCCTCTAAACGGATTCGGTTTCGAATACGGTCGGAAAATATCCGTACTGTTTTCATCCATATTCGTAGTCAAGGGAAATTGAACCGTAGACATGCTAAGTGGGTTAAATTTATTGAATCTTTTCCTTATGTCATTAAGCACAAGAAAGGGAAAGATAATATTATTGCTGATGCTTTGTCTAGGAGATATACCTTGCTGAATCAACTTGATTACAAAATCTTTGGATTAGAAACAATTAAAGACCAATATGTTAATGGTGCTGATTTTAAAGATGTGTTGCTGCATTGTAAAGATGGAAAGGGTTGGAACAAATTCATCTTTAGTGATGGGTTTGTGTTTAGAGCTAACAAGCTATGCATTCCAGCTAGCTCCGTTCGTTTGTTGTTGCTGCAGGAAGCGTAGGGAGGTGGCTTGATGGGGCATTTTGGAGCTAAGAAAACGGTGGACATACTTGCTGGTCATTTCTTTTGGTCAAAGATGAGAAGAGATGTGGAGAGGTTTGTTGCTCGTTGCACAACATATCAAAAGGCTAAATCATGGTTAAATTCATACGGTTTATATTTGCCTCTACTTGTTTCTAGTGCTCCTTGAGAAGATATTTCTATGGATTTTGTGTTGGGTTTGCCAAGGACTAGAAAGGGATGTGATAGTGTGTTTGTGGTTGTTGATAGATTTTCTAAGATGGCACATTTCATACCCTGTCATAAAATGGATGATGCTACTCATATTACTGATTTATTCTTTCGAGAAATTGTTCGTTTGCATGGTGTGCCCAACATAATTGTTTCTGATCGTGATGATAAATTTCTTAGTCATTTTTTGAAGACTTTATGGGAAAAACAGGAGACTAAGCTTTTATTTTCTACTACATGTCATCCCCAAATCAATGGTGAAACTGAAGTTGTCAATAGAACTTTGTCTACTATGTTAAGAATTGTTTTAAAGAAGAACATTAAGATGTGGGAAGATTATTTGCCTCATATTGATTTTGCTTATAATCGTTCGCTGCATTCTACTACAAAGATGTGCCTATTTCAAATTGTATATGGTTGCTTGCCTCATGCTCCTATTGATTTGATGCATTTGCCATCTTCTGAAAAACTAAATTTTGATGCTACTTAGCGTGATGAATTAATGTTAAAACTGCATGAAACAACTAAAGAAAACATAGAGCGTATGAATGCTAAATATAAGTTTGCTGGTGATAAAGGTAGAAAGAAACTAACATTTGAACCTGCAGATTTAGTTTGGTTGCAGTTGAGAAAGGATAGGTTTCCTAAATTGAGAAAGTCTAAATTGATACCTAGGGCTGTTGGACCATTTAAAGTGTTAGAGAAAATTAATGATAATACATATAAACTCGATCTGCCTACAGATTTTGGGGTTAGTCCCACATTTAACATTGCAGATTTGAAGCCATATTTGGGAGAAGAAGAAGAGTTTGAGTCGAGGACGACTCAAATGCAAGAAGGGGAGGATGATGAGGACATCAACATCAATAATACATCCACGTCGACACAAGTACTAGTTTCTGGTCCTATTACTCACGCCCATGCTCATCAACTTAATCATCAAATAAGTTCACTCTTGAGTTCATGTCCATCATATTTAGACCATGGAGACATATGCACTCTTGTTTTGGTTAGAAACCAGGGAGAGGACCAAAAGGGAAAAGGATTCGCTCAGGCTGGATTCGGACTTCAGGACAGCTCCAACTTGTGATGGTCACCACGGTCGCATACGGACTCAGATTGGGGCATTTGAAAGCTCTAGTTTTGTTTTGGTGAATTGATGAAACCCTAAGTGCTAACCTAATTTATCAAGTGATCATGACATAGGTAGCACATTCCAAGTGGTGAAGCAAATGAAGATCATGACATGATGATGGTGATGCCATGATGATGATCAAGTGCTTGGACTTGAAAAGAAGAAAGAGAAAAATAAAAGGCTCAAGGTAAAGATATAAATGGTAGGAGCTATTTTGTTTTGGTGATTAAGATATTTAGAGAGTGTGATCACATTTAGGTTTGATAGCCGTACTATTAAGAGGGGTAAAACTCGTATCGAAATGCGGTTATCAAAGTGCCACCAGATGCTCTAACTCATTGCATATGCATTTAGGATCTAGTGGAGTGCTAACACCCTTGAAAATATTTGTGAAAATATGCTAACACATGTGCACAAGATGATACACTTGGTGGTTGGCACATTTGAGCAAGGGTTAGGAACTTCATCGGCAGAGTGTCCGCCCGTAGAGTGCGGACAGTCCGATAGTGCCACCGGTGCCCTAGACAGAAAAGATGGAGGTCATTGTAAGTGACCGGACGCTGGTCTCGGTTGGACCGGTGCGTCCGATCAGTGGCAGCTAAGGGCGCGCAGCGTCAGTCTCTGACCGGACGCTGGGTCACAAACTGACTGGACGCTGGAAGGCTGCGTCCGGTCCTGTTGATGTGGCAACACACTGTGTTGTAGGTGACTGACCAGACGCTGGCTGTGTCCGGTCAAGCATGACCGGACGTTGGCTGTGTCCGGTCATGAAAAGTCATCTCTGGATGCTTACTGTAAACGACCGGACGCTGGAGGCTTAGCGTCCGATCACTTTGAGCTGCAGCGTCCGGTCGACTGTTGACCGTTGAGATCGGGCGAACAGTATTCAAAGAGAGGGGACACATGGCGTGTATCATGTGATCGGACGCTGAGGGCCAGCGTCCAGTCGATCTGACCAGAGCGTCTGGTCACCCCGAGTTGTGCCCAGTGAAGAGGTATAACGGCTCTATTTCGTGGGGGCTTCTATTTAAGCCCCATAGCCGGCTCAAGCTCACTCTCTTGGCCATTTACATTGACATAGCAACCTTGTGAGCTTAGCCAAAGCCCTCTCACTCATCTCCATCATTGATTCATCATCTTTGTGAGATTAGGAGAGAATCCAAGTGCATTGCTTGAGTGTTTGCATCTAGAGGCACTTGGTGTTCGTGTTTCGCTATAGGATTCGCTTGTTACTCTTGGTGGTTGCCACCACCTAAACGGCTTGGAGCAGCGAGGATCGTTGAGTGGAGGGTGGTGATTGTCTCCGGCTCCGATCATGGTGATTGTGAGGGGTTTTTGACCTTTCCTCATCGGAGAGCTAAAAGGTACTCTAGTGGATTGCTCATGGCTTGTGTGATCCTCATCTTGTGTTGGTTGTGCGGCACCCTATTGAGGGTTTGGCGTGTGAAGCCAATTAGCGCATGAACCTCCAAGTGAGTGAATCGCCACAACGAGGACTAGCTTGCCGACAAGCAAGTGAAGCTCGATAAAAAATCATTGTGTTCATCATTGATTCTGAGGTAATTGGTCTTCATTGTTATTCATCCTTATGATTGATTGGCTTCTTCATCTACACGGTGGTATAAATAAATTGCTCACTCTCTTTATATTACCGTAAACTAGTTGTCGAGCTCTTTAGTGTACCTAGTTGTGAGAGCTTAATTGCTTGGTTGGTGTGGCTCTTTAGTTAGCTTTTGAGAGCACACTAACTTAGGGTAGTGTCATCGCTATTATGTGGATAGATATTATCTAAACTAGAATTGTGATAGGTGGCTTGCTTTTTAGTAGGCTAGCGCAACACTCACTTCGCCTCATAATTGTTTAACCGGTTTATTAAGTGTTGTTGTAGAAATTTTTAAATAGGCTATTCACCCCCCCCCTCTAGCCATTAGGACCTTTCAACGTTCAAGTACTTCATGGAATCCTTATGAAGTCTATTTTCACATGGATCTAGAATCAAGTCCATATATGTTCTGAGCTGGCCACAATAACCGAATTACTACCGAGAGGTTTTCTGTTCAAAGGTGGTGCGTCGCCTTAGTTTGGCCTAATGGGCCGTGTATCAAATCGAGTCCATTAGGAACGCGTCCTAGGGTTGGAGCACGACCCCAACACCCTGGTGGTCGTCCCTCCGCCTTCATATACCCCTTAGCCGCCACTAAGAATAGTTGGGTTTTGTTTAGATCAAGTTTAGCTCTCGTTACTTGCTTGTAAGCGCGCGTGCTGGATTAGCCGCCTGTCTTCTTGTCTCCAGAACCCCACCTTATTTGAGATTGAGTTTGAAAACCTTCATCTTCATCTAGTAAATTCAGTACTTGTTATACTTATTTTTGCTAGTTCTTCGATTGCTTGCAGGACGAGTGCCCTAGTGGCCGGGTGACGCGCTCCATAAGATCACGGTAGTCATTGGAGGTGGTGTATCGGTTGCTAAGATACAGCTTGGAAGGCTGTAGTCGGGCCATGAACATCGCCTCCATCCACCAATCAAGTTATCCCACGCCCTCTCATCGAAAGTTCAGGATTCAACCCTAGCGGGTTCATACCACCATGTGCAAAGACATTGTCAAACTCAATCTCATCATCAGTGACCACTGACCCAGAACTGGTAGACCCAGCTTCTTTCTCGAACTGTCGCAGAGTCAGTTGAGCCACAGCTTGACCATTAGCACGAACTTGCTGAGCAATGAACTGTTGGTCTACTTGACATTGAGCCACCTTCAGATTAGTGTCAGTGATCTGTTGCTTAACCTCCTGCTGTATGATACCCATATCATTAAGCCAAGCATACTATAAATCAAAATTCTCCATTACTTGACCCCATCGAGTCTTCTCCTCATTAGCACTGTTCGACATGTGCTCAAGTAGGATCTAAGTCTGTGTCGAAGTCTTAGGAGGATTTGAAGGTGCCGTGATGCAATACTGATGAAGAAAACAATACGAAACAAGCAGTGTAGCAACAGGTTCAGTCAAGACCTCCCCTATCGTGTGCTACACAGAAACCCAACTCCTGGAACTGAGGCTCGGTCGAGGAATTTTACAACGGAAACGATGCTCCGCAACCCAAATCGAAGGACAGTTCCTCGCCATACGCCACCGCTCAGCAATCGGCTCTAGCTTACGAAATTTTACACGGAGACAGGAGCTCTGCAATCCTGGGCTAGTACACGATGCTAGTTAGAGAAGAACAGGTGAGCAGAAGGGAAATAGCTCACAGTGGTTCACGCTGCCGAACCAGATCCGGTCGATGTAGAACCCCAGTCGAGGAGGACGAAGCCGAAGATGACAACGCTGCTGACCGTTGACGCGCCGCCGGATCTCGTCGTGGACTGTGCGCACCATAATCCGCCGCCGTGGGTGTCTGCCGAGGTGCTCGAGCTCGCCGATTTGGTGGATTTGGAAGTGGACGAAAACGAAAAGGCTGCTGACCTCGGATCAACAAAAGAATGGACCTACGGGACCTCCTGCACAGCACCGCAAGGCTCTGTCTTCCGTTTACTTCGATAGCAAATATTCTTAATTGTCTTACAAGCAATAGTTCGATAGAATATAAGGGGGTGATTGGTTCGCATGGACTAAAACATTTTAAACTAAAATCTACATTTTAGTTGGATTAAACAGTTAAACACTTAGACTAAAAGTGGACTAAAATCTTTTAGTTCTTTAGGGGGTGTTTGGTTTTCATGGACTAAAGCATTTTGGACTAAAATCTACACTTTAGTTGGACTAAACAGCCAAACACTTGGACTAAAAGTGGACTAAAATCCTTTAGTCAATTATTTTCACTTTAGTCTATTTTAGTTTAAGGAACCAAACACCACTTTAGTCTACTTTTAGTTCATGGACTAAAGTGGACTAAAACTTTTAGTACATAGACTAAAGAACCAAACGGGGCCTTAGTCCACAAAACTGGACTAAAAGGTGTTGGAGACACCCATGCCTCTTATTTATTGCCCTCTCTCCACTTTAGTCCATTTTAGTTCAAGGAAACAAACACCACTTTAGTTCACTTTTATAATTTATAGAGTAAAATGGACTAAAACTTTTAGCCCATGAAGCAGAGAACAGGACCTAAGGCCGGTAGCCAACTGGTCCATGAGACCCACTAGTCATACTCTATTACATGAAACACACATCTACTTATACGTCATGTACTGCTGGTGACGCCTTATGCCCAATACACCTTCACCCCTGAGTCTTGACACTGGCGCTCTCTCCAGCATCGCGAAGGCCCAAGGGAAACGTCGGGTATTTACGTATTTATTATCATTAGGGATGAAAACGAATCGGATATGGACGGCGATATTATATTTGTTTTTATATTTTTGTCCGAATTCGGATTTGAATACGGATAGTGTCAACTATGTCGGATAGGATACGATTGGATATCGACATTATAAATATGCGATTTGAGTATTCGGATACGGATACGGTATCGAATATTGAATATCTGGACTCGGATACGGACAGATCTCAACCCCTCTAAACAGATTCGGTTTCGAATACGATTCATACCGTTTTCATCCCTAATCATTATCAGGAGTCACATCTTTTTATACCACTCAGGATATAACGATGGAAAATATATAAATAATCCGGGAAGCGTGGTCGAGGGGAAGAAGAGGATGGAGGCGGCGTGGACCGGTGCGGTGAATCGAGCCACCGACATGGCTGACTCCGCCAAGCGCTTCCTCCTTTCCTTCCGCCGCCCTCCGCCGTGTCCGGTCCCCGACCCCAATCCCGTAAGCGAACCCACACCCTTCTCTGTCTTCTCGCAGTTCAAAGCCCACGCCGTAGAGGTAGGACTCCGTCCCGTTCACGTTGCCGGGGATGAGGATGCCGGCGGGTCTAGTTAGAGCGTGCCTGTAATGCCAAAAGCCTAAAGCTTTCCCCTTTTTTTTCGATCGATGTAGGGTTTTGTGGAAGCTGTGGCCTATTTGTTTCGTTTATGTACCAAGTTTTTTTTTTTTGGGGGGGGGGGGGGGGGGGGGGGGGGGGGGGTTTGGCAGCCACATTAGGAACAGGAGGGCAATGAACTGCACCATTTTCAGACTGTTGTGTTGTGTGCTACTAGGCTCCTAGCGAGTTACTCCTACAGTAGTTTGCTGTGCTATCAGTTGCATTTAAACGTCAATTAATGTAGGGTTTTGTGGAGGCCGAGGCCCATCTGTTGCGCTTGTTTATCTGCATCATATGAGCCCCATCGCCAAGGTTTTGGATTTCTTTTTCTTTTTGGCAGTCACATTAGGAGGGAAAATCAGCGCCATTTTCTGACTGTTGTGTCCTAGCATCCTAGTGAGTTTGTTTGCATTGAAAGGCCGGTGTGTTGTGTTTGGAAATGCTACCCTGAGTGTTACACAGCAAACAGTAGACAGTTTCTTCCCTGAGCAATGAGGCTGCATAGGTAACCTGTGATACAGATGTTTTTTTTTTTGGTTTGTAATTCATGTTTTATTCAATCAGAAGTTTATCAGAATTTAACCATGGTCAATTAATTTGTGCCAGTAGTTAAGAAGGACACGTGATAGGATTGTTTCTGTTTCTTTCATATAAACAGATAATGGGATAGACAAGTGTGGTAGAGTCTTACCATCTGTGACCGGAAGGTCCCGGGTTCGAGTCGCGGTCTCCTCGCATTGCACAGGCGAGGGTAAGGCTTGCCACTAACACCCTTCCCTAGACCCCGCACAGAGCGGGAGCTCTCTGCACTGGGTACGCCCTTTAAACAGATAATGGGATAGACAAGTGTGGTGTTCTAATTCCTAAAATACATGTGCAAAATGGAATGTCTAGTGTTGCACCAGCAAGAAGGCAACAAGTGGTGCTTTTCTTCTCATGTGCCCTTAATGCCTTTTCTATTCGCGACATGCTTTTGGGTCAGGGGACAGGGGTAAACTTGATGGGTTTCTGCTTTTGATTTTGTTTGGCATTTCCTTTGTAGCCTCTGATTCATGTACCTTCCATTCTTTATTTACTTCAGGTACAGATCTTGAAGCGTTTGCAGCGACAAGCGTTTTATGACATTATGCAGTTGAGGGAGAGACAAGAGAAAGTTGAAAGAGTGATCTCGTTGTTCAAAGCTACCAAAGTTGGTCCATTCGCAGAAGAAAGCACTCGGGTCAAGGGTGTTATCAATGTTGCTGGCTCGCTCCCAAGAGATATCTCAGAAACAGAATCTGGTATTAGTTCACGGTTTGTGTTTGAGGCTCCCGTCAGGAAGAAGGATTCCCTCTTTGTTGAGCTCAGCACTGATCATAGATGCATGGCTCAAGAAAATGATCAAATTGAGACCCCTTTTGCGCTGTCAAAGTTGATGTACCTGTCGAATATCAATGACTCATTTTCTGTTGCTGCTGTACCAAAAGGAGCAAGGTGTAAAGATTTTTCAACAGACCAAAATATCCAAGAGGTAATTTCTTTAGACAAGCAGTGATGCCTTCAATACTACTCCCTCCATTCCAAATTATAAGGCGTTTTGGTTTTTCTAGATACATTGGTTTTACTATGTATCTAGACATAGTGTATATCTAAGTACATAGCAAAAACTACGTTTCTAAAAAAGTCAAAATGTCTTATAATTTAGAATGGAGGGAGTACCATTTTGCCTTCTAATGTGTAAGGTAACAGTTTGCTTGACAGGAACATTGGCTGGCCAGTTTGCATTCTTCGTTGAGTCCACCTTTGCTGAGTAAAAGTCACAGATATGGTGGTGGCCTAATTCTGAGATCGAAGAACTTTGCTGTTTCTCTTGCGGAGCTGATTTCAGTTGCCGGGAGGCCAGTAAACGATGGTGAAGCCAGCAGAGTTTATACAGAATTTGGGCAAATCTCGTACCAGTTCCCAGATGACATAAAGTTGACCCTGTCTGCTGCTTTGCATGGACCCAGTGTAATTCCTCGGAAGAGGAAACCATCTGCTGGAGGTTGTGTTGATCTTGAACTGGAAGTTGATGAGGACACCAGAATCGGGGCCTGGATTGAGTTCAACAAGAAGCCAAACTCACGTTTACTGAGATGGGCCGTCACACTATCAGATACACCGCATGGTGACCTTGGATGGGGCGTGAGCTTGCGTAGAGGCACTGAGGCCAAACCGCAACTGTTTCAGGTGGAGGGATTTCTGAACCTGCATCTGGGGAAGACTGCTGCCGTTCAGCCTGGCATCGTGTTCAACGTGGATGGGAGGAGGTGCAGACCTGGTCTTGTATTCCACTTGAGTTGGTCCTTGTGAGTCTAGTGTGGGAACTTTTGGTAGATCAGAGAATGCTGCTGGAATTGTCAGGTGGAAAGAAAACAATTCATTGAAGGGCAGGCATGGTGCAAGCGGTAGTCTTACTGCCTGTGACCGGAAGGTCCCGGGTTCGAGTCGCGGTCTCCTCGCATTGCACAGGCGAGGGTAAGGCTTGCCACTGACACCCTTCCCCAGACCCCGCACAGAGCGGGAGCTCTCTGCACTGGGTACGCCCCAAAGAAAACAATTCATTGAGAAGTGCATGGTGCGTTGCACTGATTATTTTGACGTGTTATAACTTCTAATTGTCGTTTTGATATCCCTTTACCTTCGCGTAGAGTTTTCTAGATATGATGAGCCATGTTGGGGCATGAGCTTGTGAAGAGGCACTGAGGCCAAACAGCAACTGTTTCAGTTCAACGTGGATTCTGGTGTAGGAACTTTTGGTAGATCTCCTGAGGAGGTGCGGACCTGGTCCTGTATTCCAGTCGAGTTGGCCCTTGTGATTCTGGTGTAGGAACTTTTGGTAGATCAGAGAATGCTGATGGAATTGTATCAGGTGGAAGGAAAGTGATTCATCTAGAAGTGCATGATGCTTTGGCCCTGATAAATTTCAGGTGCTATAACTTCTAATTGTTGTTTTGATATCCTTATACCAGATCTGCTGAACCATGATTCTTCTATGGAGAACAATATTTTTATGGCACCCACACAAATGAGTGTAAATGAATCCCCATTGTTAAAATTGCAATATGAAATGATGTTGACTGGACGTATGATTTCATCACCACAAACAAATTCGATCTGTTACATTCTACTGTTCTTTTACATGAGTACAGTATAAGAATTCAACGATTATGCACATAACTGGAAGCAACAAAACTTAAGTGTTGCCCTACCGTGCTCCCAATGTTTAGCTGCAATAGAATATACAAGAAATTACATACTCTCGACTGATTGAGCCAAAAAAAAAAGAGGAAAAATCAGTGACGAAGTTCGTCATACAGCAGGGATCGAGTTCCACAGTGCTGTCATCTGCAAGATACGGCGATTCCGATGGACGCCGAACGGCCGGAGCCATGTCCTGACTCCTGAGTCCGACGACTGATGAAAAATTATGTACCCTGCTAGTTCTGTTCTCTTATACTTGTGTTGAATTGCAATGTGAAACGTTAATGATTTGTCATATGCTTTTATCACTACAAACATGAATCCGTCCTATTACGTTCCTCTGTTCTTTTTGCACAGAACTGAAGTGACAATCTCGAAGCATTAGCTTACAGTACTCCCTGTGCTCAGTTGCAACAGAATCTACAGGAATTACATGATCTCATCTGCTTAAGCGGGGGGAAAAAGAACAAAGAAAAATAAGCATTCTACTTTGTACAACCATGAAAGAATCAAAGGCCACAAAATTTACATCCTAGCCTGCCGGTGAAGTTCTTTTTACAGCAGGCAGTTCCATAGAGCTGAGATCTGCAGGATACGGAGTCCATAGCCCTAATCCTCCTCTACTCTCCTTCAGTCCCTTCTTCACAATCTCATCTATTGTTTTGGCCCATTCAACTTTGGATGAGTGTTCTCTTGTGTGTCTGTGCAAGATGAACAGTGAATTGTATTCACAGTTAGGGAACATGAAGAACTTAAGAGCATCTCCAAGCCTATGCTCCACGTAGCCAAAGCTGATCTGATCACGTGGCGTGAAAAGATTGACTTCATTGAACCAGAGGCAGCTGAAGAGATCGGTCATCGTTGTATGCTCCCGGATCAGCACTGCTCCCTCCGGCACATCTGCAAGTTATAATTGGGTCTTATAAACAATGTGGATTGGTGGAACAACGAACCAATTTTTCAGAAAATACTAATGTTAAGCAACAAACAGCAGTTGTGTAGAATGTTGTGGGCATATGTGATTGCACTCACCACTAGGCATCTTTTTCTTTGGGTTCCAAGGCTCCATCCCCTCATAATAGTACATCTTCATCTGAAGATCAACCAAAGGACGAGCGTATCGCTTCCGTCGTTTGATTGCATCACCCTCTTCATAGATGCTCCTATGATGCTTATGGACAGCTACTGCAAATGTGTATTTTCCACGCCAGAGATATCTGCAAAGAATTTCCAATGATCATTGATAAAGCAATATGATGTGTCCGAGGTTCCAGATAGAAAGCCAACCTCTCAAGAATAAGCAGTGGATCAACTTTTAGCTCCATTTTCCCATCAATCCAAATGCTATACCAAGCTTGAGGAAATAGCCTGTGCGTTAAAATCTTCGGTATTTTTCCATTCCTTCTGGGTTCGTCAAATGGGAGGCGATGTACCGTTATAAGTCGCCATATACCAACCCATTTTCCTCCAGCACTGTCAATCTTGACGGTGGTGTTCTTTTCAATAAAATCAAGAGATACTTCATCTACCACCATTAGGAAGCAGAACAGCTTCTGAGACCGACGACTAATATTTGATGGCTGATGGGGAATGTCATAGCCATCAAAAATACCAGAGGCAACCACAAATTTGCATTTCTGTATGTACTTGACATCAATGATATCCATATCCGCACCGCTATTTTTCATAAATCCACAGTGCACCTGGGCATATATCACAGGCCAAACACTTTTAACAGAAGGCTTAACTATAAAGCATCGTAACTTAAGATTCAGAAAATGGGTGAAAATGAAAAGACTGTAATAAGGTACCGTTTAGAGGAAAATGTGCACTGTTCTTTTGAAAAATGATGAAAATGCAGGCCATATTTTTTTTTATTCTAGGCGCAAAGCAGACAAGCACTAGAAAATTACACTAACTGGTCACCGACATTACAACTCCAGTGTAGATTCTAGTGACTGATCTTTATCATCTATGGACCTTGAAAAATATTAAGCTGCTGATTGGTCCAATACATAGATTGTCCATGATAAGTTCTATGCTGTACCAAGTAATTTCTGTCAAGTAGGGTAAGTTTCAGGTAATTTTGATCTCAAGGATGGTTCCGAGACAGTTCGCACATTGTGTGCGCCTCACTGATGTAGTTTGCAAGACACCACTAATGGAAAACAAATGCAAGGTGAAAACATCAAAACTCATGGATGCAGAATGTAGTTTTCCCCATTGCACAAAAAAGAAACTCCTAGTGAAGGTATAGTAAAAGGGTGACTCCTTCACTTTCCTTATGTGCAGTTTGAAACCAGACCCATTCATTTAGCATTCAACAAAATCTGGAAATGCTTCAGTGTCAAACGCCCTAATCTACAAAAGGAGAATCTAACTGATCTTTCAACCAACTGCCGCTTGAGCTATAGCCAAGGTACTAAATAGCATTCGTAGCGGTCGCTATAGCGGCTGCAATAGCGGTAGCGGCCCCTTACCGCTACCGCTACGATGTAGCAGTTTGGATATAGCGGTTTGGAACTTAGCACCCGCTATTTGACGCAGCTAGCCGCTACAGCGGACATGATTAGACGTAGCAGTCCGCTATAGTGGCCGAAGTCTAAAACATAACTAGTTCATTCTTAATTTAAGATATATTTGATCAAGAATCAAGTCTTCGAATACAGTTAAATATCTATTTACACTATTTAAGTTATATGTTTATTTATTAGTCTATTGTTAATTGGTATTTAGTTGATTTGTTAATATGTAAGAAAGTCATTATTTAAGATACACATATATCTAAATTACACGAGATTATTAGATAATATAATTGGAACGTAGCGTCTGCTATAGCACCCGCTATCTGCAATCCGCTACGTAGACGTCAATCCGCTACATACCTGCTAACCGCCATTTGTCACCTTGGCTATAGCACAGAAATTAAGAACCAAGAGTGCAAGCAAGTTTAAACAGTACATGCACACATTAAAGGCTAGTAGTTACCTTCATGGTAGAATTCAGTTTAAAGCTTTCCTCCCTCTGTTTCCAGTTTTGACGTCCTCCAAACAGCGGTGAAAGATCTTTATCCTGTTTGTCAACAGTTATATATGACAACTTCTTCACGATTGTGTTGGGAGTCCTCTTTGGGATGGCAACAGCATTTGGATCATCGGCAACAGGTATGGGGCAGCCTGTAGATTGAAGTAACAAATGTGAGGCTACGAAGCAGTCACTGTTTTGGACCCAACAAAAATTTTAAGGCGCGAGTCTTACGGTGGAGCGGTTTCGATGAGAGCCCCATCGAGTCCAACACAGAGAGAACTTTACTGTCTTTTTTGCAAAGGGCTGCAGAGATACAAGGCACACCAATCATGTAATGATAACTGATAAGACAAAGTACCACTATTATGATAGGCAGTCTATGGAAGATCAGAAGGTATTTAACTTCAGAGCAAATAGTCTGAAGAAAATATGTATATTCAGAAGATGTAGCACTGAAACAGCATTATAAATTCAGAATGGAGATTAAGTATTAGAAGAACATATAATTATCATGTCCATGAGCAAGTAAGAAGTGATGAACATTAGCTATAACTCACAAGCAAGACATCTTAACGCACGATTGCACACTGAATATGAAAGGAGACGTGAGACAACCAACAGAATTAATAGTTATCAGATACTGTTTCCATTCCTTATCGGTGAAGAATATGGATAGGATAACCGGGTCGTCCTGTTACTACTTGAGTTAACTGACTCCCAAAGCAATGTAAGCAAGCAAGCCTCTGCTACTGCTCTACCGATGCATCATCGAGCTCAGGCATTTGGGCATTGTAAAGACGAAGCTGGGCAGAGGCATAGTGCTAGAATATACTGCCAGCAGAACAGGTAAGGAAATTGCAATGGGACCTTAGCTAGCTGGCTGACCTGAGAGGAACGTGACGGGGGAGCTGCAGGGCCGGAGGTGGAAGGCGAGTGCGAGGAGCCCGAGCATGGCCCAGGCGATGGCCGACACGAGCACCAGCCGCGCGGCGCCCCTGCGGGACACCACCCGCGTCGCCGCCGCATCCGCCTTCGACGCCGCATCCGTGACGATGCCGCCACCTGTGATGGAACCGAACCGAGCCATCAGATCCGAACAGGGACCGCGAGCGCAGCGCCAATTGGCTGGATCGGGTCGTGTCAGGTCCGTTCAGTGCCTACCTCTGCTTCGCCTCGCCATTCCTCCTCCGCCGCCGCTGCTCCCGTGCGCGGCGAGGGCTTAGGTGACGTCACGCCTACGCCTTAGGGATGGTTGGGGACGCCACGGAGGAAAGCCTGCTTTTTTAGTTACGCCTTGTTTACTTCGAAATTTTTTTTCCAAAAAGTGTTATAGCATCACATCAAATCTTGTGATACGTGTATAGAGCATTAAATGTAGACGAAAAAAACTAATTACATAGTTTGGTTGGAAATCGCGAGACGAACGTTTTGAGTCTAATTAGTCCATAATTAAATACTAATTGCCAAATAAAAACAAAAATACTACAGTAACCAAATTCTCAAATTTCATCCAACTAAACAAGGTCTTAGCTCAAAGGAGCATATGCTTGGCGAAGCTACACAGTGACCAGCGGAAGTTACATATGCACTTATCATATCAAATTAAAAATATATATATATGCTCTGCACTTGTCATACTATGCTAAAAAAGAAAAATGAGAGAAAATAAATGTGAAACCCTAAGCCCGTTAACCATAACATGGAGCGCGGAGCTCGTGCACGTATAGGAGAAATAAGCGTCGCTAAGGAGCCGCTGCCGACCACCCATAACGCAGAGGACAGACGCTCGTGCACGTGTAGAGAGGAGCCACAGGGCCGTCTCTGAAGGCGTCCGAGCATCAATGTGACTATTCGAGGGTTCGGAAAATCGTTTGGAGAGCAAATATGGAGGAAATAGTTCGAAGAAACATTGCGGCGATATACGGAGACTGAAGAATATTTAAAAAATATTAAAGCGTGACTTAGCTTTAGACAGAAAGTCTGGTCGGCGGCGTATGTCGTTATCTGGTCGGTGTTGACAGCAAGGACCTGGCGGGCGGTGAGTGTTGGTGAAGGCGACCTCGGAGGTGGTTCTGAGATCGGATCTGCTGTCACAGGGGCTGGTGTAGCCAGCGATGAACCATCGTCGTCGACCGGCATGGATCTCCACGAGATTGATGATGAGAATACGCTATTGATTTAAGGTCCATCTGGCTCGCCATGGATCAAGCGCACACCCCTACCTGGCGCATTAACTATCGACAGAATATCGTCGGCAGTCCTCCGAGGGGTATCCCACGAAGGTAGATTGATCGGCAGAGGAACGTGAGATCAAGAACAAGAAGGCAACAGAGACACACGAGTTAGACAGGTTCAGGCCATCAGTATGACGTAATACCCTACTCCTGTGGTCTGTTGGTCTGTATTAGCTATCGTATGATATTGCATGAGTTTGGAAGGGATCCCTACCCGCCTTATATAGTCCGGGGAGCAGGGTTACAAGTTGGTTAGATCTGAGAGATAATCAGAAAGTAATAACTAATTACAGGAATCTTGGGATCATACATATCCTAATAGATCTCGTAGTATCTTCATGATATCTTCCTGGTGTCTTGCGGGAGGCGCCGAGCAGAGTCGTGCCCTGCAAGGCTTCGTCTTGTGGGCTGGGCCACCCCTAGGGGCGTAGCCCATGTGATCTGTCATGGGTATCTGGGATCGTACACCCCATAGACCGCCTCGGAACCATAGACCATGAAAAAAGGTGTGTAGCCGGTCGCCCAGCTGGGAGTCGTCCTCAAGCTCTAGAGTACCGCGGAAAGCTCCGCAACCCATCGTCCACCAAATTTGTTCAGCCGGTTGAAGATCCTAGGCTTAAGGCCTTCCAAGACCATGCCATTTGTGCGCTCAACCTGCCCATTCATGTGGGGGTGTGCCACAACAGCCCAATCGACATGGATGTGGTAGTCATCACAAAATCAGAGAAATTTTTTCCTAGTGAACTGTATGTCGTTGTCTGTGATGATGGAGTTCAGGACTCCAAAACGGTGGACGATGTTGAGGAAAATTGCATGGTCTACTCAGATTTGATCACGGAGATCGGTCGAGCCTCTATCCATTTTGTGAACTTGTCCACCGCGACAAGCAAGTGCGTGTAGCCCTCGAGCGCTCTTTTGAGGGGTTCGACCAGATCAAGCCCCCAGACCACGAACGACCATGTGATAGGGATCATTTGGAGTGCATGGGCTAGCAGGTGGGTTTGATGAGCATAGTACTAACACCCTTCGCAAATGCGCACAATTTTCTCAGCGTTGGCCACCATGGATGGCCAGTAGAAGCCCTATCGGAATGCATTTCTAACCAAGGTTCTGGGTGCGGCATGATGTCCGCAAACCCCACCATGGATGTCCTTCAGCAGTAGCCTCCCTCGTTCGATGGGGATGAAACACTATAGGATCATGGTGTGGCTTTGCTTGTAGAGCTCCCCCTCAATAATGACGAAGGACTTAGCGTGACGTGCGAGCCATCGGGCCTCTGTTTTGTCCATCAGGAACACCTTGCAGAGGAGGTTATCGAGGTAAGGTGTCCTTCAGTCAGCTAGAGGGTCAGGCTCTGCCACTGGATCTTCGTCAAGCTCCATGACTTTGGGGTCAAAAGGAGCCGACGGTTGGTCAGCCCTAGAGCCCAGGGTAGGTGGCCCGTCACCGGTCTATTCCCGCTCCTCGTAGCAGGCCGAGAGCTTGTACTGATCGCTGGCAGAGATACCCATTGGTGCTGGCTCTTGATCGAATGTTATTTTCACTAGCGTGTCAGCCGCCTGATGGGTAGGTGAAAACTCTAATTTAGTTTTGGTGAATTGATGAAACCCTAAGTGCTAACCTAGTTTATCAAGTGATCATAAGATAGGTAGCATATTCCAAGTGGTGTAGCAAATGAAGATCATGACATGATGATGGTGATGCCATGATGATGATCAAGTGCTTGGACTTAAAAAGAAGAAAGAGAAAAACAAAAGGCTCAAGGCAAAGGTATAAATGGTTGGAGCTATTTTGTTTTGGTGATTGAGACACTTAGTGAGTATGATCACATTTAGAATCGATAGCCGTACTATTAAGAGAGGTGAAACTCATATCGAAATACGGTTATCAAAGTGCCACTAGATACTCTAACTCATTACATATGCACTTAGGATATAGTGGAGTGCTAACACCCTTGAAAATGTTTGTGAAAATATGCTAACACATGTGCACAAGGTGATACACTTGGTGGTTGGCATATTTGAGCAAGGGTTGGAAACTTCACCAGTGAAGTGTCCGCCCATAGAGTGCGGACAGTCCGACGGTGCCACCGATGATCTATATAGAAAAGACAGAGGTCACTATAAGTGATCGGACGCTGGTCTTGATAGGACCAACATGTTCAGTTAGTGGTAGCAGTGAGCGTGCGGTTTCGGTCTCATGACCGGATGTTGGCACAAGAAATGACCGAACACTCAGGGCCTGAGTCTGGTCAGTATGACATATGATGACATATGCCGCGCTTAGGGGAGATGTTGAGTGACCGAACGCTGGGTGAGTCCGGTCACTTCGAGCAGCGCGTCCGGTCACTACTTAAATGTACTAATGACCATTGAGATCAGGCGATCAGTGTTTGAAGCTGATGAAACGTGGCAAGCATCGGGCGACTGGACGCTGGGGTCCTGCGTTTGGTCAATCTAATTGGAGCATTCGGTCACCCCAAGTAGTGCCCAGTGAAGGGGTACAACAGCTCTATTTCGTGGAGGCTTCTATTTAAGCCACATGGCTGGCTCTAGCTCACTCTCTTGGCCATTTGCATTGATATAGTAACTTTGTGAGCTTAGCCAAAGCCCTCCCACTCATCTCCATCATAGATTCAACATCTTTGTGAGATTGGAAGTGAATCCAAGTGCATTGCTTGAGTGTTTGCATCTAGAGGCACTTGGTGTTCATGTTTCTCTATGGGATTCACTTGTTACTCTTGGTGGTTGCCACCACCTAGATGGCTTGGAGCAGCGAGGATCGTCGAGCGAAGGTTGGTGATTGTCTTTGGCTCCGATCGTGGTGATTGTGAGGGGTTCTTGACCTTTACCCGACGGAGAGCCAAAAGGTACACTAGTGAATTCCTCGTGGCTTGTGTGATCCTAATCTTGTGTTGGTTGTGCAGCACCCTATTGAGGGTTTAGCGTGTGATGCCAATTAGCGCGTGAACCTCTAAGTGAGTGAATCACCACAACGAGGACTAGCTTGCCGGCAAGCAAGTGAACCCTGGTAAAAAATCATTGTGTTCATCATTTGATTCCGAGGTGATTGGTGTTCATTGATATTCATTCTTGTGATTGATTGATTCACTCCTCGACATGGCAGTATAACCATCTTGCTCACTCTCTTTATATTACCGCAAACTAGTTGTCAAGCTCTTTAGTGTAACTAGTTATGAGAGCTTGTTAGTTTGGTTAGTGTGGCTCTTTAGTTAGCATTTAAGAGCGCACTAACTTAGTATAGTGACATAGCCATTGTGTGGATAAAAACTATATAAACTAGAAATATGGTAGGTGGCTTGCATTTTTAGTAGGCTAGCGCAACACTTGCTTTGCCTTATAATTGTCTAACCGGTTTGTTAAGTGTTGTTGTAGAAATTTTTAATAGGTTATTCACCCTCCTCTAGCTATTAGGACCTTTCAGCAGGTCGATCTACCCAAGCAGTATGACTTGTTTCCCCGACACGATGCTGTGGAAAGGCGCCCCGGTTGGTCGAACACATAACCGGTCGATGCCCATGGCATCAAGCGTCTTGGCGTACATGATGTTGAGGCCACTGCCTCCATCCATCAGCACCTTGGTGAGCTGTTTCGTGCCAACAATTGGGTCGACCACGAGTGAATACCTTCCTAGCTGTGGGATGCTCTCTGAGTGGTCGGATTAGTCAAAGGTGATGGTAGACTCTAACCACCAGAGGAAAGATGGCGTGGCTAGTGTGGCCACATAGACCTCGCAACACATGAGCTTTCAGCGGCACTTGGAGTCATAAGCCGTCGCCCCACCGAAGATCATGAGGCAACCATCTAGCATCGGAAAGCCACCATCCTTCCCCTTAGCATCATCCGCCACTGGCTTAGGCTTCTTCCTCTAGTCCACCTTTTTGGAGCCACCGAATAGGAAATGCTTTATGAGGCGTAGTCCTTGTATAGTTGCTTTATGGGGAAGGTGTGGTTCGGGCATGGCCCCTCGAGTAGCTTCTCGAAGTGGTTGGGAGCACATTCGGTGGGCGCTCGGCCGCATTTCCATCAGTAACACCCACGAGCGAGCCCTCGTGTCGCTACTTCTCCTTCTTCTTGTTCGGGCGATTGGAGACACAATCGACGGTGTCCTCATTCCGCTTCGCTTTGCCCTTGGGGCGGTCAAAAATTGCTCCGACCACCTCCACGCCTGAGGCGTGGCTGGTCATGATGTCGAGGAGCTCCTTGGTGATTCGAGGGCCCTTGCATCCTAGCTTGTGGACTAGGGACTCACAGATGGTTCTAGATAGGAAGGCTCTATTGACATCAGCATTGGCGACGTCGGGCAACTCGTTGCATTGCCTAGAGAAGCGATGGATGTACTCATGGAGAGTTTCTCCAAACTTCTATCAGCAATTCTTCAGATCCTAGGGGTTCCCAAGGCACATGTAAGTGCCCTGCAAATTTCCCACAAAGATCTCCTTCAGGTCCACCCAGCTTTGAATCCGGTGGGCAGAAGGTGGTCCAGCCATGTTCATGCCGAATTGGCCAGGAACAAGGGGAGGTTACGGATAATGAAGTAATCACTATCTGTACCGCTAGCTTGATAAGCAAGCTGGTAATCCTCGTGCCACAAGCCGGGGTTCATTTCCTTAGAGTATTTCAGGATGTTGGTCGGTGGTCGATACCGTAGCGAGAAAGCTACATTGAGGATATGCCGGCCGAAATCCTAGGGCCCCGACAGATCAGGGCTCAGGCTCTGGTCCTCATTGTTGTCATAGCATCTGCCATGACAAGGGTGGTAGCCATGGCCAACCTCCTCTCTCTTGTCCCCCCCATCCATGCCTATGGGCGTCTAGGGTGTTACGTGCGTCACGGTTGGGGCCGAGACACTCATGCAACAGGACCATGGCAAGCCCCTCGCCATCGCGTGGCGCTTGGTGGATACGTCCCGGCCATGTCATCCCAAAGACACGTGCTGACTAGCATCGAGCTCATGTCATTGAGACAGTGAGCTTTCCACCTGCTACACTGCTACGCGCTCGAGCAGCATGTGGATCTCATGATGGGCGCGATGGACTTTAAGTGTTGTGGGCTCTAGGAGCCCTCGGAGCAAGGCCGCTGTGGCCGCTATGTTTTGGCTTGCCCGAGCGAAGTACGGGTGCCCTCCATCGTCCTCGAAGATCCTCCGGTTTACGTCACGAGCGTTGGCGCATGCACAACCACCGTCTCTGCAGTGTTCAATCTCGCACTCGAGCTCCATATGCTCCTGCTCTAGCTAGAGTCGTGCATCCTCGATCTCCTTGTGTCGTGCCCTTAGCTGCTCCACTCATAGGCAAGGCAGGGCCCCTACATCTCCCATGACCTCATCATCGGGGTCATCTGTAGGTGATGTAGACTAGGCCCGATCTTCTGAAAGGTATAATAGCATCGATTGGTGGAGACTCGATGTTCACGATCTAGGCTTCGAACTAAGACTGATTCGGACCCCCACAACTGTTACACCACTGCTCCGTTGGTTATTAACCATGCGAACGTGATCGACCTCGTTGAGAAGGCTTTCCTACAAGCGAATCGAGAACACAAGCAAGAACGAGATGAACATAATCTGAAATTACAAATAAATATGAGGCTTATGAAAATAAGGAGTTTAAGTCTTTATTCGAAAGGACTAATCGCCACAGGCGAATAAGATCAAGAACTGGGGCCCTGGTTCATAGTAAGCAGCCTTAGCAGCGATAGTTGTAGCAAAACGACGTCTGTTTCATGAGGAAATCAAGAACTAAACAAAACCCAAACCCTAAGGAGAGTGACGACTGGTATTTATAGAGTCTTGGGCGTCAACCCCCCTGGACACGCCCCCTAATGGGCCCAAACACGATACATGGTCCAACGGACCAAAAGATGATGTCGCAGCACCCTGACAGATTCTGGACGCTGACTTATTTCGACGATTCCCGTTGATTCTGAAGGGCTTTTGACGTAAACCAATTGGGTTCACTTCCTTATCCAATTAGCTTTCCATCCATATGTGGACCATCGAAAATGGAGTTCGGATGCATCCTGGGTGACCAGTTTAAGGCAGACTGGTCCTAGAGCCCGAGCCAGACTCAAACTTGAGTTGGACTGGACTTCCACCATGAAAAAGATGAATTGGACGTCCATGCTGGACCTCCTCCTCTCCTTAGCTTGTATGCTATGAAGTAGTGATGTCCTCATCATCCTCCCTTTCTTGAATTGAAGTCATCCTCGACTGAAGTAGATCGTCTCCTCCATTGGATGACAACAATGATGGTTCCGGAAGAAGACGTTCATCTTGGTGCCCCATCCTTTGCAAAGGTGGCTGCCAAGGTGGCTTCCCTATTGGGAATTCATCCTCCTTCTCCTACAAAAGGTTAGTACCAACAAGAGGCATAGCACTAGGAGTAGGACCAAGTGGACATATAGGCGATGTACAAGTTAAAGCATAACAAGGTTCATCATGATCAGCAAGAATAGATTTAAGAGCAAATAAAACTTCTTTCATGTTACTTGATGGTTCATTTGTTGGTTTGCTAAAGTCTTTATCATGGCCTTTCTTTTTCTTTTCAGCAAGTTCCTTTTCATATTGCACAATTTTAGCAGATGTTAAACGAAGTAAAGCAATGATCTTTCCTTTAAACATAAAAGTATATCTATTTTGCCTACCATGATGTACAACATTATTATCATATTGCTAAGGGTGGCCTAACAAAAGTGAATAAGCTTGCATAGGCACGACATCAAAATTAGCATAATCATGGTATGACCCGATAGAAAATTACACATGAGTAGATTGTGTTACCTTTGCCTTACCACTATTGTTGAACCACTGAACATGGTATGAATGTGGAAGAGCACGTGTAGATAAACCAAGAGTCTTGATAAGCTCAGAACTTACCAAGTTATTGCTGCTCCCTCCATCAATTATAGCACGAACACGGAAATTATTGACAATGAGGAACATTTGAAATAAATTATAGCGTTGTAGCTTGTCTACTGGCTCAACTTGTGTACTCAAAATACGCTGAACAAGGATTGATTTATAGTCTACAGTGCATGCCACACTATCAATTACCTCATCAGGATCTTCAGCACTATCCGCAAATTTATCTACATAAAGATCAGTTGCAAGTGCAAATTCATTCTCTTCATCACTAGCACTAGCATACCCACCATCATCAGTAGCAATATATACGCGTTTGCTGGGGCATTCTTTAGCAATATGTCCTATGCCCTTGCAGCGGTGACATACAACTTTAGAAGAGCTGCTAGAGGAAGGTGTAGCAGATTCACTAGAAGAAGATGTGATAGGAGAATTCTTCTTTATAGGTGCTGATGGTGTCTGCACATTAGAAAATTTACTCACCTCGGTTGGACGTGAAGGAATGGATGGAGTCGTGGATGGAGTCGTGGATCGCCTAGGTTGTCGTCCCTGTACTTCCCTTTCAGCTTTAATAGCATAATGATATAATTGAGAAAATATAGTCCATTCTTTATAGTCAAGAACATCCTGTATTTCACGATGTAAACCTCCAAAAAATCTAGAACACTTATCCATATCATTCTCTTATATGTTACTACATGCTAGACCAATTAAAAGCTCCTGATAATATTCCTCAATAGTTTTACTACCTTGATTTAAACGTTGCAGTTTTAATCGTAGATCACGCTGATAGTATAGAGGAACAAATCTTGATTTCATTCGTCATTTAAGTACAGTCTAGGTTTGAGATATTTGAGCATTAGCATTAGCATTATTGCAAATATCATTCCACCAGAAAAGAGCAAAACTAGTAAACTCACTAGTAGCAAGTTTAACTCTATATTCTTTAGGTACTTGATGGGAGCTAAATTTTTGATCTACAGCCATCTCCTAATCTAAATATACTTCAGGATCAGCAGAACCAAAAAAATGAGGTATCTTAAACTTAGTTTTAGAGAAAGGATCATTATTACCTTGGTTGTTACCTCCCAAACCGTGTCGGTTAAAGTTTAACTAATTACGGTTATGTGCATCCTCAGCACGTCGGTGAGCTTCGGCTTTAGCCTCCGCGCCACCATTGTCCTCCTCAGAGAGATCTTCTTCTTCTTCTTCAGGACGTGGTTTAGGCTGTCGTTGTTCAACATCTTCAATCCTCTTGGCCAAATTGGTGATTTGTTGAAGGATCTCATTGAACTTGTCATCAAGAACGGCATGAAGCTCATTCTTAGAAACACAGTCATTGAAATCCGTAGGTGCGTCCTCATTTCCTTGGCCGCTGCCTCTGGCTTTTCCTAACATGGTTAGTAGAAAGGAAAAGACAACACAAATAGTATTATCCCTACCAACTACTTAGGTTGTGGACAAGGAAAAATAAGGCACTCAACTCTCAAGCGTCTTACCATGGTCTTACAAGTGTTCTTACCGAAGCAACTGGCGGTGCAATCGGTCAGTGACTGTGATACCATTGTAGCTTGAGTGTAACAGTTGCAAGGCGAACCTGTACTTGGTTAGAAGAAAGTGGAGCTTGGATAGGCACAATATAGTAGCAAGGAAAAACAATATTCGCAACTGAATAGCAAAGCTGAATAAGTATCCCAAGTACTTGTCTTAGTTGCTGGCCTACTCACGTTCCAAGTACCAGATGTATCAAGTGATGTGAACAGCAAAAATATGATTAGGAACAAGATAGAAATCAACACACGCAAACACAGCTCAAATGACGCTCTCTACGTGCTCCTCTAGATATTGTTCCACTTTTGCCTCTCTTTTTTTCTCTATTTTTGGACTGTTGTTTTTTTGAGATTCTTTGACTTTTTCTTTTTATTTTTTTATATTTTTTCTTCACTTAGGAGCATAAAAGAAGTAACCACAGAAAATATGAGCTTATACAAGTGAAAGACGTGGTATGTGGAATTTTTAGAAGACGTGCTCGAAATCGACAAAGACCTTGTGATCACGAAAAGAGGATCTTATGACCACTTTTTGACCAAAATAAAAATCTCTGACCCTAATAGGGGATGGACGGATCCAAAAAAATTTCTGATCGATTTTTATATATGAAACGTCGAAATCCGAGTTCGTATGCGAAAACTAGACCAGTTTTACGAACGCACTCCGAATTAGAGGACAAAAGAGGAACAATACGCGCAAAATTGGTCACGACAGCAAGGATTTGATGGAAAATAGTGAAGATAAGTGTAACAAATAAGATGGTGTGGACTAGGATTTGATGAATACAAAGGAATCAACAAGACTTGGAGATGTCACGGATTATGATGAAAAATAAAGGGGAAACACAAACTGAATTAAAAAATAATCTAAAATCAGCAACAAGAACTTGACCTAGGGCACAAACTCAACAACACAAAATAAAGACAAACTTGCACGGCACAATGAGGCTATAGGACAGGGAATATATGATGATGTATATTTTTTTGGCTTTTTATGGACCGTAGGTAATGCAAAATCAGTAACAATCTAAAGGGGGAAACAAAGTTATATCTAACGGACAATAAGGTCTCTGATACCACTTGATGTAGACTAGACCCGATCTTCCGAAAGATATGATAGCGTCGATTGGTGGAGACTCGACGTTCACAATCTAGGCTTTGAACCAAGACTGATTCGGACCCCCGCAACCGTTACACCACTACTCCGTTGGTTATCAACCATGTGAACGCGATTGACCTCGCCGAGAAGGCTTTCCTGCAAGCGAATCAAGAACACAAGCAAGAATGAGATGAACGCAATCTGAAATTATAAATAAATATGAGGCTTATGAAAATAAGAAGGAGTTCAAGTCTTTATTCGAAAGGACTAATCACCACAGGCGAACAAGATCAAGAACTGGGGCCCTGGTTCACAGCAAGCGGCCTTGGCGGCGATAGTTGCAGCAAAACGACGTCTGTTTCATGAGGAAATGAAGAACTAAATAAAATCTAAACCCTAAGGAGAGCGACAGCTGGTATTTATAGAGTCTTGGGCGTCAACCCCCTTGGACGTGCCCTCTAATGGGCCCAAACACGATACACGGTCCAACGGACCAAAAGACGGTGTCGCAGCACCCTGATAGATTCTGGACGCTGACTTGTTTTGACAATTCCTATTCATTTCGAAGGGCTTTTGATGTGAAACTAATTGGGTTCACTTTCTTATCCAATTAGCTTTTCATCCATATGTGGATCATCGAAAACGGAGTCCGGATGCGTCCTAGGTGACCAGTTTAAGGTAGACTGGTCCTGGAGCCCGAGCCGGACTCGAACTTGAGTTGGACTGGACTTCCACCATGAAAAATATGAATTGGATGCCCATGCTAGACCTCCTCCTCTCCTTGGCTTGTATGCAATGAAGTAGTGATGTCCTCATCAGTAGGAGTGGCCCCTCCCTCGTGGATGCTTTCGATGCGTCCCTCGGTAGTGTCTACCATGAAGCATTCTCGCGAGGGGTGATGGCTTTTCCTGTTGGAGTTAGAGTCAGAGATCATCTCTGAATCTCTCGTGAGAAGGTGTGGAAAGATTCCACGATGTAGTCCATCATACCCACGAATTCATCTTCTGTGGGGGCGGGTGCATGCGCTATGCTATGAGGTGACCAATGGTCCTTGTGGCATTGCGTAGACCGAACAGAAATGTTGTTGGGGCGTTCTAGGTGAGGTATTTCAGAGAGAGCGGCTCCTCTCCGACAAGTTGCATCATGACATTGGCAAAGAAAAAGGTGAGGTAGCACAGGTCCTCCCGGGATGATCAGGGTCATAGAAAGGCGTTGAGCTAGCGCTCCAGCCTCCCATAATCGAAGCTGAGGAGCTGGTTGCTCCTAGGGGCATGGGCCTCTTAGGCGTGTAGCTACAGCTCTTCGAGGGCCTCAATGGTTATGTCGAGGCTGGTGGAGCAAAGAAGTTGGATGGGGGTGGGAGCCCGTGCCAGCTCTCCCTCTGTGGTGACAAAGAAATCTAGTCTCCTAAAGCGCATGTGCATGCCCAGGACCCAGCTGACACCATGGCTAGCCATCCATGGCCTGTTGTGGACGACAAGACGGGCAAAAGGCCCCTACCTGGCGTGCCAACTGTCGGTGTTTTGAATCACCGACTAGTAAATTTGTGATTTGCGCATCTGGCCTGGATGATATGCTCGGAGGACATAAGGGTTTATAATGTTTCGGGCGGAATATCCCTATGTCTAGTTTGAGGTTGCCCGTGTTACCGACACTTGTTTGTAGTAGGGGTTACAAACGGGCAAGAGAGGGAGAAGGTCCTAAGTCTCTGATGGAAGGATCAAATGGAGTTGAGTCTAGTTCAACTTGTTCAGTCGTTTAGCCATGCCTTCATGGAGCATCCTGCTTCCCCTTTTATAGATGAAGGGGAAGGCACAGGTTACACGAGAGAGAGAGAGAGAAGCGAGGAGGAAGAAGGCCTTTGGGGTCGCAGTGCCCTTCATCTCCTTTATGCAGGTCCTGCCGGTCTTATAGATGATGATGGGGATGGCTCCATTTCGTGACCCTGTTCATCACTGGCGCCATATGTGGGCGTCATCAGCCAGTCATGGCACTCCATTCCATCCTGGCGGGTGACATGATTAGCATATACCCTCGTTGGAAGTTGTATAGTAATTAGGTAGCGTAGCGCCAGCACGCCCGACATTG